>NC_092861.1:19862809-19892021 GCF_032062135.1 Pyxicephalus adspersus
CGCAGCCGTTCCTTGCCACCCCCCTCCAGTCCCACCCCCCATCGCCCCTTGCCCACACACTGTCCCCCATACACCCCCCCCGGCACCCAAGAGCCCCCACATCCCCTGGGCCCCCCTCCCCCCTCCCGCGCCTCATCCCCTTTTTCCAGCCTCCGCACCACCTCTTGTAATCCCTCCAGCACTGCACGCACCCCTCCCCCCTAAACCCCCATCACCTGCACTGCCCAGCAATTTCCCCTTGCCCCGCAGCCAACAACCCACCACCCTGTTGATGCCCCCCCATCTGCCTACCACAACACTCCCCTGCAGCAGTTCCTTGCCACCCCCCTCCAGTCCCACCCCCCATCGCCCCTTGCCCACACACTGTCCCCCATACACCCCCCCCTGGCACCCAAGAGCCCCCACAACTACATACATTGCCCTCAATCCCCCCCATAAAAACTCCATAATGCCTACCAGATTTCTTCTCTCCAAAAAACTGTGCCGTCTCTCCCTTACCCTCTCCTTTTATCTATTCCTCTCCACCCCTTAAACTTTTGACCTGCTCCACGCTCCATCCCCTCCTCTCTTTACTGTAATTCAATCCTAACTCCTATCCCCCCCCCCTTTTCTCCTTTCCAGGCAGCACGAGGACACCTGTCATGTCGCCCTTTCGCTTATCTCAGCTACGGGCCTCTCTTTAGATACATTTTGGGCAATGCAAACAATAAATATGTACCCAATGTCTTGGCAAACCCTGATATGGCTGATAAAATAAATACTTTTATATATACTTAAGTTAAAAGTAATATTGACATTATCATTGAGATGTGCATAGCCTGGTCCGAGGTTTTCCTACTACAGGTTGCAAGCAGAAACCCACGTGGGGCAGATATAAAGCCATTCATTGTACACAGCGAAAGCAGCAGTGTCTGATCATTATTACTAAAATATTAAACCTCTGTGAAAAAGGAAAAGTACCAGAATCTTTTCAAAAGGAATTTCTGCACAGATCCATAAAAAAATACACAAAACACACTTGGATTTAAGCAAAAATACAACATTTTTGGATTTTGCCAATACAACTTTAATTCAGTTTTCAGTATTATAGCAGGTTACACATTTTCAGGTTAGCAGGGAGATTGGGCCAAGAGTTTAATTTAGATATTATATTGAGGACAATTTTGGTTAATGACTGTAGCCAATAGATAAAATAAATACACATTTTTTTTCCATGCATGCTTTGTAGATTCATCCTCTGAAGGTAAGGCTGATTTTATGCTGAGGTTTTTCAGCTGCTACTTAGATAGAAAAATGATAGAAAATGATAGCAAACATCAACTTTTGTGGCATTAGATGGGTTAGAGAATGGCATGGTGTACTTTCAGGGCTTGTTCACATGGGCAGTTGTGAAGCATTACGGCAAAATACAGTTTCTCATAATGCCTCTGCTCTGTAAGGGGACTTCCTTATCCAAAAACCTAAATATTGTCCATCTAAGTCTGTCAGCCAGGTTTAAAAAGTTCAAATATGCCTGGTTTAAAACATTTTGGGCGAATCTGCAAAAAACGTTGTTGCAAACAAATTTTGAACCCAAATAATTCAGCTTGAACCCATTGTGACACTGAATCTCATATCTAATATCAAGTTTAATTCAGTTTTAGTAAAACTATCATTAAATTGTTGATATGCAGTTTATCCATGAACTGGGAATCATTCGAAAATTGTGGAGTAATACCACACCACACACTGACCACACCAACAGTGCCATATTTTCAGCAGGAAACCCTACATTTCTTAATGCTGGAGTTAATGCAGACTGATAGATTTATAAATAAGCCACTAAATCACTAACAGCAACACAAACAGAAATAATCTTTTTTTAAAAAAAAGGTGAGGAGAAAAGCAGGATGTGCTGGAAACCATTTTCCATCTGTGTCCCTGTTGGACATTTTCTATTACTTTCTGTCTGGTAAAACCATTGTCTCCGGAAAAAAAAAATCTTTTTACTCATGGAGCCAAAAAGCAGTGGTTAAAAAAATTCATCATTCTATTTAAAACATTTTGGCCAGACATACACTTGAAAATTGATATTAAATGATGTTCTATTCTCCTTATCTTCTTATTCAGGGTTATGTTTAAAGTTAGGATAATGACATTGTTTTTAGTGAAGGTTCTTGGCACTTAACATTTGGCATTCTATCAGAACCTAAAAATATGTCTAGACCACACTTTAAACCTGATCTAATATAATCCATCTTTATTGGTTTTGTTTAAAAATTAAAATCTTGGCAATTGGGCACAAAATTTGTTAACTTGCAGCATTGATTTTTAGAACTGAAAACCAATTGAGCGATAAGGACAGTGGGTTGTGAATGAGTTTGGTGCTGGTTAATGTTCAGAGCAGGACTGCCACCAGACACTTCTGAGACCCATACTAGGTAACCCTAGTCTGGCCCCCCTTTCCCTTGTCCTAAAGTTCCTGTCAAGCTCTTTTGATTGGGGCCTGATACAGAAGTACCCCTTGTCCCCCCAGTGATGGCAGCCCTTGTTCAGGGGTATTAAATGAGAGCTGAGACTATGCTGATTCCACACATAACTTTGCTAACCTGTGTTGGCAAACAAACAATAGGTCTCCTAAACCAGCAACTTTCTAAATAACACCAAAACCTTTATTATTAGAGAAGTCAAGGTTATGCTCTTTACCCCCCACCTTTACAGACTGGCATGTACTACTAGCATAGTTGTCCTCTGTATTTGGAAATAATCCAGATCTGAAGTAATGGCAGGAGAAACATCTTGCCAATGCACTTATATTAACAAGTGACAGCTACATTTTCTTAATATGTACTTTGGTATTTTTTTGAGAAGGCGGGGTTAACCAACCTAAATATTTAGCTGGCAATTAACTTTCTGATTATTGCCTTTGGTTAAATTTTTGGGTAGTCAGTGGGTAACTGGTCAAAATTTACAGTTTGCAAATAACAATTTAAGTTTGTCATTTAGTAGGGCTTTTTGTTAACTGAGAGTTTTCTGGTTCCTAGTAAAGTAGGCCTGTAGCTAGTATATAGCGAAGGGACGCATGACAGAGTCAGAAGGGAAGGAAAAAAAGTAAGGGGTTAAATGTTTAAAAAAACCTGCGGAAGAACGTAAAAGCGGGAAATTAGAAAAAAAAGTTAAAAAATGTAGAAAAGTGTGGGAAAATGAAAAAGTGCGGGAAAAAGGTTTGTGATATGATTGGATTATTTTGGATGGGGGAAGGGTAAAATTGAAGGATAAATATAGGGGTTGTAGGGATGAGGGGGCAGCAGGTACCTTATTACCTAGGATCTCCCACCCTCCCTCCCTCCCTTTTTTAAAAAGAAACTTTTATACATTGTCATGGCAGCAGTTGTGGGCGTTCTTTCATAGGTCCATGAAATCTTTGGGGAAGAAAACAAGGGGGTGAGACCTGTCAGGGTTTGGATCTCTTTGTTGAGGGGGGCCCTGCATGACACTTGGTTATTATGAAGGCTAGGTGTCAGAGGTGGTTAACCCCTCATTGTCCCTGAGGCGGCGTGCTAGTGGCTAGGGGCCTGGTTAATGAGCGGAGGTTGTTGTTTGGTTAGTGGATATGGGAGGTTTCATGGACCTCTAAGAAGGAAAGAAATTTCGAATGCTGAAATTTGAGGGGTTGTTTAATGTTATCAGATGTGAATATTATGTTTTATGTATATTTATGTTTTGTAAAATAAAATGGGCTGCTATAGCCAATTTAATCCAATAGGAAGTCTGGTGTCTTTTAATTTGGTGAAGTGGAGGAAAGAAGGGAGTGTAGGGTTAAATTGGTTGTTGATGCAGCAAATGACTTCCTCAGATGTACCCCGGTCATGTATCATTGTCACCCAAATAGAACTGACTGGTTCCAGGACTTTATATACGATTGCCCTGCCCAGCATTTATTTCATTTGTTTTGCTCGTTCTGACTGCTAGGTATTATAGAGGTCATTTTAAAAAATATATCAAGTGTTTCCACATAATTCCAAATAGGAGTTTGGAAATATCTGGGTAATGTCTGACTGGGGTGAGTATTACCAGTAAACAATACAAGCGTCCCTTGTTATACAATAATACCAGGTTAAGCCTGCCAAGAATCCACTAAACTGTTCTGGTTCTTGTCCAACAGGTGTTGTTCCCAAAATAATCAGACACCATCCTGCAGCCTTCCACCAAATCCTCAACACGGATCCTCAATGCTGCACTGTATAAGTGAGCCTTTTAATTAAAGCGCTTTAGGTTGGGAAAGTACCAAATGCAGGTGCCAACACAGCCAATGTGCCCTTTTCTGTACTGACCTTGAATGTCATTATTGGTAGGCGGATAGTAAATATCATAAACACAAAAATGGCAAGATAAGCATATATATTTCTTTGGATTTATGGCATAAAGGTTTGCTTGCTTTTGCAAAAACAGCAGGAGGGGAGAGAATATGATGTTTTTTTGCTGCAGTACAGTAACACCGGTCTTGTCTATCCCCCACTGAAGAGAAGCAGTAGACACATTATTACTATTATTAGTATTTATATAGCACTGACATATTACGCAGCAATTTACAAAGTCCATAGTCATGTCACATGAGCTCATCTCTTGTGCTGATCATGCCTTCTGTTTGCCTGCTTCTTGCATTGGTTTTGTGCTGCTTCTACCATAAATCATGCTGTACAGGGATTTTAATATCAAGGTACATTAAGGTACACACACTAAGTGAACCTAAAAAAATACATTTACTTATTTATTAATAATAGCTAAATAATTTGTGTCTTTATTATCAACTTTGAATTCAGCTTTTAAGTGTGATTGTGAAAAATACACGATCAGACATGTTTCTGTTGCAGAAAGAGACAGGCGTTGTTCGTTTTGCAGTAATCCCTCCTACCTGCTGACAAATATTGCTGGGCTCACAGGTGGCTTCCAGCAATCCCAGCTACCCTGAAATAAATGAACACCCATAGGCCTCAGTGGGCCAGTCAGTATGGCCAAAGATCGTCTCTGAAATAGAATAAGAAGGGAGATGGTGGCGCCCTGTAAAGGAATAGTGATAGATGAGTATTGTAGGCTTAGATTTGCTTTACATGCATTTCTCGGCCACAAATAGGGTTCACCAGTGTACTGTTGTCCATTGCTATCCAGTAAATAGCCATAGCAGTTCAAAAACATTCTATGGTGATTGCAATGCTGACCACCTTCTTAAAATACTTAGGACTTCTTATTCCTCGTCTAAACCCCTGCAAGGTAAAACGTTTTAAAAAGAGTCAGGTGTTAAAGTGGAATAAAACTTGGAAAAAGGTGAGCAGTGTGGTCCTTGTAAATGGCACAGGTGATGTCCCTTCTGCAATAAAACAAACTTACCTGCCTGAGCACAATTTTTTTAATTACCCTTATCTGTCCTTGCTTTATTGCTCCACCATCTTCACACAGCCCCCTCACAGCATCTTGCTATATTCTCTTGTGTACCGACTCTGGCTTTGACCCTTGACTATTCCTGTTTGCCGCCTGCCCTGATCTCTGGCTTTTATGACCACGTTCCTGTACCACGTTCCGGCATGTCACCTGGTTCCCATCTGCCAGCAGTCACCAGCCTCTGTGTGCATGGGGGCCACTACCTGGCAGCTGCCCGCAGCATAACATCCTCACCTATGCTTAGACTCTGCACCCTGTGCAAGGCTTTGCCTACTGGGCTGGTGACATGGAGGGTCCAGCATCCCGCCCGGTGGCACTGTGACACTTTTTCTTTAAATTCAAGCTTAAAAATAGGACTGACTGAGATTTCGGAGATAAATGAGGGATGTTAGATGAGAGACTGCCATAAGTCAGGAGGATAAAGGATGACAGATATCAGCAACTAGCACAATTTTATCTGGATGAAGAATAACTGAAATCTTCTGGTTACAGACAGAATGAAGGCATCTATGGCTGTGCTGTCCCTTTTGATAATTAGTAGTGCTTAGGGAATTCTTTGTCATTTATTAAAATTATTTAACAATTTAAATTGTTTGTAAAACCTAGATTTTATAAATATAATAAAAACAGATATAAAATATCAGGTTAATTTACAGTCATGTAAAAACATTTCCACAAAAAAAGTTTGCATGATATATTTTATCAAGCAAGCAATAATTATTTATTTAAACAGTGCCTACAGATAAAGGTGATATACTTGAATGAAAAGAGAAGGAAAGTTCACTTTTAATTGATTTATTTAACATAAATATGAATACTTTTTGTGTGCTGACTGTTTACTGTAATTCTTCTGGAATGAAGATTATAACTATCAAATCTTTATTTTATGTAGTATTCAACAACAAACTGTTATCAAAAATGACAACGAAGCATTATAAAAATGCTATTTTTACTATACACAATGACAAATGTGCTTCAAGGCCTCAAAGTAGCAGCTAATCCAAGGCCACAGTAAACTGGTCGAATGCCAGTATGCCAGTAGGCAGTCTGTTAGCTTTATGGACACCCTTGGCCTAAGTTGAATTCCTCCAGCTAATTTCCATTGACATAGGGCAATGTGCTCCATGTATACACAGCAGACAAAAATAAATATGTGGCATTAATTAATTCTTAAAAGCCAGGAGGAAGCAGGGAGACCATGGGAGATCCCTTAACATGCTTATATCAAGGTCAGGTCTGCATAATCACCTTCTCTAACAACAGTAATCCAGTTTGCACAGCAAAACATCAAATACAGGGCATTAACAGATTCACCATACTTCTTTATTGAATTAACTGAACCTTAAAGATCTGGCCACTTTTTTATGGGTGCAAGTTGCATGCAAGATAATTGTTGGTAAGATCTGTAAACAGTTTTTACCTTTCGTAAGTACTGCAATAGGTTTGCAGACTGGATCGGTGTTTCCAATGCAGGTACACTTTAATATTTAGAAACATATTTGCAGACTCATTGTGGAGAACATTTTTCTCAGTGTTATAATATTGTGACAACTATTGTTTGTCTGTATTTCACATAAAATAGATATCAGCAGGTTCAAACGTCACATGACATAATGGTGCAGCAACTGGATAATTTAAAAAAGGCTTAAGGTTTGCATTAGAGCTAAGTCCTTGAGCTCCTGGCAGTGATGTTGCCTAGGCCAACATGAGGGCATCTTTAACTATGCTTGTAGTACTTGTCCTTTTAGAAGTTCAATTTGAATCTATTTTGCAAAGTGCACCAGTCCCTTCTGCAGAAAGCACACCACAACATGATGCTACCACCCCCATGCTTGGGGTCATTATGGCCAAGCAGTTCAGTCTTGAATTCATCAGATCGGAGGACATTTCTCCAGAAAGTAAAATCTTTTTCCCAATGTGCCATTGCAAACTTCAGTCTGGCCTTTGCTGAACAGCTTTTCAGGTCATGTCAATATAGAATTTGTTTTGCTATAGATATAGATACTTCGTTACCTGTTTCCTCCACCATCTTCATAAGGTCCTTTGCTTTTGTTTTGAGATTAATTTGCACTTTTACCATCAAAGTTTATCTTTCTTTAGGAGACAGACTGTGGTTCTATGGTGTTTAAACTTGCTACTATTGTTTGTAAAGGTAAATGTGGCACACAGCCATTTCAAATTTTGTTCTAATGCATGAAACAGATTTGTAGAATTACATATTTTTCTCTGAGTTCTTGGCTGACTTCTTTTGAGGTCAAGCTCAAGTGAGTTTAATGGTAAGCCTTAATATACATCCACATTGACTCAAATTATATAAACTGGTTATCAGAAGTTAATTGTCTATAAGTTTGACATCAGTTTTGGGAATTTTTGTAAGCTGTTTAAATGCAGAATTATAAATCTGAATGTAAACTTGTCCCCCACTGGAATTGTGACGCTGTTGGATTAAGTAGTATCATTTTTAATGCATAAGAAAGCTTAAGGGGACAACAGGGGGTGGGTGAGTTCGGCTTTGGGTGTTTTTGTTGACCCTATTAGCAGATTGGATAATCCTATTGATTTTCTCATGCTGCTCTGTAAAAATAAAGGTTACAGTCTGGTGGTTGGCGGTATAAGTTCAGTTCAAAGATGACACAAATGTAACTGTGACTCATAGAACTAATTGAGGTTATCCTACTTATGGCTGCCCATCTACATAATTGCATGTCTGTCTCTACTGAAATGTTAAATTGGAACTTCATCAAAAAACTAAAAAATTGCAATGATATCAGTCCTTTCATCACCTGTCTTTTCTGCAATTAAAAAAACGTACCTGTCTAATCGCAAATTTTGAATTGCACATCCCTGTCCTGGCTTGAGCACTGCCATCTTTAACCGATCTTCTTCCTGGTGTCGGGTCTTTAGCCATCTTGATTGGCCAGGATGGGATGAAGTTCATCTGGTCAGGGGACCAGGTAAGTATGTATGTTTTATTGTAGAAGGGACATATCCTTTCCCTTCCTGCAATAATAACTTTCATGCTCGCTAAGTTTCAAAGCAAAACTATAGTTCCATTTTAAAATCCAATATAATAGGATACAAATATAAAGCCAGAGATATTTTAAATCACTGTATTTATATATACATTATTTATGTGAAGGTCTTTAGCACGGATATAATCAGAAGACTCTTCCACCAAACAGATTCTACAAATGGATGCCCGCTATAGCTGTTCAGTTAAGCAAAACACAAATGAATGCAGATCAATATGTCTAATTCCTGAGAGCACATTCATTTGGTGCTGTTCCATAAACTGTTTAGAGTTTTGCAAGCTGTTCTATTTTAAGAAACATAAAATATTGGCAGAGGCACCGCAACCACCCAAGTTATCAATCTTGCATGAATAATATTAAAATACCCAAAGCAACTCCACAACATTCTGTATCATCGCAGTATATTGGAACATTTGCAGAGAACTCATAACACTGTATATGTACGTGGATGCAGGAATGAAAGAAGTGTGTGCATACAGTGTGTGGGAGGAAAATATTAATCCTATAGATCCAAGTTTTGTTTGTTTCTGAACTGCCACGTTTAAAGAGTAACTAAACCCAAGAATACAAATATATTGCAGCCTACCTGTATTTGTCTTTCTCTTTTTATGTACTTGGGAATGTTATTAGTAATACATTTTACTTTGTAAAGGTGACAACACACACTCACTGCATAGTATCTATGGAAATTATTGTCACCCTAGGACAGTGCTAAAGCACAATTACCCTCATCTCCATATAATAGGGAGCGGATATTCTATAGTCTGCAAAAACCTTTGGAAACCGTTAGATTAATAATAGTATAGTACAGACAAAGAACATAGAAAATGATCAGATTACAAGACTTCTGGATTAACTAGATTACCAGGCATTTCTGGGTTTACAGGTACTATCAAAACTTCAGTATAATTGACAAAAAGGTTATAAAGATAAGGTTTAAAGAACAATTCAAGAGTTCTTGATTTGGAGCATGGAACCCCATAACACTTTCAGTTTTAAAGTCTATACAGTATAAAACCTAAAAATGAAATTCTTGTATACGTGCAGATTTTTGGTCTGTTAAATATATAATTTAATTTATTATTTTGTTTTTATCATTTTAATCATACCACACTTCCTGCTGTCATGCTAGGACAGTAAGAGTGCTACTGGTAGGATTACAGTATGAAAATAAAGGAGGGGATCCTAAAAAAGAAAGCCAAAGCAGCCATCACAGCTAAGGGTTGCAAGCTGCACAAAATGACATTTTTAATTTTATTTTTATATAATATTTCTTTATACAGAGTGGATTTACCACTTTTGGGCATTGTAGGGTAAAACATCCGAAAGTGATATTGCACTAAATTAAATTGCTACAGTACTTTCTTACCTTTGACTAAACATAAGCATGCTGATATGCAGATGTATAGCGAATGAAATCCATGCACCTGGTCATACAGCATCCTGATATTTAAAAGGAAGTGTTCACTTATAGCCTGATTTAATAAAACTCTCCAAAACTGGAAAAGATACACTTTTAACAGTGAAGCTAGGTGATCTAGCAAACCTGAAATAGATTTCTTAAAAGTCTTTTGCTATTTGTTAGCAAATGATTTCAATTCTGGACCATGTCCGTTCCAGATTTGCTGGATCACCCAGCTTCACTGATGTAAGTGTATCCTCTCCAGCCTTGAAGAGCTTTATTAAATCAGGGCCATATTGTCTGCTGTGAGCCCATAGATCATACTCTCACCTACGCCTACCATCAGATATATTTTCATGGTAAGCACATGGGTGCAGGGTAATTTGTAAATGTAACACCTCCAGGTATTTCTTACTTCTGATAATTTAATATTACACAAATATCTAATTTTTACATCAAGCTAGTATCTTAAACGGTACTGCAAGCAAAAACAGAATTTACAGAGAAGACTGCCCAACAGAAAAATAAAATAAGCTGTCAGCTAACCATCCAGTTTAGAATAATATTAAAGCTGAATATCAGATTAAACTTCAGCTTTAAACTCCTGAAGTGGAACTGATGTATTTCAAATTCAGAAGTAAGGGATACTGGGGAAAGCTACTGAGTTATTATTAAACAGTATTTTGCTAGCACCAACATATTACACAGAGCTGTACATTGAATATGGGTTGCAAATGACAGACAGATACAAACAGTGACACAGGAGGAGATGACCCTGCCCCGAAGAGCTGACAATCTATAGGTTGGTATTATTGAGGTTTGTATATGAGAAAATCACATCGTTCCTGATTAAAGAATCTGTTATGAGAGATATCATCGTGACCACCCAAATTTAGCAGCCTGCAGTGCGTTGAATACCATCTGGGCCCTGCTGTGAAATGGACTAGATGAGATCTGAGAATAGATTCTGTTACACATCATCCATAATCAAGTTTACTGTTATCATTCATTCATTTGTATTTCTGGGTGCTACTGTTCCATGGTGCCATATCAAGAGGTTTATATTTCATATATATTCCAATGAGATGGGGCCATTAGAGATGTGTTTTATAGTAAATAATGACATACACAAGCTTGTTATGATTTTTTATATTCCAAGGGAAGAGCGCCATCTTTGTTTAGGTATCAATCCTAGACTGGGATGTTAGTTTACGGATGACATGATCTTATAAATCAGTGTTGTGTTTTGGCTCTGTTCACAATTATCTGACAATGATGCAGCTTCAAATTTATGTCTAGCTACGTTGTTGCAGACTGATCACATGGAAGAGGAGACTAAGGACATATCTCCTGCTGCCTGCAAGAGAGAGATAACTCCATCTCCACCTAGATAAAGTCATTAGGCTGGAGTATAGAGACTGTTTTAAATAAATATATAGTATATATACATACATACACACTTCTCATATTGCAGCTTTACTGTATATTGTGGCATGTCATGTATTGATGCAGATTTGTAACGTTACTGAAAGGTTCAAAATAAATGCCAGCCCAATGAATAGTGGCTTTGTCATCTTGGAATATGCCTATGTCACCATGGAAGAAAAAATCCATTGACGGATAAACCCGGTCATTCAATATGCACATGGACCTGACCAACTAAAGCAACTGCCCCCAAGGCTTTTTTGTCCCTATTTTGGCCGACCAGTATGTATTCCAATTGTAGAAGACTGACTGCGTCTCCTAACAAGCACTGGGAGAAAGTTAATTACACTATTCTCATTATTTATAATGACAGACTGATATTGTGTTTCAAGGGCTCAAGGTAGCAGCTGTATCAAGGTCAGAAAAAAGTTGGCACAGAAAAGTATTCTGTCCTATACACAAAACAACCATGCGTCTTTGTTTAGTAAGCTATCTTTAACAAAGAACAATACTTTTCGGTTGCTGTTGTGTTGTATGCTGCTGCCAAAGCTGAAATTTCAGGTTTTTTTGCTATACAAGAGAAATATGCAAAGAGAAAACCACTTTAAATTAGCAGCCAAAACCACAAACCCAGACTGCCATTTTAATAAGATGGACATTGCAAGGAGTGAAATACAACTGAACTACAGTAATATGAATATTGGATTTATTATTAGGAAATGAGCAGTAGGCAGTGTAATAAAGTACCAAAGTCTTTAATCATTCTGAGGGCTGTATGTTGCTAAAAGGTAAAATCTGAGCTGAGGTTCTGTCTTAGTAATGACACAGTTGTGTAAATTCTAATGTCATACAACGTTCACACATATCCCAGACCTCGATACAAAGTTACAATTTGAAGTTAAGAGAAGACCAAGGAAATGCTTTCTCCAGTCCAGGGGTGTACTGGGGCGAGCACAGGTGGGAACGCCATGTCCTCATTTTTTCGGGAATGGGCACGAGCGCCCACTCTTATTTTGCAAAGAAATCTTTGAGGGTCCGTGAGGTCAGAAGGATAGAAGTATGGAACTGCAGGTTCAGGACGGTGGGCGGGTTGTCTCTCTGAACACAACCCACCCACTATCTCAGGCTCAGACTGGTATCATGACATTACTCGGGGGGAAGTTCCTTGCCCTTTGAGTGACACATAGGCAGGGGTGTAGTGGGGCGGGCCATGGATAGTACCATGCCCCCTCTTTTCAGTAACCACCCAAAAACAGCCGGGTGGTTATTAAAGAGTACCAAGTGCTGCGCCCGGCTAATACTGTCTGGGGAGAACACGGTCATGTATTTAGTTATAAAACTTAATACTAATCTGGAAATTTGTGGCATGTTGAAAAATTAACGTGGCCAGTCTTATAAAAATGGGGGCATTTAAGATCTGTGGTAAACCCTAGCATTTTGCTGCAGGCTCAACCAGGCTCCTCTATTCAAGTTAATGGGAGAGGTTGTTGAACTATTTTGCCTGCCACTGCAGCAGATTGCTTCTGAACAACATAGTGATTTTGGACATGGAGCTCCTATTTGAAGTTTGGATCACAGCCAAAGCTGCAACCTCCTGAAAATCTAGATACTAATTCTGCGGTTCTCCTTAAACTGCTGCTGCCAACTAAATGGGTCTGAAAGAGCCCTGGTTGAAAGATCTACTTTGATTTAGAGCAATTATCACTTAATTTTTAAGTTTTATTAGAGTAATATGAGGTTTGATCCCCCTGCTCGGCATTTACAGCTTCCTGTGACCCCAGCCGCGTGATCTTATCCTCTATATTCTGACAGTATAAGTTGGGGTCTTGTTGTTATCGGAACCTGACTGCCCTTTCTACTGCATTCTTGTGCATTAAAGAAATACCTGGGGGGGTCGTTATTGTAATTGTCATAACATCCTCCCACCTATGAAATTTTAAATAACAATACATAATGATATGCTTTAGAGTAGAGAAACCAAGAAATCCAGCTGACAGCAAGGTGCAAGTCCAGAGATAAGAAGAGATACATACAACATAATAATTCAACGTCACTTGCACAGTGCAAGATCGGGTGACGCAAGAATAATCCTAAAGAAGATGGCAGCACCCATCCCATCCATGCCGAAAAGAAATCTGGAATGGTACGGGACTGACTGGAATAAGATTGCGGAGGGATAGAGCGCTCTTTGAAATTAAAAATAAGTGTAATATTTTTTTACACTTTAATAGAAATCTCCCATAGCATAGCACATAAAGTTAAGTTGTGTTGACTTCAATCATCCAATAATGGCATGCGGAGTACTCCTTGCAAAGTAAAATTGTTCCAGCTAAGATATGTAAAAATTTACTTTGCAAAGTGAAAATTGACTTGAAAATAAACATGCTTTAATCGTCAGTAAATCAACCCCGTTGTGTAGTTATTGGTAAATCAAGAGGAAATCTAACAGTTTGTACCATTGAACTGTAACAGCTGTGTTCAGAGTAAAATGTCAATTTCACCAATATACACATATGCACTAAAGGTCAGACTAGAAATCTGCAGAAAGAATAAAATCATGACAATACAGCACAGAATTTATGTACATCTGATCAAACTGTGCACAAGGTTACTTCAGTCACTGCCTGCATAAAAAAGAACTTCCAACATTTAATACTATATTATGTATTATAGGAATATTGTAAGTAGATTTATACTTCACATCACTGTATATTATTATCATACATAACATTAAAGCTGAACTCGGCACAACAACTTTCAAACATATATTTCTGCAGACCCAAAATATATCCACAGCTCACAGTACATTAGTGTGGTGATATTTGGGAACAATGCCCCTTACTTTGCTGGCCATTGGGGAAGAATGTGATCTTTACAGATATCCAAAAAGATCATTGCTGTCACTTAAACTGACCTGAGAGTCACAAATTGCTCAAGAAACCCCTGGCAACCTACTGAGGAGTTTAAAATCCCATGCTAAATGCTGCAGGAAACTTCAAGAGGCAGAAAAAGACCAGTCACCCTGCACAAGGGGAAATAATACCAGTGTCTGGTCTTTTTTACAGCAATTTCCTGCAAAATGTTACTAGATTTCTACACAGATCCAAATCCAGAAGGAATATACAAAGCACACTTATATTCAAGCAATAATATACACCCTTTTTTCATTGGGATCGTCGATTTTGCTGAATTTTCTTCATCGTTGGTCCCATTTCCCATCACATTGATGACCAGGGCAAATTGGGGGCAAATCGTTTCACCTGACATGTATTCTAACCATATCAAACTCAATAAAAATAAAAAAAATTGCTTTAAACTGTCTTGAGATTTTCTTTTTTAATATAGTAAAGAAAATACTACTTTAGGGTCCCTCCAATGTCAGTAAAATCCGAGGCATTTAGTCATGTGATTCCCACAAAATATCAAATTTGGACAGAGCTTGTAAGAATTAGAACCCCCAATTTTTTTACTGCATGTTCCCATGGAAGGTTTCCTTCGATCCAACCAGGACAAAAAGCCAAGGGAATCTATCCAGCAATGATCCCTTCATCAGTAAAATGACACAGGTGCACCTGTCCATGGATTTCGTCCGAGTTCCAAATGAATGGATTTTCCAACTTATCTCTGAGACAGAAGGTAGAAAAAAAACTCCCCAAAAGAGACTGAAATCCCCACCAACAAAAAGTATAACTCCACAAAAGACAATGCAAATTTGCTTGTCCCTGCAGAGTATTATAGAGGAAGTTAAATACTGATTCTACCCTTGGTCTACTTTAGCACCCATTTATGCTGTTAACCAATACCCACCACTAAAGGACGCCGTCTAGAGCCTGGTGGCAGTGGCCAGTACTTCCAGAAGGATTTTCAAAGACTGCTGGGATGACTTAATATATAAATCTTTTTGTAAAAAGAAATCAGAGCATTTTGTTTTCAGAAAGCAATCTTAATCAAATCTTACTTATCCTAAAGCTTCTTCTTTATTCATTGCTACAAAAGTGGTAACTAAAATTCATAGACGTCTACTTCTGTACCTAAGAAATAATTTGCAATGCATTTCAGGAAATATTGAAATTTACACAGCTTTGCACAGCCGGGAAGACCACTACATTAATATCTGGTTGTAACAAAGTATATATTATTACATCTGTGCACTTAGCAATTTGCCTGGAGATTTTATTTAACATTTGAATATGGGTCAGGTTTAAATATGAATGATGTAGCACCTCCTGGTTCATAAAATATTCATTGACACCTATTAGAAATATTAACATTGTATTCTATATTTTTAGATATATATATATATTACCCCAGAACAAGCAAATTGTAAAATATCTGGATATTGGATATCGTGAATGTCTGCTATGCCTGGTATTTTACACTGTTCCTACAAAGACAACTGCAGCCCACAATTCCAGACAGCACATGAACAGAATTAGTGAACCAATGACACTGTTCAATATCTTTAGATTTTTTCTAAAGACATTTTTACTTTAGGACAGCTTTTCTAAACCTTTTTACCCCTGGGAAACCCTTAATACTAAACCAATTTATTGAGGTCAGTGGGGGGAAAAGTTCTTTTAAATCAGTGGCCATTTGGAAGAAACAGTGGTGGCTAGAATAGAACCATAATATATAACTAAAAATATCATTTGAGTCATGCAGCTGGTTCTACCAAGAGGTGTTGGCCCCTGAACCATGCAGGAATCATCAATTAGGTTGCCAATTGACCACAGTTTGAGAAACCCCTAGCAACCTCTGGAGGAACCCTGGGGTGTGATGAAACATTGTTTGAAAACATTGTTTGGATATATTTGGGTAATAGTTAATTTATTAGGTTTATATAGCTATCTGCCACCTTATTAGAGAAATCCACCCCCGATTATTTGTTCCAGTGACTGTTATCACTAAGACAGAAATGTCAGGGCAAACCCAGGATTTTGAGTTGTCTTCAGGGCAAATAACTAAGGAAAAATACCCAATGGGGACACCTGTTCCAGGCAGGTTTTTGTAGTGCCTGTAGGAGGGGTGAAGAGAAATCTACCTAGGATGATGTAGATGGCCAGTAACCTGATAGGAGTTTTAACCCTACCATGCTCTTAACTAACTAAACACTAACTAAAGAAAAACTTATAAGCTTGACATATACTTTAACCAATTCATACTGAAGTAAAGTCACTCTGTAAAAGAACCAGATTTATACTTGGCTTTTTGGCTCCAGTCTTAAAACTTCATTGTGTTGCAAATCTATGGATGCAACAAGTACCCAATACTATAATTACTTCCTTGCCACCCACTCACTAAAGATTCATCCGTTTGCCCCTACTAGGGATAAGGGCCAGTGGGTTCAACCTTCAGCATGCAGCAGGGGAGCAAGTATTCAATGCACCAGGAAATCATCAGTGTTACAGAGTTTGAAGACGTGAATCACTGGAAAGGTAGTTAAAGATCCAAGTGGCTTTGAAATTGTAATGTGACTAAACTAAGAAATACAGTATATAGTATGTTAGCATTTGTCAATACAATGAAAATGTAGCTCATATCTGGAATTACTCCTAAAAATTATAAGCGCACTTCCTGGTACATAAGGTGCCTAGACAGAACTCATCATCTTCCCCCCTAAAATTCCAAATCTGCCCCTGACATATTTTTAACTGTTAACAACACTGTTATTCGACTCTTCCCTCAGGCACGTTGTCTTGGTGTCACCTTTGACTCGGCCCTCTCATTTACCCCCCATATCCAGAACATTTCCAGGTCCTGTCACTTTCACCTATGCAACATCTTCAAAATCTGCCCCTACCTGTCCCCTGAGACCACCAAACTCCTTGTACACGCTTATATCTCTCGTCTGGACTACTGTAACCTCCTCCTCTCTGGTATTCCACTAACCCAACTCTCTCCTCTACAATCTATCATGAACGCTGCAGCCAGACTCATCCATCCTTCCCACCGCTCCTCCTCTGCCGCATCTCTTTGCAGATCTTTACACTGTCTTCCATTTCACCTTGGAATCAAATTCAAGCTCCTGTGCTTTTCCTTCAAATCCCTCCACAGTTCTTCTCCCACTTACATTTCTGACCTGATAGAAAAATACTCCCCCAGCCGCTCTCTCCGCTCCTCCAATGACCTACTAATGACTTCCTCACTCATAACCTTATCGCACGCACGGATACAAGGCTTCTCTACAGCTGCCCCGACTCTCTGGAATGGTCATCATCCTATTCGGCTTGCTCCTACTTTCTGCTCATTTAAAAGAGCACTTAAAACCTATTTTTTCAAACTTGTCTACCCATCTGTCTTTTGAAACCATCATTACTTCCCTCCACTACATATCTCTCATCCTATTCTGTGTAAATTCCCCCACCGTTTAGATTGTAAGCTCTTTGGGGCAGGGTCCTCTCCTCCTGTATCACTGTCTGTATTCGTCTGTTATTTGCAACCCCTATTTATTGTACAGCGCTGCGTAATATTTTGGCGCTATATAAGTCCTGTTTAATAATAATATTAGTAATAATAGACACTCCTGTGTCTTTAGCTTTAAATAGTCTATAGCTGAATATGAGGGCTTGTTTTAGGGGATTTGGTGATTTCCCTACTATGCTGCTGATGGTTTTCCTTACTTGAGCCTCTGATATGAGGAGGAAATGCCATGAATCTACCAAAACTGACACCTTCAAACAAACCAGGTGTAGAACAAACATGGTAAGTCAGTAATGGGAACCTATTAGCTTCAGAAGACCAAGGATAAAACTAGCTAGTCCTTTTGCCTGCTTTTTATAAGTTGGGTTGGGACAGTTAAAAAAGATAGGGTCATTACATTGCATTTGACTTGCTGTTTGCTCTTTGGGGTTTTTGAAACACTTTTGTCTAGCAAAATAAACATTTTTTCACAATTTATCGAAGGTGATATGGAATGTATGATAAAGGAACGGGTGATTTTTTTAGTAGCGAAAACATGCTACTAAAACAAATGAATACACATATTACACAGTGGAGCATACCATGGAAAAATAGGAACAATTAATCACTAAATTATCAAAAAGTGCTCCAAATATGTGTAATAAATCACTATTACATATAACTATATGTGTAACAAATATTAGCAATTAATCACAGGCAATGTTAGTAGCACACTCATACTACCCAACCACAAATCATCCATATATGACTATCCTAAGGGGCTCAATAATGTACATGATGCAGAAGAAATTAAAATATTTCTTTATGACCACAGGGTTGTTTGTGGACACTTGAGTATTACACCTACATGAAGCCTCCATTCTTCCGGTAAGGCTTCCCACAAAATTTTAGGTTTTGTACCTAAGGGTATCCAAAAGAATGTGTGCCTATTTAGCAAAAATAGCAATTGTAGGGTCTTGCTGTTGGATAAAAAATATCCATAGGTTTTCAGTAGGGTCAAGATTTTTGCTGAGAAGGCCACTTGAGTTTATCAAAACCAAAATCATCAAACCAAGATCCATGATTGAACAAAGGTGGGAACAAAACAAGAACTATTGGAAGTATGCAATTGTTTAAAATATCTTTATGCTTTAGAAATAACCATACTCTACATTTGAAACACACAAACTCAATATAGAGGACTGACAACATTGTAGACATGATGAGTCCACAAATGTTCGGTCTTTCAGTATCTTAGCAAACTGTAGTGCCGGGCTGAGCAGAGTATAAAAGTTTAAACACTGTTCTGCAGATAACTCATCCTACGGATGGCTGGATCAAACTCGCATAAACAACCATCCTTACAAGTCTATACATGACCTTAAAGTTTATAGTTTGTTTGCTTAGGACTTTTTCAAATAACCAAGCCTTGTATTACATAAAAAAAATGCATAAAGCCAGATTTTATAATAGCTTGGCTTATTCTCAGTGGTAAATTTTATTTATAACCTGAAAATGCTAATATTGCTGTATACAAGAGGAAATGCCTTAGAACAAAACACTAAATAATATTACCCAGCAACACTTGAGGGCATTTCATTCCTCATGACATTTAAAATGTATTCTGTTTTTATTTTGATATTTTCTCACCAAAGTACAGAAGGAAGACAATCCTCGCTGAGACTGCTGGAATGCCTTACTTGTCATTTATGAGATTTCTAGTGATGAACCAGAAAG
Source organism: Pyxicephalus adspersus (assembly GCF_032062135.1). Classification (NCBI taxonomy): domain Eukaryota; kingdom Metazoa; phylum Chordata; class Amphibia; order Anura; family Pyxicephalidae; genus Pyxicephalus; species Pyxicephalus adspersus. Next base: position 19,882,223 of record NC_092861.1, read on the forward strand.
TCAGAACCAAACTATATAAAGGAACTGAAGCAATACACTTCACCCTGCAAGTTCATCCTTCGTTTTATTCACTATACATTTGCAGAGTGAAAGATTGGCATAAACATACCAGCTCAGATGAAGGAAATGGTCTGAAGACTACACCAAGAATATGTGAACACAATCAATAAATTCTCATCTTAGCATTAAAGCCCAATTATTTTTCTAATAATATTTTTTGTTAATTGTTTGGGCTTGTTCACACTATACATTTCTTTGTGTTATTCAATGGAAGTGTATAGTGGGTGATATGGAAGGTCTTCAGACATTGCAGGAGAACAACGCCAATGAGCACTGTCAATGCACTGCGGTGCGTATCTCACATATTTGTCCATTTCTGTGAGCTGCCCCGATTCAAAATAAGAGGTGTAGGTGGTTGTGAATTGTGGTATAATGCATAGCAACTGCATACCCCTAGTGTGCAAAAGCCCTCAGGAAATCAAAAGAAAAGGGAAAGTATGCATTTGCTGCTGACCTGTGCCATACCCCCTTTTCTAGGCAGCACACCAAAAGTAAGGACCACTGTGCTCTTTCAACAGTCCAACATACCCTTCCATAGTCAAAACTACTGTACCCCAGTCAACAATGCTTATGCTCCCTAATTGGGAGCCCGGGATTATTTAATTACTTTGCTATTACTTTGCAAACCCCACATTAAATGAAAGAACAAAATAAAACAGCATCTGCAAATAGAGAAATTCAATTTATTGGCTCTGTGGTTAAACAGTCATGGATTAAAGCCATGAAAATAAAAAAATTTCAATTTGAAATTTTATTTAGCATGTTGCTAAATGCTTAATAGGACATCAACACTACAGCCAACATACTCAGGATTTGTTGTTGCTTTTTGTTTTTGATTCTTTAGATACTTGGTGATAACCATGTTGTAAAAGCCAAAAAAAAAACAAACAGTGGCTATGGTGTAATGCTGGTTTTAGGAATGTTGACATGATCCTTAGAAAGGTGTCCAAAAATGTGCAACCTCATTTGGCAGGACTAGGAAAGGAGTTACCATCCCCAGATGTCATCATGGTCTCTCCACCACGGAGAGGTCTACGTGTTCTTCTTTGTTCTCCATCATGGAGAGCTGCTTGATGACTCTTAATTTCCCACTAGCGTCCAAGTTTCGCTTCTCCCGTATAAGTTCCTCCAGGCTGTGAAACCTCATGGTATGAATGTTATTTTCTTCCAAGTGGAGCTTTAAGAAATACTGAAGATTGCCAGAATGGACCTCCCCACCAGCTTTGAACTCCCTGTTGCCAAACCTGCACCAGGCAGCAAAGCTTTCGGAGTTAGTCCAGCAGATCTCATCACTTCTCAAGCCAAGGTGTCCACATGCGTTCTGAAGGACCAGCTCAGCAGTCAGGGGCCTGTATCGATACCAACTACTCACCACCCTTCCCATGCACCCTCCGCCTACCTCGAAAACATTGTCTTTGCGGATCTCCCCACGGTGCAAGTGAATGATCTGTCCCTGACCAATGTAGACTGCCCAGTGAGGTGATGGGGGAGGAGGGTGGTCTGCAGCAGGGCAAATAAAGAGCAGCTCCAGGAGGTCTCCTGGTTGGCAGAAGGTTAACAAGCCTTGCATAGGGTAGACACTGAGGTCTTGGCTGCCCCTGAGCTTTGAAAAGATGCATTCCTGACAACTAAAGGCTGAGAACTCAATTTCGTTGAGTAGAAGATGCCCCTCACATTCGCTGGGACTTGGGTCCCTCACAGTGTACCGCTCAGACTGCCCTCTATCGTCCAGGTCCTCCTCCTCATCCGAGAAAAAGTATGCCACCCCAACTCTCAGCTCGTCCTTCTCTATCCCAGAAGGGTCCCCTGTTGGCAGCTCGCTGTAATTCAGGTGGGTGATGCGATCCAGTTGATTTCCCATCAATGACAGGACAAGGCAATAACAGCGGGAACACCAGTTCTGCAAGGAGAAAACAAGAATCTTGTTATACCCTATAGAAACAAACTAAATGATCTGACAATTGTATATTATATTATATAAAACATGTAAATCCTTAGAAACATATATAGGACAGATTGTTATTCACTTAAAGCCTGAGGTCAATGCAGTAAAGACTAATTACTGTAGTGCAATACCTGAAACACATCTGATATTTAGCTGATTCCCTTTGGAATAGAACCTACACGTGGAATAAGAAAAGCAGCACAAGGAGTCAGTTATGCTGCAGCAATTATGTACTAACAAAAGAATACCGATAGAAGACCAAGAGTCAATTAGTCTACTGCTTCTTATTTAATAGTCTAGTCATAGGCTGAGATGTTACCCATCACTCTGCAGCAGAGAGAAAGTAAAAAACTCAACAGGTCTACTCTTGCAAGACAGAAATGTGCTGTAATGGAAAAACTGAATTCATCTCAGGACTGGATAGAAAGAAATACCAATCTATAGACAGGTAAAACATTTTGCATATGTGGCTTTCATCTATACATTTAGCCATTTGCATGGAATTTAGCATCACCTCTTACATCTTGTTGACTTTCTGTTAGCAATCTAGATAAGGAACATTGAAAGAAGCCTCTAGAACAGGCCTTCTCAACCTTTTACTCCAGAAGAACCTTTTACCCTTCCTAAAATCATTGTATTGTAGTTGAGTGGGAAAAAATACACCTTGCACCAGTGGCTGGTAGAATGATGCCCTCTTAAAAAAAATCTACAAAGATCATTAGTATTATTCAGAGGACTCTTCCAAAAGGCATTGGCCCGAGAACTATGCAGACACCATGAAAGACACCTATGCAGACTCCATGAGCCAACCTAGGAACCTCTGGAGGAACCCTACAGTTCCACAAATTATGGTAGAGAATGATAGTTCTAGCAAGTCTTCCTTAGGCTGCCTATATACTATGGAAATCCTATAGCCACACAGATTTAATTATTTTTGGAGATGCTGAAGACTTGGCATAGACAGAGGGACAGTGCAGCGCAATCATTGTGAAGGTATTTACAGACAGATATGTCCCCGTGTATTATTATAAACTATGAACGTCAAAAACAAATATATATGCAAATATAATTGTTATTATTCTAAGCAGATATATATGCATATTTTAAAAACAACTTTGTCTCCTGAGTACAACATACACCATTTACTGTCTGACCATTTGTGACTCCATGCATGCCTTCCATACATGAACTATGTTTGGGAAATCTGTGAACCCTTTCAATGATCATATCTATAGTTTTTTTTAATAGAGAAGTATCCTATACCTGCATCAGTCACCTTTTGTAGCAAGAGGTAGATAATTCCCCAACTCCAGTTATTACTACTATTTATTGGAATTCTGCACATGTATGATCAGCCCTGATATGAAAACACATTTGCCCTTTACATATGCAGACTTTGCTTTCTGATTTTTAGTGCTGCAAAATGTCAGTTGCTCTTTCTTACAATGCAAGTCTATAGGTTAGGTCTTACCCCAGAAACAGGCTCTATAATTCCAAAGTTTATCATGCTTACATCAATGGCCATTAAATCAAGCTGTCATTATCTATAAATGTAGCTAAACAGATCTTGTACATGAAATACAGAAATCGTCAAGCGCTCACAAGCACATTTTTGATTCTCCGAGACATTCAAAATCCTTGCGTGCTCAGAAAAGCACATTTTAGTTTCAGTTAATATGTTCGCCAGTCTCCCTTGTATTAGATACTCGGGCTGCACATCATAATGAAGAACCAATAGAAATATACAGGGGGCAGGCCAGCCCTTGACTTTGTTCCTTTAGCTTATCTTTATTGGAAATATTATCAGAATCCCTGTATCAAGTCAATCTGTTTGGTGAAATTTTGCCATTGCGGAAAGGTTTTAAAAGTGCACGCTCCAGGGCTATCTGGATTCACTTGGAACATGCATGCGGGTGAGAAAGTCTAAAAGACTTCATATTTCCTATTCTTACATGCTTATTTTAAATCAGTCAATTGCCAAATAGGAAAGCCATGATTAGCAGGATGGCCCAGATCCTACATTTATATTATAGTATGAGCAATAACAGCTTTTACATGTCAAACCATGCAGAACCTTCCCCCTCCTATTATGTGCTGCCTTGCCCTCCTCCTAGGTTGTAAGCTCTTCTGAGCTCTCCTGTTTCATTGTTTTGTATATGTCTGTCATTTGCAACCCCTACTCAATGTACAACGCTGCGTAATATGTTGGCGCTATATAAATATTTTTTTTAATAATATTACTCTTTAAAGTGAACCTATGATTGCCTTAGTAGTTAAGTAGATACCACCAATAGAAATCAGGAACCATCTGAGGTCTGCATATATCTGCATTTACCCTTCTGAACTCCCTGAAACACAAATCGCTTTTATCAACAAATTTCAAATTTTGCCAGGTTAAAGACTAGGCTAGACTTGCTGTCTCCTGCTAATCCCCATTACTTTTTCAGTTTGATATACAGCCTAATTGCACAATAGCGGGCTGTAAATGTGCCAGCCCTCACATTTCATGGCTAAAGTCTAGATTTGACAATTACATTATGTCAGGTTCATGGTTTCTGGGGTGATCAAGGAACCATAAGTAAACAGTCATCCAAGGGCCCATTTACATTTAAGTTGCTTTTTTAGCCAAGTTTAGGAAATCGCACATGTGTGCCTGGGGAATACGGAGACAAAAATGCATTATAACTAATGCAATGCCATCTGTATTCCTGTTGCAAGAACAGAAAAATTTAGATTTTATCAATATTGTTTTGAGCCCCCAAATTAGAAGCTTGCTTGATTATTTTGTTTAGACTTTCACTATGAGCAGAGACAAACACAACTGGGTGCATATACACATTTGTATATGAATGGTACTAAAATCATTATGCAGAATTGGTGTAAGCAAAAAAGAGTTGTTTGAAAATTACTTTCAGGCAAATGTTACAATAAGAGTTTAAAATGTGTATTTGCCAGGAAAATTGACATGGGAATGACTGTATAAACTGACAAGTCCAACAGAAAAAAAAGCAAGATAAGCCTTACTGACCTAATGAGACGAGCACTAGGATTGGGTGAGTGGTGCTGAAGCTTTGATATGCAGAAAAGACAATATTTGCATACTAATTGAAAGAACCCCTGAGTGGAAAAGACAAGAAAGTTTAGTTTTCCTAACTAGGCAAAAAAATGAACCTCTCACGTCATTCCAAGTAAGTGGCCCTTACAGACAACAGTAAACCTAAAGGTCCCTGAACATCAGTCACTAAATTATTGTGCATGTAAAGTGTGGAAGGGTCTGCCTATCATATTGACTATCATATATTCTCTGAAAATTCTTGCTGAATGCAATTTATTGAGCATTAGTGAGAAAGAAAGGGAATTTTAAATTTGGTGTGGTGGTTAGAACACCACCTTACAGACAACCAGAAACATCATTGGAGTCATGCAGGTATACCAAAGTGGTGGCCCCAGAACTATGAAGGGATCGGAGGTCAACCAGCTACAGACTGAACAAACTCCATCGGCCCTGGAGTTCCATGGAACCCTGGTTGAGAATGACTGGTCTACCTTTACCAAAAAACATTGTTGCACTGATGGAGCACAAGAACCAGAACAAGAGATGAGGCTGAGTCTTTTAATGGTAATACTAATGACTACTTTAAAAAGAAAATTCTTCTCGATTCTTGTTGGGCCTTCAGGAAAGCACATGACAAGGGGCACAGACAGAAAAAACGTAACCCAAAACTTCTGTAACCTATAACGTAAGTTAACTTTGATGGTTCACATTTATGCAGGTCATTGTATAGCTTGTAGTAGTTAGTCACATTCAGCCAGACTTGGTCTTATAATGTTGAAGATGTTTCACAGATTTCCAAAGTTACGATACGATACAATACGATAATATAGATTAATATTGGATTGGGACACAGTTTGTCCAGAGCTGCTATTAATCTCAGTCAGGTGCCACTCTGTCTAAAAGTATTTTGTGCAGTTGTAAAGCTACCAACCACTTAGCATTTACTAAAAAGAGAAGTGTGCTGTATTTGCAACAAATATATTTTTTGTTAATTACTACAAAAAATATGAAGTGCAACCACGTTTGCGCCATGTGTGCAAAATTTGAAATATATCAGCAGGGAAGTGGTAATATGTATCATATATACTCAAGTATAAGCTGGGATTTCCTTCCCTTCCAAATACCCTAAAAAACTAAATCTGTTTATTTTTTTTCCACCATCTCCAGTTACTGGTGTGTCCACTTTTACGCTCGCCCTCCCATATGCAAAGTGGTGCAGCAGAGAAGCATTGAATTATACACCTTGTCTGCACAAGCAGTGGCCATATACCTGGCTCTTATCTTCTCATCTGTCTAACCCTGGTGTTAGTAGTGACAACACTAACCATGGTAAAAGGAAAGGATAGAGCCAGGTATGTGGCTGCCAAAGCATATAACTAAAATGTAATGCCTCCTTGCTACACCACTCTGCATATAATGGATGACAGTGAGCTTTAAGTAAAACTTTTCTAATATCAATAGATGCTTTATTTTAGAGCCAGTGACTTAATCACTGCATCTCTGTTCTTCTATATACAGAACAGGCAGATCATAACTATTAAAGGTCAGTGGGGTGCTGTTATTGGCTCCATGAAAATTTTACAACACTCATTGTATAATTCTAAAAAGTTCTGAGCCCTTATTTATTAAAGATCTCCAACACTGTAGAAGGCAGACTATGGTAGGTGAACTTGGGTGATCCAGCAAATGTGAAATGGATATATTTTAGGAGTGAAACCTTTTGCCATGATAGTCTTCAGTGTTCTACCCAGCCACTTTTAGCTGGGCGAACCACCCGGCTGTTTTTGGGTGGTTATTGAAGAGTTGGGTCATAATGCATGGGGTGCTGCCACCTACAATTTATTGCCACCCAGCTTAAAAAAATCTCTGGGTTCAACACTGGTCTATCTTCCCCAGTCTTGCAGAGCTTTAATAAATCAGGCCCATTGAGTTAGTTCTTGGTAAGAGGTATCCAAACATCTAAAATGCCATGATGGGTGCATGTCAGTCTGAAGGAGCAGAGGTTCCTAAGCAGACATTTGCATGCAGAGTGATGTTGAACCTCAGTGACTGAAAAAACAGAAATCCAATGGCTACATGGGACAGACTAGGGACAGTCAGACAAAGACTTAAAAATGCTAGATGTCCTCCAACCAAGAAATGAGAAAAGCTCTGATTTACCACATCACAAATATCCTAAAACAGATAAGCAACACATGAACTCATATAGAACGAAAATGCATGCTTGATTTAAGTTGATGGACTACAGACAGCAAGGGAATTGGTATTTCCATAAGGAGATGTAGGCAACCTACACATTTATATCATACAAGTTTGCTTTAAACATGCTTGTTGGCTATAACATTGGACTGAATGGCTGCTCAGTTCAGCAAAGATCTGTCAACGTCTAAAGCAATGTATTTAAGAGGAACTGGTCTAGCAAGTACAACAAGTTGCATCTACATAGGCTTCTCACCGGAGGGAAAAGTAACAGGTGACGCGTACAACAATTCACTAAAAATTGAAAAGAATAGTTGCTATACACACCCAGGAATTGAAGTCCTATCAGGAGTTATAATTCCCAGGTCTACGATTATCAAAGTATTACAGCAAACACCCCCAAGCCCGCCTATCTCATAGGAATAGTGATTGACCGTGATGAATACTTTCGTCTTGATTGCTATGGATTCCCCCAACGTAAGCTGGTTCTGGAGTTCATTGGCTGTACTCTTCAGTCTGGCAATCCATACATACATATTCATAGAAAGATTTTTTTACGAAGTTGACTATAACTATACAACCATGATATCAATGACCATCCTAAATCTTCTTCTTAATTTTACACCAACCCTCATAAACAGAGGTCTTCAAAACACATCTGAGAGCCTATTGCTTGGAACTAAGAGCAAAATGATCTCTCATTTATCCAAAGGAGCCAACAACATGAAATAAATGATACTATAACGCATTTCATGCGTGCAAAGATGAAGGGTTATTACTAGAATCACCAGGTACTACAGATCACTGCTTCATCTATTACCAGGCAATGAGTTATGTCAATATTTCTTGTGTGTATGACAAATAAACTGTCTCATTTATTATACAATGTGTAGAGGAATCTTGGAAAAGACTTCCAACATAGTGAAATGAAATATTCTTAGGATAAGCCTAAGCCATTGCTCAGACAAGAAGATCTAAGGAAAGCCAAGAGTTGATTGACCATGTCCTCATCACACCATTGCTTGATTATGAGTTTTTGTATCACACACCTAATTAAAGCACAAAAAAGAAAAAAATTGAGTAAAGTCTAATAATCCACTAACAATCCAACAACATTGCGGGATACTGTTACGATATGCACAAAGAATCAGATGTAATTGGTTGCAATAAGGTTCTACACTTGACATATTGCTCTTTGCCTCGTCAAAGAAGACTGGAAGATCTAAAACACTTCTGTAGAGATGTTTTCCTTTTTTTTTTGGGATGGGATCAAAAGACAGAGGTACATAAATATTTTCCTAACTAAGCAACATAAAACAAAGCCTTGCTAGAAAGACAGATGGTCAGATGCTGTATGCAAATTGAAAGCATTAAAAATGCAGCTTTTTGAATGTGGCGTTACGATAGATCTGAGATTCCAATGCAGTTATACAAGGGGGTGTTATGTGACAAAACACCCGAGTGAGGGCAGCACCATGCACACAGTAGGAACGTATACATAAATACCTTTATATGCCCTTTGTTCAGCTATATGGCTATTTGAAGCATCCTGTGGTCTATAAGTTAATAGCTTCCCAAGTGATGCAGAGGTGTTAGTGTCAATGTAATCAATGAAGATGAAACCTGAACCTTGGGATATCAATAAAAACAACCAATCTAGACTTTGTATTGGCCATACATCACTTGCTAATGTATTGACATTGCAAAAAAATGCATAGCAATATAGCTGCTTAACATCATTTACATTAGATTATTGTTAATTGGTCATCAATGCAAATGAACCTGGGGTATGATTGACATTAGGATTAGATTTTAGACAGCAACTAGCACAGGTATTGCAATGGCATTTCATTTTTGTTTTATTCCAACAAATTTAAAATTGGTGACTAACCGTTTTGACATGCGGGTCACAGATACATATGTCAGCCAAGACACGCAATGGGTTATATCACACATGATTTTATACAAGAAATCCCAGTGTAGCTGTCTGCAGAACATGATGTGTTAAAGAATACTGTGTACTGTCTGGGTGTTATGTGGATTTATTGGGTAGGAAGATGATCTGCTTGGGATGGTAGATAATTTCTAAAGTTGAGTGGCGTGTGATGGTCCTAAGGAGAGAAGTCTCAACCTTATTTTGCAAGACCATGAGATGGTCTTCAAAACCTTATTAAGGTGGAAAGGTGTTAAGTGTACTGGCCAAGGTTTACCCTAGCTTCATGTCCTTTGCCAGCCTTCTAAATCTTTGGGAACCCCAACATGTATTTTCTTTTGTCTCCAAGAACCAGATGGTAACAAGAGACATTGCACTTTCATCAATGGTCATATGTGCCTTCACCAATAGTGATCTGCTCCTTCACCAACGATTATCTGCACCTTTACCAATGGGCATCTCCACCTTCACCAATAGCCATCTGCACCTTCACCAATGATTGTCTGCACCTTCACCAATGATTGTCTGCACCTTCACCATTAGTTATCTGCACCTTCACCAATAGCCATCTGCACCTTCACCAATGGGCATCTGCACCTTCACCAAT
>NC_092861.1:19892080-19933283 GCF_032062135.1 Pyxicephalus adspersus
CACCAATGGGCATCTGCACCTTCACCAATGGGCATCTGCACCTTCACCAATAGCCATCTGCACCTTCACCAATGGGCATCTGCACCTTCACCAATTATCATCTCCACTTTCACCAATAGTCATCTGCACCTTCACCAATGATCATATGCACCTTTACGAATAGTCATCTGCACCTTCACCAATAGCTATCTACACCTTCACCAATGAACATCTGCCCCAATTTCAGATCCCCAACAACTTTCCTTCCAAACATGCTTCAAATACAACCCAGTACTGACCATAAACATAGAATCCTATCGGATAGACCAGTGTGGAGTACAGAAACTCATATTAACCCCAATCTATTATCACAGAAAGAACAATGCAATAGGTTCTGCTGCCATGGCATTCTTCTATTTCTCCTTCTAGGTTCAGACACAGGGATCTGTGGTGTAAAAGGCCCTTGGAAAAAGCTTCATCTACAAGGGAGATGTACAAACATTCTATCCTTTCATCCAAACACATGGATTCCATGCAAGCTGCTCACACACAGCCCAGAGTTTTATCACACAGTGGTTGTGTATCTGGCAAGGAAGAGGTTTGTGGAAGTGGGATCTATGAAATAAAGTCAGCAGGGCTGTGTCCCAGAATAATTACACAGATCTGAGTAATACACCCATATACAAAGATCTGAGTTATTTCCTAGCACATCCAAAAAAAATTGGATCGCATTTCCTATTAAGCTAACATAGCAAAATCAAACTTTTGCAGGGATGTATGAAGGATCGCTTGGTAGAGCTTACCCTTGTGGCTATGCCTGCAGAGGTGGACAGAAAATCCCTACAGCTCCCTCCTAGCCATGGGAGGTGAAGGCAATGCCCCCACTGGCCGCCGCTCCGCCAGCTCGCTCGATCTTCCAGCAGCAGCAGCAGCAGCAGCCGAGTCTCACCTGCGATAACAAGCAGCTACTGGGCTCGCAGCCCGTGTGACTGCAACTACAATGGGCTACAACTTTTCAGTGTCCGCCCAGCACGCCGCTTATTGGCTGTCGGCTCCGAAGGGGAGGGGTAAGGCTCCGTGTGAACAATGAGCGAGCAGCTGACTTGTCAATCATACGGCGTGGGCGGGGCGCGGTGTCACTGGCCACACCCCGCTTTGATGTGTAGCTTGTCACAGGCAGCGCAGCCGGGGATTACTGGCAAACGTTACTGTCATTTCCCTGCTGTACTTGTTAGCTCAGGCTGTGGCTGGTAGAGATAATCTCTAGGTATGTATAGTTAGTAGAGGTTCCCTCTATTCGTAAGTATTTAAATAAATGCCACCCATAAATGTATGAAAAAAAGGGAATTTTAAATAAAAGTAAATATTATATTAATATTAAAAAGAGAAAGGAATGCTGAAATTATTATTATTATTACACAGTATTTATATAGGGGGTAACATATTATGCAGCATTGTACAATAAATATTGACAAATACAAACAGTGAGGAGGAGAGAACCCTGCCCTGAAGAGCTTACAATCAAAACACAAAGGGAAGTGGAGCTGCCCCAATTCTCTGGAATGGCCTTCCTCGTGCTATTCAGCTCCCAAAATCCATTTTTTTAAACTTGCCTACCCGTCTTCCTCTGTCTTTTGGAACCGTCACTACTTCCCACCATTCCATATCCCCCCTCCTATTGTGTGGTAATTCCCCCACCTCCTAGATTGTAAGCTCTTCGGGGCAGGGTCCTCTACTCCTGTATCTGTCTGTCATTTGCAACCCCCTATTAATGCACAGCGCTGCGTAATATGTTGGCACTATATAAATCTTGTATAAAAATAATAATAAAAAGTAGCATATATATATATATACTACTTATTTATTTGGGTCCCCAGATATTTCACATCTGCATTCCCTCCAGACACATGGTTTATCCCCACTTTATATATTCACACTCTTCATTTAGAATTCCTAAAAGATTTATATACTAGGTTTTCCCTTTCATTGGCTTCCATCATTCAGCCCCCTTCAATCAATCCTTTGACACCTCTCCCCTCCATTACATTCGGCCTCTCTCCTTCATTCCCTCCCCTTCACCTCCCCTGCAGCTGCTGGCTTACATTCATTCTCCCTCTGCTTCTCTCCCTCCCTCCTCACCTCTCCGACAGCTTACCAGGGACACAGCGCCGGTTGTGTGCCGGCATTTCTGATGCTGGAAGGGGAACCCATTGCTGGATTCCCTCTCCTGCAGGAATAGGGTCCCTCGTATGACTGCAGCAATAAAAGGTCCCAATTAGTAGAGCCGGCGCACAAACAGGGGAGGAGTGGCTATTGCCAGAAGCATGACTGGAGAAGTTCAAATGCCCCTCGCAGACTCTACTTTCTTTTCCCCAATACCTTTTACCCCAACTCAATTTCAACATCCCAATATGGTTCAAAAAGACTGAATGGCCATTTATATGCGATGTAATATTAAATACAACAACCTTTATTACAATATTTAACTCCAATAATATTACCTCTCCCCAGAGACCACCAAACATGCTCTTATCATCTCTCGCCTGGACTACTGTAACATCCTCCTCTCTGGTATTCCACTAACCTGACTCTCTCCTCTACAATCTATTATCAATACTGCAGCCTGCATCTCTTTGCAGATCTCTACACTGGGTTCCATCTCAGCTTAATCAAATTCAAGCTCCTGTGCTTTGCCTTCAAATCCCTCCACAGTTCTTGTCCCACTTACCTTTCTGGCCTGATCGAAAAATATTCCCCTAGCTGCTCTCTCCAATGACCTACTAATTATTATTATTATTATTATTATTATTAATAAACAGGATTTATATAGCGCCAACATATTATGCAGCGCTGTACATTAAATAGGGATTGCAAATGACAGACTAATACAGACAGTGACACTGGCGGAGAGGACCCTGCCCCGAAGAGCTTACAATCAAGTAGGTGGGGGAATTTCACACACAAAAGGATGGGAGATACACAGAAGATGGGTACTAATGACTTCTTTACTTGTAACCTCATCACACCCACGGCTCCAAGACTTTTTTAGAGTTGCCCCGACTCTCTGGAATGGTCTTCCTCGTCCTATTCAGCTTGCTCCTACTTTCTGCTCATTTAAAGAGCACTCAAACCTGTGTACCCATTTTCTTCTGTTTCGTACACTCTCTACTCCCCATAATTCCATATCTCCCCTCCTATCTACCTTAGACTCAAATTCCTCCACATCCTGTCCCACTTACCTTTCTGACTTGAAAGAATAATGCACCCCTAGTCCTCCAATGACTTCCAATGACTTCCTCACTCATAACCTCATCACATGCAAGACTTTTCTAGAGCTGCCATAAATCTATGTAATGGTCTTCCTCATCCAATTCAGGTTGCTTCTACTTTCTGCAACTTTAAAAGAGCATTCCTTTAAACCCATCCTTTCAAACTTGCCTAGCCATCTCTTTCTGTCTCCTAAAACCCTCACTGTTTACCCATCATTCCATATCCCTTCCCCTATTGTGTGATACATCCCCCACCTCTTAAATTGGAAGATCTTCGGGGCAGGGTCCTCTCCTGTGTCACTGTCTGTATCTGTATGTCATTGGCAACCCCTATTTAATGTACAGCACTGTGTATTATGTTGATGCTATATAAATACTGTTTATTAATAATAATAATAATAATAATAATAATAAATACACTTACATTCAGAAATATTTGAAAGCTGCAATACTCTGAAATCTTTCATCAGGCCAACATGCTATTGTGTTTCTTGAATACAAATTGACATTAACTATTTCTCAAACTTAACTAGTATTAATTACTTTTATCAACTAATTTTCATTTTTCTTGTATACAATTTTCACATTTATAGAAGACTATACCATGTAATACCCTATGTTTACTCATCAAAACGTGCTTGTACTTTGCATTTGTCTTTTATACTATATCATTTATTATACTGATTAGCATTTTGCATAATATTATAACTAATAAAATGCTAAATATTTTAATATGTAGTATGCTATTGGTCTCATCATACCCCTGAGGAAGCCTTGTGACGAAATGCATTGGGATTTGATATCAACTTTTCTTCTTCCTTTTCCGACATGCTTCACCCTTTATGGGGTCAGCAATTTAGGAGTATTCTGTATAGCTCTAGGTCCTACACCCCACCAATAGAACTTAGCTATTGACCATATATTTGTGTGATTGTAGTTATCATGTTTTGTTCTTAAGCGTACAACAATTGCAAAATATAATTTGCCAAAAAAAACCCTGCTGCTTTACTTTCTCTTTTTTATACAGTTAAAAGACTTAGTAAGTTAATAAAGCAAATCTTTTTCTTCTTAAAATCCCTCTGCAGTGATTAGTAGGAATGATCTGGTAAAAAAAAACTTTTTTTTCATGCTTCATTATATACCTTAGGTCAGATTGACCTTTGGCCAATCACAAAATTCAAGACACTCTGTGACTGGCCAATGAGAGAAGGGGCATCACTGCAAGTAAAGTGTAGCGACCAGTACATTCTTTTCTAGCTAAGCAGTAGTAGTTTATGCAGAAATCAATTCTTGAAAAATCCGTTCTGCTTTAATGCTTTCTTTAATATAGCTTTTGTATATGAAGGCAGAACAAGTACTTGATTTGTCTTGGTATGAATCCAGGTACAGCAGAACTCGGAAAAAGATAGGGAGAAGGAATGAGTTGTGACAAAGACATGTGATCTGGCAATGTGCTGCTTCTACTTTTACTGTCCATTTACAGGCTGGGGCCAGGGACAAGACAAGTGAAAATTAATTGCAACAAAGAAAAATCAGGTCCCTTACCCATGATGTGGTATAGCAGTGGTCCCCATCCCTTTGGGCATCAAGGACCAATAAATTTATGGACTTCGGACCGCGCATGCGTGGGGAGCTGTGTGTCACTCAAAGGGTAGTGGACGGGTTGCGTCTCTGGACACAACCCACCCACTCACCTATCGCAGGCTCAGACCTGCGATGGGAGAGTGGGTGGATTTTGGCATCATGATGTCACTCTGGGGGAAGTTTCTTCTCCTTTGAGTGACGCACAGCTCTCCACGCATGTGCGGTCCGGAGTCCATAAATTGAGTGGTCCGTGACGCCCAAAGGGATGGGGACCACTGCTATACCACATCATGGGTAACCACCAATTTTCTCGCATACTGGAGACATGGTCAACGGCTCCAGCTGGTGCGCCCCCCAAAAAATTTAGGAACTGCTGTGTTATAGAAAACTGTCAACTGCCCGGTTGTTACGTGGATTTATCGGGTGGGAAGATCATCTGTTTAGGATGGTTGGTGATTACTAAAGTTCAGTTACATGAAATGGTCTCTAAGAGAGAAATCTAAACTTCAATTAGCAAGACCAGGAGATGGTATTCTAAACACATGATGGTGGAAGGGTGGCAAGGTCTACTTTGGTTGCCTGTCATTTTCCAGCCACCTGCACCCTAATTTCAAGAACCAGATGTCTATCAGAGCCCCTGCACTTTTATTAGTGGTTGTCTGATCTTTCACCAATAATCAAATTTAAATCTTTTGGCAGGTAAAACCCTTATCTCCCATACTTGCATTGTATCTGCCATGTAGCTGTTTGCCTGAAGTTGTTGGAATTGTAAGGCAACCTGCAAACAGACAGCATCCTATGTTCACTGTCAAGGATTGACAGCTTTAGCAGCCTCATCCATAAACCTCAATGTTTCTGCAAATTCTCTATCATAGGAGATCTATAGCAGAGTCCTGCAGAAAGCTTTCCTTTATAGACATTGTAATTAGATTTGTCATATTTTTAATTATAATAATTTAAGTCTTCTTTTATAAAGGTGTCATTTAGAGGGGTATTTCATGCTTCATCTTACCAAGTGCCAGCAAAATTCAATATGCCTGATTTAATTAAAGTTTTCCAAGAATGGAGAGGATGCACTTTCATTCTGCTGGATCACCCAGCTTCACAGATGAAAGTGTATCTTCTCCAGTCTTGGAGAGCTTTAATAAATCAGGTCCAATGTGTGATTATTTCAAGGCAAAAATATGTTTGTGAAAAAAGTGTCATAAAGCTGTAAATAGGTGAGGAATGTAACCTAAGAGGTAGGTTTTTTTTCACAATGAGCGAGTTTGCAATAATGAGTATTTCAAAGTATTAGACAGCCACGGTTCCACTTTAAGTGCTCGTTCACACTGCAACAACGAGGCAGATAATGGTGCCAATAAACTGTAACTTTCAAAGAAAAAAATTCTGTTTTTATTTATTTAAAAGATAGCTGGATCATCCAGGTTCTCCAATAATAGTCTGTCTTCTCCAGTCTTGGAGAGCTATAATAAATAAGGCCCGTTATGTAGTGACTTCTTGGATAATCATGAGTAGGCTTTTGGGCCAATTTGTGGGAAACAAATGGGCAATCATACCAATGTATGGGCAACTCCCCCAGGACCAATTCAACCACCCTGCCTGCAGCAGAGTAAAGATGATATCAAGAAAAGGTAGAGCTTTCTTATTTGTTTTGTACATATATAGCAAGTATACTGTGGCTGCATATTGTGACATATCAGGAATTGTCATTTCTTTAAAGGTCCACTTTAATTTCTGTAATAATAAGGGATCACGCTGACCTTATAAAGTGAAGGAATAGTTTTCTCTTTGGCATTCTAGAGAAGCAGGATGATGAGACAGGATGAGTACTATTGTGGCATTACAGCTTGGATCTAGTACTCACAAGTCACATAGAACTCTCCCTGTCTGATTGTTGGGCCTTAAGCTGTGTACACACATCAGATAATAGTTGCCTGAGATGAACGGTCGTGCTTGTCTGGTGGAAATCTTACATGTTTACAGCGGTCCCCAAATTGATCAGAATGACCGCTCTCCATAGAACAGAATGTAGCTGTGTG
Source organism: Pyxicephalus adspersus (assembly GCF_032062135.1). NCBI lineage: Eukaryota > Metazoa > Chordata > Amphibia > Anura > Pyxicephalidae > Pyxicephalus > Pyxicephalus adspersus. The sequence goes on from NC_092861.1 coordinate 19,898,955, forward strand.
TCTAGCACTTCAAACATCTGTCACTGGAAACAATCACCAAAGATAACTTCCAGCAACAATCTTATGAAGTCCATTGGATGTCTGTAAGAGCCGTATGTTCTTTATTGTCCCTATATTACAATGCCCCTAAGACACACTTCTTTGGTTAGTGCTTCCTGCCTTTTTGAACTGGTGTCTCATGTGTTACAGGCTGTATTTACTAATAGTTAGATTGTGAGGCCCTTTGAAGGACAGCTAGTGACATGACTATGGACTTTGTAAAGCTCTGTATAATATGTTGGTGCTATATAAATACTGGATAATAATAAAACTGCATCACAACAAAATAACTATTGTCTGCTACTTGGTCTACTTGGTCAAGTGCACTGAATCCAAATCTGAAGTCTGATTCTGCCTAGGACGTCATGATCTCAAGTTAATTACACGTATAGACACGATTACCTACATTCTCTCATTCCGCAGTTACTATGTAATCTCTAAATATAACTAACTTTTGCCTTATAGTTCTATGACATTACAAAAACATAGTTTCATGTTGCAACAATACATACAATTACACATGTACATGTCCTTGTTCAACACACATGTACACTTCAGAAGTGTTTCAGGCACTTGTTTATGTGTTTGTGGCTCTCCGCTGTTTCCCATTGCAGAAACCAGCAGTAGTCACCCATCATGTTGGGGTTGCACCGGCCTTGATAACTTGTTTGCATAACAGAAATGTCCTGGTGGAATCTCTCCCCTTGTTCATCACTCACATCACCCAAATTTTGTGGGAAGAAGTCCAGATGGGAATGTAAGAAATTATTTTTAAGTGACATTCTGCAGCCAAGTTGATGGTATGCTGTTAGCATGCTGTTCACAAGTTCAGCATGGTTTTCAGCTCGCTGGTTGCCCAGAAAGTTTTGTGAAACTAGCACAAATGAATCCCAAGCAGCAAGTTCAAGTGGGTTGGGTTTTTCTCTGAATGTGGCATCACGCATCAAATTGCGGATTTGGGGACAAACAAAAATGCCTGCTTTCAGTTTAGCTTGTGTTATAACTTTTCCAAACTTGTCCATCAGATACAGAAAACCCATTCCATCACGATTCATTGCAATGACAAAGTTTTCCATTAATCCAAGTTTATTATGAAGTGGCGGAAGGTAAACTTTCTGTTGATCAATGAGTGATTTATGCATCACGTTGCCAACAGTGTGTTCAGGTCTGGGTGGCCATTCCTTCCCTTGGTAATGGTTGCTGTCATCACGACTGTTCCACAGGCACAGAAAACACATATATCTTGTATATCCCAATTGCATGCCAAGAAGAAGTGCCACCACCTTCAGGTCACCACAATTGTTCCACTTGTGTTCTGAATAGGTATTCAATGTAAAAATGACCTCCATGGATTCATATGTTACTTTCATTCCCTCGGCATGAGCAAGAGGAACAGAAGTTTTTTCGTTACCTTTATGCAATACAGCTTTCAAACTTGCTTTGCTTGAGTCTATGAACAATCTCCACTGCTCTGGTATGTATTCCCAACTTAACTCCATTATCAGACCACTCACGTCAGTACAGAAAGAAATGTCGTTTTCCAGCTTGTAATAACCTGCAAACTTTATGTGACGACTACAAAAGTGTGAAGTTGTCGTACCTTTTTGTAGCAAATTCCCCTCCTTTAATCTGGAGGCTAACAGTTCAGACTTCTCTTTTGACAAAGACAGGTCCCTTACTAGATCATCTAAATCTGAGTGGCTTATAAAATGTGGCTTACCCTCTTCAAATTGGGATTCATAACATTCATTAACATCGACATCATCCTCCTGTTCCTCATCCAACATGTCACTGTCAGTAACAACAGATGTAGGAGGAACTGGCATTGGATTCTCTGCATCATGTGGCCCTGGCTTCAGAGCAGATTCACAATCAGGATAGACAATTTTTGAATCAGTACACTCAATATCACGTAAATCACATGTGTTATTCCCAGTAGCAAAATCGTTTTTGTGCAGTGTAATAGTAATAAAATTATGACTGTAGACATAGAGGCATGTACTTCCATTGCTGGGGTACCAGGTGGATATATGAATCAGCTTAGAAATGTTTAGGTGTAAGGGACTATGTTTTAGATTGCAAGCTCTTTTGTTAGGTTTGCAATATATACAGGTTCAATGCAGAAAAAAAACAATGTTTGCAAATGTCAGCAGTTCTGCAGAGCCACCATGCAGATAGATGGTGCTCTTGGAAATGGTGTATGCTCCTGCATAAGAAAAGCTGCTTTAGATTTGGCTAATGGGGAATACAGAGTTGCAGTGTTTGCAGCACAGTATTCATAGTAATCTTTCACATACTGAATCTAGCCGAGGCTTGTTAGATTGTCCAAACTCAAACGCTGAACTACCTGCCTGGTATCTATCCTTACTTCTTGGTGGCTATCCATAACCCATTCTTTCTTGGTGACTTACTCTAACCCCTTTTTACCCAACCTCAATCTCTTTGCCTTATATTTAAAACAAGTTCAACATACCCAAATCTTAACTTCTAACCAGGGGTGTAGTCGTAAAAAAAGAAGAGGGGGCATGGTAATAGTGAAGGCTATCCATGGCGAGTGCGCATCATTTTTATGTAATTGCCCGCATGGCCATTCCCCAAAAAAGTGAGGGCACGGCATGCCCGCCCCACTCTAACCCAGTGTTTAATTGGAACCTTTTCTTCAAGGCAGGCTTAATGGTACACAAAAAATCGAGAGAGACTGTGGCTAAGGGGATTATTTAAGAGCCTATTTCAACTATGTCAATTATTTTTTGAGGTAATATGGTAACTGGAGTACAAATGGTAATGTCTCAATAGGTTACTGAACTTTCTATTTTTTTTTTTTTTCATTTGCTTTTATAACTATTAGGCTTGCAGATTAGATCAGTATGCAATCACTAGTGATGGACCAACTCCTCTCTCTTTTGCCATGGGTTTAGCAAATGTTCCATATTGTTCACTAACCCATAATCTGTGAAGGCTGCTCGATATGCAGATAGTAACCAGCGAGAGCAACGCTGACAGCAACCAAGTTTATCTTTGCCTCTTATTTTTAAGTATTCATCCCCATTACTTTTATGATTCTATCTATCTATCTATCTATCTATCTATCTATCTATCTATCCATCTATCTATCAATCCATCTATCTTCCACTATCAATCTATCTGTCTAATCCATACATCTACCCCTGAAATGTATCCATGATATATTCTTACTGATTTATAACTTAGAAATGGAAACATGCTTTGATATTTATGTCTCCCATAAGCCTCCCTGGTTTGAGACGACAACCCACAGGAGACAAATAACGTAAACTAATGATTTTTCCAAACTGCAGACTCTATGTTTTCCACTACTGTATAGATCACAAAGATCATTTCCGGTGTTAATGTATCTTCCGTCTTCTATGATTTATAATGTTGTACTGCTCTCATGTTTAAAAGTTCACGGTCAGAGATGTTAACCTGGAGGTACAAAAAGTTGCATGCTAGTGTTACATTCTCCTATTCATGTAAACCTACTACAAACACAAGACCATTCATACCAGCCCACCATGTCCCACCAGGGACAAAGAGTGATAAATGAATCAACGAGTGTTGTGCACATAACACCTGTGAAGGGTCTCATTATCCTGGTCATTTTATATTGAGTAGTAGTTAGTCAAAGTCCATGGGACTTGATTTTGTTGTGTTCTTTTTGCGGTGTTTTTTAGCTGCTTTCCAAGCTGCTTTATAAAGAATTTATGAAGCTGTTTGAAAAGCTGCTAAACATCTTTAATGTTAGAAGAAGTCTAGTCTATGGCGAGTAACTATTATTAGGTTAACCTGAAATTTGGGTTTAGGTTGAAGTGTTAAAGTAGGAGGGGGCTTTAGGAGAGATTGTCTTTCGTGCCAAAAATTTCAAGTTCCCATTGCCCCCAAAAAAATATTCACTGAGGGGGGAAGGTGAATGATTAACCCCCAATATGGGGTTTAGGCTTGCAGGTAAATAGTTGGATAAACTTCATCCAATCATTCTTCTGTCAACTATTTCAAGAGAATATCTTTTCTAGATAAATCATGATGTTTCTTTTAATTTCATTTGGTTCAAATTGATTTGTGGATGTATTGGACCAGCAGTCATTACAGTCCACCCATGCCTATGCCCCTTCTCTACTACATCATGCCCAATAACATACATATTTTTTGTTACTTAAAGCTGATTAAAACATTTGGCCCTTTGTGAGTCACTACATTCTGTTTAATTATTTTATACACAATAGAAAACTTTTAAAACACATATTCTGAACATAATGTATCTATTGTTAAATACTCATGATTATAATTCAGTAGTTAAGTGTAAGGTGACCATGACCTTCTAACTTCTATTGTTTCATAAAACAACTGTGATGCTTAACTGTTTTAGTTTTTCAGCCTGTCCTTTGCAGACAATTTCTTGCAGAACATCTAAAAGAAGCATCCTTTTCAGTGGATTTTACCAGCTGTTAACAAAAGAAAAGGGCTGAACATATCTAAGAGCCTTTTGAGCCTCAAAGGTAACAGACGATTGGCAAGGGTTCCAAGCAAGGAGACCCATGCTGCTTAGCTTTGGTTGCCATTCATGTTGTGTTTAAAGTGGTGGGAAGCTTGTACTGTAAGTTGCTATCAGACAAAAAGCTAAACTAACTAAATAAACCACTAGCTATATTCACTGCTCCAAGTCATATTTCTTCTTTTTCTTCCTGAATAAATATGTTTATCACTCAGTAGAATAAATCTGCTAATAGAAATGTGGCCTTCCTTTGTCTGTTCAACCCAGACAGCTCATCAGCATGATATGCTCTTCAGTGACATCATAAATCCTGAATTTTCTTTCATTTTGGTTAATATTCTGGAAACCTAAACAGTAAGGATGAGACTTGACTTTGATAGCAGTTACCATATATCCTGGCAAGGGCCTTGTTGTCTCCTGGGGATGTATTTTACCAGGATCAGGCATCACTTTGAAGGTCAGCTGCCTATCCTTTGGGGGAGGCCCCCTTTACCATATACTGCCTCCGAAATTAATCCTAATGGTGTTACAATAGACCTTCTAGAGGTCTGTTACAGTTGGTTTTGAGAACAATTTAACCTCTTTAAATATTCTCAGACATTAATCATCAAGTATTGCTCTTTCTGCTTCTAAAGTTCACTATATACTGAATATAGAAGAGATGCTTTTGGTGGTCATGTGTTGTTTTACTCCCTACAGCCAGAAATGCAATGAGTTTTATATTATAAAACTGGTAAAATAGCAGAAAAATGCATTACAATGTCAGTTGTTATGCTGACTGTTATGATCCACGTCAATGGACATACACAAAGTTCATCCGCCAAGGACTATATCGGAGAATATAGTAGTAGTTCTACCCCCCCTGACAACCAAGAATGCAGTGGATTTAATGTTATGAAACTGGTAAATGTAGCTCACAAATGCATTAGCATTTCAGTTGTTTTACTGACTGTTATAAACCAAGTTAATGGATATACCCGAAGTTCATGCACAAAGGACCATATAAGAGATACCAATGAAGTTGGACAATTTCTTTTTTTTCTAATGACTTTTTTCTCTATAGGGATTATAATTGTCTATTTTATAGCATTGTTCTTAGTTTATTCGGCATTCTTTTTTTTTTTTTATTATGTGACAACTATAAACACTGTTGTCTCAATGCACTCTGGTACAGAAGATGATTTTCTCTTCGGGACTCCAATCCCCCATTGCAACCCCCGATATGATACAGTAACTCTAAATCTTACCCCTATCCTAAGCTGAAACTCAAATTTTTAGTGCAGTGGATAAAATAATTGACAGCATAGATTAACTGCTATACTAATGATATGAGAAGAGATATTGATGATCTCTTTTACATGTATATCTAAAAAAAGACTATAGATTTGCATTCAGAGCTGCCCTCCTCCTCTATTGAATGTGAAGCGTAGATCCCAAATACAGCACATATTGTGACTGCAATTGTGTCATTTGGTCCCCTAAAGTATGTTTCAATATAAATGCTTTCACATTGAGACCTGATTTATTAACGCTCCCCAAGAATGGAGATAATAAACTATCATGGGATTACCTGGGGGATCCCGCAAAACTGGAATAGATTAGTACATTGGCAAATGTATTTAATCGTGGACCAGATCCATTCAGGTTGACTGGATCAAACAGGTTTCCCCATGATCATTTATCTTCTCTAGTCTTGGAGAGCTTTAATGAATCAGGCCCTGTATATTGCTGATCAGAAGGCACATACATTCAATAAAGAGAATCTGAGCCCTAAAAACTGCTATTGCTAAATTCTTAGGTTGCATACATATTCATAACCATCATGATGATCAAGGCTAGCTAGGTTACCCTTCCCTAGAACTAAGTTGCTCCATGACGAGTTCCCTTACTCCTATTTTGTTCTTGTTGTTATGCCTCCTCTTTTTTTTTCTCTTTTCCATATTTCATGTCAGTCAGCTCGTTTTGCCTTGTTCGACCATGTATCTGTATTTATCCTCTTTCTTTCTCAGTCTGCTACATGAGAGATAAGACCTTGTAATTACTCCCATTTGTCTCTCTTTTACCTCACTCACTTGATAGAGGGGACATTTCAATGAGCAAAATATTTAACATCCCTATCACTGGGTGGGCACAGATAAGCTACAAATGTGTCATTACATTCCTGTTTAGAAAAAAAGGCTTTTATGACTTACAACACATATACTGAAATCAAGGGGTAAATAGCAGGAAGGCCCTTGACACATAAGCTTTGGAATGAGCACTTAGAGTATATTCCTAATGCAGAGCACTCCACAATGCCAGAGGCCAGAAGCTGGAACAATGCATCGAGCAAAGCACACCATGATAAAATAAACAAAGGCCTCTCTGTCTGTCATTGCTGATAATGCCATCTTTGTTCTTTCTCATGGTCTCCCAGCAGGGTCGCTGGCCCACTCCTGACAACACGGTTAGTATGCTTAAGCATATGAACCCTTTCATTATTTATTTATATGAAATGCAATGTAAACTGTTATTTTTTATCTGCTCCCATATTTAGGTCTGACAAAAGCTCAACTGCACATTGATATAAAAAGTCAGTTCCAGTAAAGTTCCATATAATTCAAAAGAAAAAGAAAGCAGCCACAGACTAAGGCTTTGTACACAAGTGCAATGGCCTGAGCTGATTATCGGACGAGAATCTTGTGTGTGTACAGCGCTCGTTGTCTATTGTCTGGACGACCAGGGGAGAGTGGAGAGAGAGCGCAATGGGCTGTCTCTCCATTGTCCCCCCCACCCTCTCCATGGAGCAGAACGGTGCTGTATGTACAACGCTCGTTTATGCATCGTCCAGTCGTTAGTCGTTGGAAAGGATTGTGAAAGATCCTTTCCAATGACAATTATTGCACGTGTGTACATAGCCTATTAAGTCCTACTCCTGCCAGCATGCTTTAGCAAAAAACCCTTCCTAGTGCTTCTTAATCAGGAACAAGCACAAGCTTTGCTGTTTTTAATTCTATGCAGAAGGGGACATGTCAGACTTCTACAAACCTTCTACCACATGGAGAGCAAGGGTCTTTCTTCTTAGAACATGGACAGGGAACTGGCTTTAATACTCAATATGTGGATGTCTTTAAAAAAAACAGTCAAAGACATTGCACTATGGTAACTTAATTTTCACATTTCAAATTTGAACAACTGAGAACCAGCTGAACACAAAGTAAGGGGTTTCCCACTGCCTGTAACCTAGGTCATTAGTGGCTGCAAGAAGGAAAATGGTGGGCTGCCTTACTACCTCTAATAACCATTAGTGAATAGATTTAAAGGTCAGAGGAGGTAAGTCAAATCGTGAACCTAGATTTGTTTTTAAGGCTAAATTCAGACAATTAGTTAGAAAATTTTTGTCTAACTTTTATTTGTAAGCATTGTATAGAGTGGTTAACCACTCTTGGACATTATATGTGGCATCTGAACAACCAAGTGGCAAGGCTACTGTAAGAAAACACCTTACCAAGGTAGGTGAATAAATAAACCCATTGGGTCCACTGTAACGCTTTTTAGAGGGCAGCCAAATGTATTTACCACAGTGGTATAACTTGAAATAAACTCAATTCTAAACTCAATCTGTTACTAAAGTCAGAATGATGACCACCTAAATTACCATAATATTAATAGATAATTCTGCAGATGATAGGTATTATCTGCAGCTAGTCATAACAAAAAGTTAAAACCAAATGTTCACTGAAGGTAAGGGTGCAGGGCTAACCCCCAATAGGCTGATAGATAGAATATTAGACCAACCTCATCAAACCATTTCAAGGTTTAAACCCAGAAAAGATCTTTTCTAGATAAATCATGAATACTCTTTTAATTAAGAGTACCTGTTATTGATTTGTGGATTTTAGGAACTTTAGTTCCTGAAGCCCTAAAACCCCCATCTGTACTCATGGTATTTGATTTAACTTTTTGTGATGGGCAAACCTGTGTTTTTTAATATGCCGAATTAATAGAAACCTTGGGCTTATAGTCCTGGGTAGCTCAGTTCTGAAAATATTTCATGTTTTTCTGTGCCGTACGGCATCAATAGAATCAAACTTACGGTGTGCCTTTAATCTGGAGAAGCCATTCTTGCTCATGTCTTCTGTACTTCTTAAGTATTTCTGCTTAACATTTTAATTCCTAGTTCAAATTTTTAGGATTGGCAGGTATTTTTATAAAAAAATGATTTTTAGGCACTGGTTTTTATTTTCTTATTTGGGGAATGTTATGCAAAATATGAACAAAACCAGCTCCTAAATTATGCTACTATAGTCCTGATTATATATCATGGCTCAGAAATGAATATACTCCATCTAATACTGATATGACTAGTAAACTGACCCTCTACTAAACGCACTGCTGACCTGCAAAGTAAAGTGTGATAATTCGGTGTGTGAAGGTGACAAGTGTTAAGATAATGTAATAAAACACTACAACACCAGCATTAGTTCTGGGTGACTGGAGAAGTTAACAATGAAAAAATATTGATCTAGACAGCATGAGATGTGAAACTAATGTATAAACTTGATCAAAGTGTATAGATTAATCCCACTGGAAGCTTGTTACAGGACAAATTAAGTCATGCCCTAATAACCCCACAGGCATGGAGTTTCACCAGCAGTAAACATAAACTTCAAAAGCATGAATGTACAAATGATGATCATTGTTGGAAATATGAATAAAATAACCTTTCAGGTGTCTGTGGGCTTTGACCACAGAAGTCCTCATTTGGAGAAGGAAAGGGTAGGGGATGTAAAAAAAAACTAGTTTATGAATTCAGCCAACAGTCTGCCATTCTTATAAATCATCAGCAATTCCAGTGCTACTGCAATTAAGAAAAATGTGCTTGTGGATAAGCTACAGTTATATTTGGGGCAAAGGATTTTTTTGGATGCCAGATAATTCTCCACATTAGCCTTTCTCTGCCTTTTTAACATGAACTACTTTTTTAACCTTGAATTAACTTTCAAGGTTAATTCTTAGGTTTTTCTTAGGTCTTAGGGAAGCTCTGCTACAAATACTTTATCCAAGGCTTACAGTACATTAGCATGGCTGTCAATAGGAAGGATGCCTTTTAAACAGGCTGCCCATTAGGAAGAATATCATCCGTACAGATAGCCAAAAAGATTATTGGAGTCAGGTAAACTTACCTGAGCAGTCCAAATTGCCCATGGAACCCCTAACAAGCTCTACAGCAGTGGTCCCCAACCTTTTACAGGTCACCAACCATTAAATGCACGGACTCCATGAAGCGCATGTGTGTGTCACTCCAAGGGGAAGAAACTTCCTGCCACTGTGACGCCATGATGCCAGAACGCGCCCACTCTCCCATCACAGGTCTGAGCCTGCGATGGGAGAGTGACGGGTTGTGTTCAGACATAATGAGGTAGGGTCCCAAATGTACAAAAGGCCAACTGCCTATAACTCTACAATTCTCTCAATTCGGGTCCTGGAGAAGTTGGGGTAACTGAACAACTGCCCAGTTTGTTTTGCCTCAAACCAGGCCTAATCCCCTAAATGGGTAAACAAGAGTCCAGTCTACAAAATATTTGTTCACTTTTGTAATAAAAAATTAAATACATTATAGAAAAAATAAATAGATGCAAGCTGAAAGCTTTATTGTCATGGAATATTACCAATCACCTGTATATTTTTTCTCTACTAGCTTCAAAATCTGTAGCAGCTTTCTTTTTTATAAAAATAGCCTACTGTGCCTTTAGTTATTTCACAGCTTTAATACGAGTGAGTAAAATTTGCCTTCAGCCAGCCATGTCTGTGTGATCAGGTTATTATGGCAGCAGTTTGTGACACATTAAACAGTGATGTGTATAGTATGGCCGGGGGCTGGCTTTCTGCAGCCAAGTGTTATTCTATACACTACGTGATGTTTTGCATTTTTATTGCTTATGAAATCATAATTAAAACTGCTTTTGCATAAGGACATTTAGATTGCACTAATTAATAGTTCGGTGCTTCTAAAATGAGCTTTTAAATCTCCCTGATTAAAGAAGGAATGTACTTAATATTGTAAATGTATATTACTGTACAGCTACTTATGCAGCACCACTGTGCAATGCTGTATTATAATACAAATTCACATCATTCCCTACAAATTAGCTCAGAGTGGAACTAATAAAGATTTATTTCAGAAAGGGACAGGCGATGCCCCTTCTGCAATACGAGAAAATGTGAAATGTGAAAACGAGAAAAATGTTTTCTCGTACGCATTCTTACCTGCCTGATCACAATCCTAATCTGTCCGACAAAAATTGCAACAAAACATGTACAACTTAGTGTAGGAAGATGGGATACTTGGCACATCTCTTGACTAGACAATGAAAAAACATAACACTGATGATTTAACTTCTCTTCACTCTTTTCCTTTTATCATGTTTCAGACTTTGCAGTACAACCGACTGGCTTCTTAGGTCAGTATTTCTCAACCAGGGTTCCTCTAGAGGTTGCTGGGGGTTCCTTGAGCAATTAGCAGTTTGCCCCTCTCAGGTCAGTTTAAGTGACATCAATGATCTATTTATGCTATCTGTAAGGGTGACATCCTTCTTCTCAACTATCACACCAATGTACTGTCAGCTGTGGATATAGTATTTATAGCTTAAGTTATAGGGTAAGTAAAGACCTTTAAGGTATTTCAAGGACTCTCATATGTTAAAAACAATGTACAAGAGTGATGAGCATTTGGCTCCAACTAAAGTTTCTTCTGAATCCCTTACTTCCCGCAGTTCTGTTCGACTTGGTCCAGCAGAAGATGTTTTCTGGGTTCAGTTGACATTTTTTTGAAGTCCAGACTTCATGGAGTGCCATCTCTATAGCTCAGCTAAAGTTTCTTCTGAAGTCCAAACTTTCTGGAGCCCTCATCTGCTGAGTTCAGCTCAAACATTTTCTGAAGCCCGTACCTCCTGAAGTGCTATACTTCCCAGCCCATCTGAAGTTTCTTCTGAAGCCCACATTTCCTGTAGTCCTAATGACCTGGGTACAGATGAAGTTTCTTCTGAAGCCTACACCTCCAAATGTAGCAATATTCTGGGTCCACCACAGCTCTGGGTGGTATTCCCTATCAATCATCACTCAAGATCCGAAATTCTTAAAGCATCAGTCTTGACAGAAACTTCAGCCTGACAATACTGAGCATTAGAGCGGTGTTTAACCGTATGGGAGAAGTAAGTATTTCTTTGCTTCTTTAGACCAGTAATTCCCAACCAGGGTTCCTTGGACTCTCAAGTTTCATCCAGTTGCTCCTAGGGGTTCCTTAAACTGTGGATCATCGACCTCCCATTTGAAGATGTCTACATAGTTGTGAGGCCAACACCACTTGGTAGATCCACTTGGTACCGGTAGATGGTAGCTGTGTCACTCTAATGATTCTTTTAGTTGTTGATGATATTCTAACCACCACTGTAAGAAGGCATTGCACTGCCACCAATATAAGAGGTTTTTTTCCCCACTGACGGTCAATATATTGTTTTATCACAGAGGTTCCTTCAGGGATAAAAGCATTGAAAAAAGCTGCTTTAGAAGTACAGAATTAAAAAGACAAAAAGGTAGTGACGTAGAAGCCCTTTAATAAATCGACCTTTATTGTAATTTAGTAAGGTTCTTATCTTTTTCATTGGGGGTGTTAATCACATTCTCTAATATACAGGTAACCACTAGACTGAGAACTTAAACTTCCATGTACAAAATCCAGTAAAAAAATATGAAATTCCAAGAATGTAAAAATATAAAAGTCAAAAATTCCATCAGTAAAGCATAGCGTTTATTTACTGAAATACATTATTTTTTTGATCCTGCTTATATTTACTTAAACTCCACAACTTTATATAAGTAATACCACTCAACTTAACCTTTTTATGAAGTTTCCTTTCCATTTGACTTGTAATATGGATTATTTTTTAAGCACCGAGAAGAAATGGCATTTAGGTTAAAAGAAGCAGATAGATTTCTGTAAGCTAGATCGCTAAACATGCTTATCCCATGAGTTCTCATTGGCCATACAAATTGTCTCTGTAGGTTCCGTTGACAGCAAGCGAGGCTGTAAATGAAAGCAAAGCTGCATATTCTCCTACAAGCAAACACGGAGCACTGAATGGGGTTTCATCTTATCTGTAAGGTTACATTTACATTTACATCTTTTACAGAGGGTTTCATTCTGTGGGGGGCAAGGCTTATGCTAATTTGCTCTCTTGATACTTTTAATAAGGTAATTACTGAGGAATACATTATTTTCAAAAGCTAACATTTAAATATGTTCTAAACACCAAGCCTGTGATATGCCTTTAGGTTATCTCATTAGTTCCACATTTTACATTTTTATGCCATAAAATGTAGGATTTTCCTTGGTTGTTGGTAACATATTGAGCTATCGGCCTGAATTTCAGCAGTTTGTACACTGTGTGTAGGCATTCTGCAGGGTTCAGGTCCACAGAGGCATATTATACATAATGTAGAAGCATAATATTATTACTTTACAACATATCTACATAGCAGGAGCAAAGAACTAGACTTTTTCTAAATGTAATCGTATGTAAAGCGACCAACAAACCTAATAGACAAAGTTAAGCAAATCCCAAGAGTCAAATAGCCAATGCTTCTAAAGAAATATACCTGGTACTATTTCTAAGCTTTTTCTGATGTTGTCGGTGGAGGCATATGGTTCATTTGTAATATACTGCAGCCAAAATCAAAAATACAAAAAATACAACCCTGAAATGTATACAAGACAAACAGTTTCACCCCTTTTAAATTTGTGGTGTGGTAGCCGCATCCAGGCCCACAGCAAACTGCTGCTATGTGAATAGAAGTGGCATTGGCACAGCAGATCAACTCATTTGCACAAGTGCCCCTTGCATTTGGGGTGGCGGTGCAGTTCTTCTTTCAAAGGAAGACAAGCAACAGCTCAGCCAGACAACATGTCACTTCTAGGAATAGTTCTGCAACCCCACTGCAAATGCAACCACATGCAACGCATCCACAAAGTGGTTCCAAATGACTTCCATACACCTGGATTGGAAGCAAGGTTGAGCTTGCAATACAACACTGTGGTTTACTGACAACAGTGTGGTCTGAAGGGGATTTTTTTTTTCTGCTCAGTACATCCGTTTCAGTACAGTGGTTTCTCTATCAGATACCCAGACAAATGTTATAATCTTTTCTCACTTGACCCAAAATTGAATTTCTTAATGGCTTTAAGCTCATAGAACTGATTCCCTCTCGTCAGAATGCATACTATGCTGTATCGGCATTCGATTGACCATCGTTGGCAGACAGTCAAAAGCTGACTTGGCGGGATATATTTGCTTTCAGTAGAGATGTAGAACTGTTCCCTTGAGGAGAAGAGGTCAGGCCAGGTCAGTCCGTTTAGTACCTATAATTTAGACTTGAGGGTGTCAATAGACAGATATCCAAACTACTATACACGTGCATGTACAGGGGTTCTCACCCGGGCTTTATTTGAACTAGAAATGGCAAAGTGTTCCCAGCAAGATCATTAGAATGCTTCTCTTCCTGTGATGCCCTTGCAGCTGGTGGTTCATTATGATTGTGGATGTATTAGGGTGTCATCATTTTTAATAACTGGCAAAACTGAGCTAGGTAGATACAACTTTTTTACATATTTGGAGTAACTGGCCTTGTACAGCTTGGCTTGCTCTAGCATACGCTGTCATTCTGTGTATGTTGTCATTTACACTTGCAGCTGCTTGTATAACTAATGTAGCATTGTTCCCAATGCTCATTGAAAGTCTATGCATGGCAGAAGCCAGAGCAGAAACTCCAAAGTGTATCGATTGGTGATTATTTTTGCTGTTGCTCAGGGCTCAGTGCAGCAGAAAATACAAAGAGTAGCTGAATAGGAATACATGTGCGGCTTGCCTGTATTTAAAAAATAAAGATGCTGGGATTTACATTTCATTTAATCTGTTTTTTTTTTGTGCAGAAAAACCTAATTTTGCTTGATGGTTGATGTATTTATGGGTACATTATAGGTACTTCTGTGCTCAGAAGTTGATACTGCTGACCTCCTTATGTTGGTGGCTTGGCTGAAGAAAGTCAGGCCTGGAGGGAGCGAGGAAAAGAGCATAGGCCGGCATGACTGGGCAGACAGGAAGCAGACAGAATAAGGTTAATTAGTTAGTTTTGGAAGCTAGAGGGGTTGGGTTTAAGGGTGGAGGTGAAGGAGGGGTAAAGGTTTTAAAAGGTCAGGAAGAGGAATTGGTGAGACCGTTAGATTATAGAGGGTGCAAGAAAAAGTTTCCTGCCTGCCCGCCCTTTTTGGAGTAGTATTTTGGTATGTTTATGGATTGATGGAATAGTGACTTAAGGTTGAGCGGTTGGGCTCCTCGAGGGGTAGTGTTTATTGGTACTAGTGACTGTGGAATTGTGGACCCATCTTTGGTGTGGAGTCTCCATTGCCTGTAGAAGTTTTGGTTGGATAATATATGGTGGTAAAAGGAAGGGTTACATTCCCGAGCTGTGAGGTTTGGCAGGCATTTGCAGAAGGAGCACCAAAAAGCCTTTTGGGATGCATGATATAGGTACACCGGGGGGCTTTTCGCCGAGGTGGTCAAGACTGAGAGGGGAGATGCTGCACCCTTTTTTGCGCTAACTGTTGCACCAAAAAAAATTTAAAAAAAAACCCATTTTCCCTTTACATATAAGGGTTGTCTACCCTTTTATGTAAAGTGAAAATGTGTTCAAGTGGTACTATGCATGCATGGCACAGAACTAAAACTAAAAAACTAAAAACTAAAAATACATTCAGTATCAGTAGAGAAGAAGATTGGCAGGGTAAGCTGATACTGTATATAGCAAAATAAAGTATAAATCTCTTGTTCAATAAAAAAGTGTATCACTACCCAAACTTATTTTATTAATTTTTCAAACTTTGGAAAACAAACCAAACAAGTTGCTGCATGCATTTGCGTACATTGTGATAGGGCAGCCTATGCATTTATAGTAGGCACTAAAGTGCACGAAACCATAAGTGGCAACTCAGGGCACCAAATGCTTTGGAAAGGTTTCCTCTCAAGTTCCCTGCATTCCTCTCACTTTTACAGCATTCCCCTACTTAAAAAAATATTTTTACATCTTCTGTTAGAGTTCCCTCCTATCCTGTTGATAGTATTTTATAGCAAAGGGCAAATAATGGAAATGTCTCCATGAAGTTTCCAATGGCGAGCAGAATTTGTTCATTTTTTTTGTCCTCCACTTTTAGAACTTCTCACTTATAAAAATGGGAACAGGTAATTGGTGATCAAGCTTTTAAACGTGAAGAACAGATTTACCATAATTACCCTAAATTGGTGAGCAAAAATTCCATTTGCTTAAATGGACACTTTTCAGTTACTATTTAAATGTAAATATAAACAGCAAATGTTGTAAACAAATGTAATCATAAACAGCCCAATAGGCACCAGACTGATCAGACACATTCCTTGCTTCTCCTGCTCTCTACAAGTCTGTGTGATGAGTGGTGTGGCCATTAGTTATGTATGTCATCATAGAGAGTTAGAGTGGGAGAGCAGGAAGCACATTTCTACTAATAGAAGAATTAATTTGAGGGCATTTACAAAAATTCAGTAACAATATTACATTTGGAGCAAAACTATTAAGTAAAAATAGGGTCCAATTTAATTTATGTGAATTTTCTTAACATTTTTATTTCAATTTTCAAAATTAGGTGTGACATCTTGTACCCCAGTTCCTACAATTTACTAAATATTGAAGATTAGTCAGTTGTATCATACTGGATCTTTGGTCAGGGGACAGTGTTATCCCCATCTCTCCCTCCCAGGACCTCAGATAGATAGGAAAAAACCCTGTAGGTGAATGCAGGATTTGGGACATTTCTGAGAGTGTATTTCATGCTACACCTTCCTCTACACACAATCTCTCGAAAACCGCCAAGGGTCAGATGAGGTTCTGGATAGGGGACAATGTTTTAAGGAAGTGCAATAGCTGATTTGCCCTCCAGTGTGTCAGTTTGTAAGAGAGGTTTGGGGCTCTGAGATACTTGGCCACCTGTCCTGAAAAATTAAGTGTTGAGCTCAGCTTAAATTACAGGTGGCCAAGGTATGCAGTTTTGGGTCTTCCTCATCTGTTGAAAAGGAAGAATTTATGGTAATTTTTATGCATGGTGCGGTCTACAAATAGTAACCAACTTAAGATTTTGCTATAAAGTATCTGAAGTTGTTGGCAGATATGTGTGTTGGTTAAATTGATTAATGATCTCCCCAGGGACCACAGTTCTATTTGAGTTTACAATGAAAGGAATGCATACAAATTGCTTCTCCTGTTTTTGTTTTTATTTATGGTATCATCAAACCTACGAGTGGCAGGTCCGTAAGACATGGGTCATGGGACAAAAATAGCTCAACAGAATGTTCTAATTTTGTAGCAACAAGGACCAATAAAACATTTTTAATTGCCTGTAATTTGCATTTCATAAAGCAACTTCTATGTTTCACTGAGCATAGCTCATAGGCCTGTTTCCTATTTCAGAATGCCCTAAATCTGTCTTGCATATTGCTCCCTAGCCTGATTTCTTTATTTATATCAGACAGCAATGGGATCCCTCAATATACCAGAAAAGATTGATTTACCAAAGGAATACAGGCTGTTCACAAAGTTTGCAAAGTTAACTATCCCCTTACAAGGGATACTTCACTTAGAGATGAAGGTCTGCTGACTTCAACAATCCAATCCTGTGCAAAGAATAATTCTGTGGGTTTTTTTTGCATGTGATTGAGCATTTTTTGCAAAACTGAAACTTCGTATTTACTAAGCTAAGTAAACTGTCCCTTGCAAGGGTATAGCAAAACTGACTTGACTTGACTTCTTGCCCCTGTTGGCACAGTAGGGTCTTTGTGCAGTGGCTCACTTTGCACCACCCTGCCCCCTATTTTTTTTATTATGCTGTACTTGGTAACTGTGTCATGTGATAATTTTAGTAAAAATAGTTGGCAGTATACCTTCTGCTTTAAATGCAGGGTGACTTCTGAACTATACAAGCCATCACTTTTGAGAAATCGGAGATGATTTCTTGTTGTCTGAATTTTAGAATTCTTTTTATATCCCTGGACTCTCTTTCCTTTACGATTTTGTTCTTAAGTTTATCGATCAATGTCCAGAGGTGAACAGAGGAATGAAGCAAAGAAAAGAAAAAGTTATCACAATTTATCACTTTTAAGGTTTTGTTCTCTCTCACTTACAAGTAGCATTATAGTAAATACAACCTTGCCCATAGATGAAAGCTGCTTTCGACAGGATAGAGTGATGACTGAAGTGTTAACTGTTACTTTTAGATCTTGCCTAATAAAACTGGCACTTGTGTTTTATTTCTTTGAGCAAAACTCATGAATGCCTAGGAAATATACCTCAGGCATTGCAAAACCTAACATGGCAACAACTACGTGATGGCTTTCTCAATCCTAATATACTGAGGTGTTACTAATATGATAAAATGACCGGGGGGGAACAGGCACCCATATAATAATGCTGTGGGGGGTAACAAAGTGGATGAAGCTTATTTTCATTAGAAATGGATGACTATTTATGAGTTTGCTCTATTCTTGTTTCATTGTTCAAAGATCATAAAAAGTCTAACTGATAAAGTTGTATTACTATTACATATTATTATGTTTGTGCTAAATATCAGATAGGAGCCTGTTATTAAGTTACTCAACAGACAGCATTCCCAATGGTTGGTGCTTGTCAGGGTTGAGTGGGTTTTGAACAGCCCCCAACAACCGCCAACCCATGGGAATGCTGCCCGCGGTGTGGATTATCAACTGGCTCTCAACTAATATTCACTTTGCCAAATGTTTTGCAGTGCAGAAAGCACCTAGATCAGTTTTTTTCTCAATCAGGGTTCCGTTGCAACCTGGGGTTCCTCTAGTGCATGCTAGGGGTTTCTTGAGCAATGAGAACTTTAGACCACTCGGGTCATTTTCACTGACACCAATAATCTTTTTGTCTATCTGTAGGGGTGATATTCTTCCTAATGGCCAGCAATGACCACCATGTAGTGTGAGCTGTGTATATAGTAATTATAAAAGGGATTCCCCGAATATTTAAAAGTTATTTCAAAAGGTTGATCCATTTTAAAAAGGTCAAGAAACACTGTCTGCAGGTAATATTTAATTTTTGCTTTAAGCAAAAGAACAGTTTTATCTTCATATCTGAATAATAAGTATTAGTTCTAAAGTATTAAGTTATGAATAAAGAACATCCTAAATGGACACAGCTTTGCTACACTGCAAAGCCCTGTCTAGCGAGGCAGGAGATCTGACTTTTCTTTGCTGCATTTAGGTAACACATATAGGTCTTGTCCCTCCCCCAGTGATTGGTCGATGACATGGGAAGCAGGAGACCAAGCAACTGATTCCTTTTTATCTCTGTTCTTATAACTATGTTCCTTGTTAGCACATGAGCAGTGCAAAATCACTGACTAAACCTGGTGTTTCTTTTCCTTATCTCAATCTTCTGTTTTGTTCTGCTGTATAGAGGATTGCAAAAGACAAGTGCAAAGAGACATTAGGACACAAAAAAGTACTGCTGAACTGAATGATGTTCACGTGTCACATCCACCAAAAACTCCACTTTGTACATTTTTATCAGAATTTTTCAAATTTCGAAAAACATTTCAGGTAAATGAAATCATCTAATGTTGGTTTCTATTATTTCAATATTGAAATGTAGAGCTTGTTGTTAACAAGGAAATTACAATAGAATAACATCTGAATTAGAGATGAGCGAATCGAAGCTGACAAAGTGGAATTCGATCCTAATTTCTGAAAAAATTCGAATTTTCTTCGCGATTTGTGGTAATGAGTCCCAATTTTTTCTAAAATGGCAACTACACGTGTGAGGACATGGGGCAAGGAACTCTGGGAAGGCGGGATGACCCATAATGCCATGCATGCAGCCAATCAGCAGCCAGGCAGCCCTGTGATGTCACAGCCCTATAAACAGCCTCAGCTATCTTGGATTAAGATGTTTTACAGCTTCTGAGTGCAGGGAGAGACGTGTGCAGGCGCTAGGGAGAGTGATAGGAAAAACCTAATAGGATAGGTAAAAATTAAAAAACGGTTTATAAGTGCAGGGAAAGGATAGGGAGGAATCATTTCACAGCATCTTAGTGCAGGGAGAAACGTCAGAAGGCGCTAGGGACAGTGCTAGAAAAGCGATTTACAAGTGCAGGGAAAGAATATTTGGGGATCCAAATAGCCATTATACAGGAGCTTTTGCCCTTCTGCTCCATGGGAGGTTTCTGTCCTCCCTGAGCTTGCCTTAGGACACCTGCGTTACCGTTTAACAGGTGTACCGCCCCAGTCAAACTCCCCACCTGTCACTGTCCTCGGAGCGGGTCGCACTCCTCGGAGCGGGTGCTTGGAACCAGAAGCGAGATCCCCTTGGAGTCAAGTCCCCACCTGATGCCACACATCAGATGCCAAGTGCTTCTTCTTTCACCCACCTTCGTCAGCAGGTACTGGTATTGCCACCTCCTCCTGATGCTGCCGCCACCTCCAGACCCTGTCATTTTGCCACTCTGTGGCTTCCTCATGCTGTTGCCACCTCCACACTCGGTCATTGTGCCACTCTGTGGCCCCGGCCTGATGCTGCTGCTGCCGCCACCTCAGTCACCCTCTCCACTCAGTTGTATAAGTATATATACGTCTCCCACTTGTATAAGCGGTTAGAAGAACAGGTTCTATAGACATCTATGTGGAATCACCTGACGAGGGTGTAAAAGGAGTGCACTTCTTCTTGACGCTAACATGGACCTGTAAGGCTGAGTTCATACTTGAGTTATTTGGTCAGTTTTGGCCCCATGACTGCCCAAATAAGTGGTGTGCAGTGATTCTAATAACAACACCTGTCATCTGCATGTCATACTGACTCACAGTGTTATTTCACTACCACAGCAGACTCCCTATGCTTGTTACTGCAAGGCACAGTGTTCTACACCACTATCAAGGCTCTCTGCAGCCCGGAAATAGCCATTTTTTTTAACGTGATTTGCCGTAAATAAATTCGGATCGAAGCAAATCTTTTCAGAAAATCGAAAATCGGCGAACCAGCCAATTCGAATTTTCGAGAAATTCGCTCATCTCTAATCTGAATGGATGCGGAGATATGAAAAATATACTTTGGTCAGTGACCTGCAAATTGTAGAACATTTCAATTTTCACCCCCGCATGTCAGAAATGCTCCAACACCATTTTTCTGCCTTTGTCGAATTCACGCTCAGAAAAAAAATGTCCTTTGTAAATAATAAATAAATTTCCATTTGATTTAATGCCAGCCGAGAAGCAAGAGACAGTTTCTATTTATATTCTCAAACAGACACACATCTCTTGTTATTTATGTCATTACCATCATTCTTGCATGTTTTCACTGATACATTCAAATGGAAGAGTTAAACGCAGCTTTCTGCAAGGTCTCATGTAAATTGAGTATAGAGCCAGCCAGTAGAAGGTCAATCAATTTAATGGCAATGGTAAAAGATTGTATGTAACATACATGTGTTAAATATCATTTCTGTCTGTTTCTGTCTGACACTTCTAGCAATTACTGGCAGAGTAATATAATATTCATAATTGGACTTTTTATGTTTTAACACCTTTATGGGATTATATTCGAGGTTGTAGAATTATATTACAAAGAAGTGGGTAGCTGGAAAAGTCATATCTAGTAACATAGGAAAATGGGGCACATAGATAATATGGAGGGATTTGGACTGGTATTGCAATCCTTGTCCTACACCACTGCACCCATGTTGCCAACACACCCCCTCCATGATTTAGAACCTGTGTTCTATCTTTGCATTCCAAAACCATCGCAAAACCCACATAAGACAGACCAGGAGCTGGTCAACAGCAGGTCACCTGCCAATTAAAAGGTTGATGATGTCAATGTGATGCCATCAATTCAAACTCAAGGCTGTCATTACAGGCCCCATGCTTACCAGCAGAGGTACTCTACACGTTTTTGGGCCCAGGATAATTGCAAAATTAGTCTGGGGAAAGCTGGGAATTGTTCACCTGGGAGGCAACCACAACCATCTCAGCCTATTATGGTAGAGATGGTTTTCATGTGGGCTTAAAGTGAGCTAAAATGGTGTCATGGTGCTTCATTGATAGTTGGACTTGGGTATTGCTCATTGTTGTGTTGTGGTCCATTCACACATTTCTCATAATGAATCCACACAATGAGCCTAATTTATTAAAACTCTCCAAGGCTGGAGAGGATACACTTTCATCAGTGAAGCTGGGTGATCCAGCAAACCCGAAATGGATTTCTTTAACCTCCTGGGCGTTTACCCCGAGCCTGTTGGGGGTAAGAAAACTTGCTACAATCGTTTACCCCGAACCAGGAACAAGGTAGCTAAAAATATAAACAAGCAATACAGTGCAATCTGATTGTCATACAACATTGTATGACAATCGGATTATAACTGAAAAAAAAACACTTACCCTGTCCCCACAGCTCCTCCGGAGACGTCCGTCGTCAGCGTGTGGAGATTGTCACTGCACACGCTGTCTTCTCCCAGCGTGTGCAGTGACAATCTCCAGGGTTTCCCGGTGACGTTGCTGCAAGCATCGGTGCGGGCGGGAGGCGGGTCGGGAAATTCAAATAACTTTGTATTGAACTCCAATACAAAGAAATCCTTATATATAATATATATATATAATTGTATTATATATATATTATATAAGCTACTGTACAGTTACATTACATTATACACTATATGTTATATGTACACACTATACACTATATGTACTACTTTTTTTTTTAAAGATTTTTTTTTATAATGTTTTATAAAAAATGTTTTTAAAGTTTAATAATAAATTTATTAAATTGGACATATTTCGGTGAATTATGCCTAAGAATTATAGCCTACAATCTAAAATAAATTTCCATGCAAAAAATGTTTTTTTTTTTTTTTCCTTTTGGCATGGAAGTACGGAAAGAATTAGAACACCCGACGTTTGTGTACGCATCCCTCGACGATTCCTGATGATGTCAGTACACACGCCCGTCGACAGGGGTCATAGCGGGAAATTCAAATATTTTGTATTGGATTCAATACAAACTCCTGTATCCAATCCAATCCAAAATAATACAAAATATATTTATGTGGTTTTGTCTATAGGTATGTGACATATTACTGTGATGGATTTATATTTTGAATATTTGCCTTTGAAGCTGTATAGTATTCACATACTGCACAATACATTCATTATAAGTCAATATAAAAGTAAAACTGTAAATCTTTAAACGGATAGTACCAAATGGCACAGCAAAAAAAAAAAATAAATTGAACCATTAGCATGTCAATGAGCAAAATTCTGATGCCAGTTGCCACCCTATAGTGGCTTTAAAAAACACTTTTTCCTTTTAAAACGTAAAAATGTAAATAAATAAACCAATATAAATATACTTTAACACAGAAAATTGACATCAACCGAAAATTTGATCAGACCTTTATATACATCCAGGTTTTTTGAACAAATCTGGATTGAATGTGGCCAAATTGCTTCATCTCATGCCTGACTGCTAATGGAGACTGCAAGTGCATACTCAACACATATTAAAGGGGAACTAAATCTTTAAGTAAAAAAATTGCGATCAGGATGTTTTTTTTGTATTGTAAAATTGATAGGCTTAAGTTTTCCTCTTTCTATCCCCAAATCCAGAATCTTTACCCAGTCCTCTTATGGTTTCAGTATCCTCAGCCATCTTGATTGGCCAAGGATGTAAGGCACACATTTGACATTTGTCCCTGGAAACAATCTTTCTTGATCATTTCCAGTGAAAAAAGAGTAAAAGATTATTATGATTATTATTATTAATAATAATAATAATATTAATAATAAAAAACAGGATTTTTATAATGCCAACGTATTACGCATCACTGTACATTTATTAGGAGTTGCAAATGACAGACAAATACAGACAGTGACACAAGGGGAGGAGATGACCCTGCCCCGAAGAGCTTACAATCTAGGAGGTGGGGGAATTAACACACAATAGGGGGGGGGGATATGGAGTGATGGGCGGTAGTGACGGTTTCAAACAGTTAAACAAATGAGCACTGTTCTGTTCTTTGGAGAAGGGTGGGAAGAAGGAGCAAGCAGCACCCAGCTGTGTTCTTCTCCTTTGACTTTTATTGGGGTTGTTCGTCATCGGCTGTTCATGGATCTGTCAGGATAGTAGGCGACTGCTGTACACATGTCAGATTCCCACCAGAGATTTGCCCGATTGCTCATATAGAGCGAGAATCACCTGATGTGTGTGCGTAGCTTAACTCCCAGACGTGTGCAGGCGTTCATTCATTCCCAGAAGCCAACTATGTTGGGATCATACACTAAGCTGAACATGCACAGCTTATTGTTTATTATAAGGAGGATTGAAAACAGGCAAGTAAGTTTGTTAATTGGAGAAAATACATAACATCTCCCTTCTGCAATACTAAACCTGTCTATTCACATTTTTTTTATAGGTGGATTTAGTTTTGCTTAGAGCAAGCATGACCCACTATTGTTACCATTAGGAAACCTTTCTCAAGAAATGCAATGGAGATATAACTAGATTGCATATAGTCAACATAACTTCAAAACAGCTCCAGAAAATAAGAAGTGCTAAGATGAAACAAAACATTAAAAAGGGTAAAAACAAAGATTTATTTAATTGAATAAGGCAACTGCATAGGAAACACAGTATTTTCCTCAAGCAAAAAGTCTTTCGGTTAGGGTATAAACTCAAATATGATGGAAAAGTGTATTAGGTTTTTAAAGCAGAACTTGCAACTTCTTTTCTTGGTTCTGCTTTTCTTACCCGATGTCGTATTGCACAGGTGCGAGTCAGGTGCTTAATTTTAGAAATTCCCACACGGCACCAAAAAAACTAAAACTCGCTTGTATATTGACGATTTGTGAACAATTTTTTAAAATTCTCCCCAATTTCTATGGATCCTGTGACACTTTTAACCCAGAGAAAGCTTATAAGCTTTTCTCAAATTTGACTTTTTCTACCCTAACATCACAAATGGCTGAGTTGATGGAATCTGACATTTTGCCGGAAAAAATCCTGGCAGCTATTAAATCTCTAAATAGTACCAAGTGTCCAGGACCAGATGGCTCTTCAGCTTAGTATTATAATAAGTTTTGAGCAATGTTAGCCCCTAGATTGGCTGAAATGTTCAAATATTTAGGAGAACATCCACACCACCCCATGTCATCGGCTTTAGCTCATATAGTGATGTTTCCTAAGCCGAATTCTCTGGAGCCCAATAATTATAGACCATTATCACTTTTGAATCTCCATATAAAACTGGTGACGAAAGTTCTGGCAAACAGATTGAACAAGTTCTTGGAGTGCATAATTCATAAGGATCAAGTGGGCTTTGTCCCACACAGGCAGACATCTGACAGCACAAGAAGGGTGATTAGTTTAATTCATCTTTTTCAACTGAGGAGAACCCCTAGTGTGCTTTTAGCCTTAGATATACAAAAAGATTTTGATTCTATTTCATGGGACCATTTGTTTTATATTGTACCCAAATGGGGATTTCACATTTCATGGCCTGGATACATGTGCTCTCTTTTAAGCCTCGGGCAAGGGTAAACAATGTTTACTATACCTAATTTACTAAAAAGATACTTAAACTGTTTGCTAAAGTTTCAGGTTTATTAGTTAACGAGCGGAAGTCGGTAGCTCTTGGGTTGAATACATTGGAACAATGGTACTCACCTCTACAAGAAACTTTTCATTTTACCTGGGTACCACACCACCTAGAGTATTTAGGAATTAGGATTACCAAATCTTATAAAACACTTCTAGGTTCCAACTACTCTCCTCTTTTGACACACTTAAAGCATTTATTGAATAGCTGGATAGGCAGAATAAATTTGGTCAAAATTACTATATTACCAAAGTCATTGTACTATTTTAGGAGGTCCAGGTGCCAACCCACATGGTAAAAACCCTCCAAAGATCGATGTTTTTCTTTATCTGAAATGGAAAAAAATCTGGAGTACCACAAAAAACCATGTATGCACATAAAAGACAAGGCAGTTTAGGAGTCCCGAATGTACTGAAATACTACCAAGCATCTCAGATAGCCCCTATTTCTTAATTATATGCAAATGCTGCAGCCCCGAGATGGGTTCAGTTGGAAGCAGATCTGATTCACCCGGTTGATGTCTATTGTCTTACCATTGATACTTCACAAACTACGACCAAAGTCTACGGGTGTTCATCTCAAGCAGTTTTTAAAGGTCTGGGATTGGGTATGATACTCAGGAGACTTGATATCCCCACATCTCCCTCTGCTACACATCCAATGTAACCCTTTGTTTCCCCCTGGGTTGGAATCACCAAAGGCTTTCGCATGGTGGTCAGCACATAGTTATAACACTGTACATTCCCTAGTGGGTAGAAGGGGGATCATCAGTTGGGAGGAGATACATTCTTTACATGAAGTGTCAGGGAAGAAATTCTTCAGGTTCATGCAACTTAGACATTAGTATTCATCATTAACTCCTGGTGCCAACCATATGACCACGCTGACCGTTTTTGATCAACATTTGTTTGCGGATGCCATTATGTCCTCAGCAAATCACGGTCCTATACTTGAAACTCAACCAGGTACAAAGGGGGTCATTACACACTTAAAAGATCCAATGAGAACGAGACCTGGGCAGCGCAAAACTGGATGCAGAGCGGTTTATCAACTGGACAAGCATGTCTAAATGTTCAAAACTCTTACGGTGGAAGCTGGTTTTAAAGGTATGATGAGGTGGTACATGGTACCAATACGGATGAAGCATATATCCAAACTCTGACCAATGTTTTAGAGGATGCCAGGTTTGGTTCAGATCTACACATATGGTGGACGGGTCCACCTGTCCATCTGTGATCTCCTGGTAACATTATTCAAAAAGCTGATATCCAATTTAGGCTATGCGCTCACATTCTTCTTGCAGTTAAACAAACAATAGACATTGGAAGAAGCAAATCATTCCATGCCATGAGGTGACTATTTCAGGATTTTTTTTTTCTACAGGTGTGTATAGTAGTGGACTGGAAATGTCATTTTCCGTTTAGGGTTCCCTTCCCTTTTGTTGTTTATTATGGTTTATTTGTTTTTCAGATGTTGATAAAGGATACTCATATGCTGCTATATTATGCAATGAAAAGAAATGTGTAAGCTTCTTCTTTTTCTGTTTTTTGCATGTTTTTTTTTTATTATGTGTATTGTAAAAATGTTGTCAAAAATCAAAAAAAATCTATTGAAATAAAAAAAAAAGTTCAGATCTCACTGGTCATGCATAAGCTCAACTCTTTACATTCTCGGAAAGCCCCTTACGATACGCAGAAGGATTAGACCACAGCCTCCTGGAATAAGTGACTTTGTACCCCAGGAGGCTGCAGGTTTCTTTTTCTGTTTTTACCACCATAGTGTTGAAGACAGAAGGGGAGGGGTCCTTCTTGAAAAATGTTTGCAACATACTAAAGAAAAAAATTATGGTCAAACACATTTTTATTTATGTAAAATAATTGAGTTGTCTTAATGCACTGCAGCAGGCTGCCCTTGTGTAAATGGGTCCTATAAAGGATTAAAAGTAAAGCTAACTTTTGTATTCCTCATACAGCAATGCAACATTATAACCCAACTGCAACCCAGGGATGAGAGGCACATGCTCCACCATACTCCTAAGTACCAAGCGCCATGTGCAGCGTCATGTTATTGGGGTGGTGGAGGAGCAAAGCAAAGGTTAGCATATGAAGCTAGGGAGGACTCATGCATGATCAAAGCACAGGTTTATTTTATATGGAAATAACTAATATAGCACCCTATAGTAACTTCAAAGCTCATTTACCAGTATTATAAATGTAATTGCATTATGAATATATCAGCTGGTTTGGCATCTCTTTTTTAATGAACATCTTTATTCTAAGTTTCAAAGCTATGTTCTCTGTACCACTAGAAGCAAATCAAAGATGAATAATTGTATCATTCATCATATCTCTGTAGTGTATTCACAAGGAAAGTAATTG
Organism: Pyxicephalus adspersus; assembly: GCF_032062135.1. NCBI lineage: Eukaryota > Metazoa > Chordata > Amphibia > Anura > Pyxicephalidae > Pyxicephalus > Pyxicephalus adspersus. The sequence continues at coordinate 19,926,601 of NC_092861.1, forward strand.
TTCAAAAGCCTTGAATAAAGCTTGATAAAGATGTAACCAACACAATTGATCCTCCCTGCACCTGCAGCTGCAGCCAGCATATACAATGATGTAGTAGCCTGGAGTGAAAAGAGGAGGGGCTTCTATGTTAATCATTCACGCCACTACATTTATAACATCTGCCGTTTACAACCCGTGAAATGGTATTAGTTCCATCTAACATGTGCTGTCTTTTAACAACTTAAAAAAAAAATTCATCTTCTTAAAACATTACCCCTGCTTTGCTATAATGAACCATAATTGTTAATCAGAACACGCTCTCTTGATATGCTGGAAATAAAAAAAGGTTTTATTAAAAGAAACAGACCTCTCATGGTCCAATTTTTACATTTTAACCATTTTTAGCAAGCAAGCATTGCCCCATTTGTTCTTTGGATAGATAGCTCATGTCAGTGTGCTGGCTGAAAAAATTGTAAAAAATTTACGGAAAATTCAGCCTATACAACAGTTACATGAATATTACTAGAGTTGTAATAAAAATAACATTTATAGAATCCATTTAAAGATTCCAGTTCAGTAAGCTAACCATGGCTGATGCCATGTCCCATGCAAATTTTGGAAATAGGGCTGTAGGATTTGGGAAATCTTGACCACAAACTATACTGTGATCAGTTCTTTCCACACAAGAATTGATTGGTTGCTTACACAAAATTAAAGACAGAAATGGGTTACCCAAAACCCAGAGGGATTTAATAGCATCCATCAAGGGGTAGTCATATGTCCATTAACATATGCAGACTACAATATTGTAAATGTTTAAAACATAAAAATTTGTGGCAAAATAAACTAAAAACACAATAATATTTCCCTTCACAAAATGCCAATGTTATAAGTGAGAGTCCCTCTGCAGTAGCTATATATTTTTATAACAATAAAGGAAACTTTGTGTGTCCCCATCACAATTTCAGGGAATAACAATAACGCATTTCATAGCTAAGCTTCTCCTTCAGAAAGTTGCTCATAAAAGTAGAAAGGAAGCGATACCCCAAGGAAGTTGTAGGTGGAAAGTGGAATTGCAGCCTTCAATAAGATGGGAGAGAAGTATGAAAATATATGTTGGTAGACGGTGTTAATGCTAATATAAATTTCTTAAATTAGATTTCTTAAATTTATATTTTTTGTAAATATGAAAATAATGTGGTTTTTATGGGGTATAAGGCTGATGATCAAAATTAGGGCGGTATGGCATAAACACGTCAAAGACTGAGATATTTATTTTGGTACTACCACCCTCTACCAATACAAGGTTTGCATACAGCTATCCCATCCTATTGGAGGCTGTGATCCTCTTTTTTTGCACCTACACTTTCTTTGGTGCATTGTTCTTCTCTTTTTATGCTGAAGAAATAAACCAGATACAAAATGCATTGAGTTAATGTAATCCCCAATATTTTGATGGGGAAACCACAAAGTTTAGATTATTGTTATTGAAAATAAATGTACTGCAGAGAGGCTCTTACACACATATAACATCAACATTTCGTTAAATGAAACAATGCAATTGAAAATGTGATTTTAGTGTATTTCTCTATACAATATGTGTTTTAAAATTTAAATTATTAAAGCTTGTAAATGTTAATGAATATATGACTACCCCTTGATGGATGCCAATAAATCCCTCTGCGTTAAAGGTATCCCATTTTCTACCTTCAAATTGGCATATTATTACACATGGGAGAAGGCATCCATTTACAGGATTACCATAGCACACAACATTTCTACTAATTTCATGATTGGTTGCTTACAGATACAGCAATAGAGATAAACATTTTTTGTATTCAAAACAGATACAATTCAATTTATATCTGACATAAGTAAGATTGGTGGGGCAGTATATACAGGAATATGTCACAATGTGCCCAGTATATTACAAAAAGAACCCAAGCAAATTCAGGTAAAAAAAAAATCAAGAGCACCCTTTTTAAAAAATTGCATTAATAGATAATATGCAATATTTCCAAATACATTAAGTAGTATAGCTTTAACATTAACACTGATGTGCTTTCTGAATTGTAAATTCTATGAATTTAGTGGTTTGATCTACTTTAAAACACTAAAGTGAATGAATTGTGTTGGAAGACAATAGGCATCATATTGTTTTATGCCAGAACACTTTGTAATCCTGTGTGGACTCCGGTACAGTTTATTCACAGCATTTATTCCCTTGTAAAATAGCTGAGCTTTTCTTTATTAGAGCAACTCCCTGTGATTTCATTTAATGTGGTATTGTTTAGGGGAAGCATGGGTACAAGTAGAGACTCCATGAGTCACAATGAAAATTATTACTAAGAAAGCCGAACCTAAAATGAATCATCTGAATGAACTCTCCATTTTACAACCCAGTGCTCTCGAAATGGTATAAAATGTATGTTATGGAGGCAAGCGGCACACCCTTTATACTTCAGTCCCTGAAGTGTTGCTTTGTTGGGTAAAGACTGAACAAATACCAATTCTTTACAACAAAACTGCTTTGGGTTTCTTGCTAAGATCCAAATCTAGCCCGGTTCCCCACTCTCATTATTTGTCTTCCCCGTCTCCTCCTTTAATCTTTGATCATTTAGCGTTTTTATTTTAGCTTATTTGATTCCTTGTTTTGTGTGTATTTTATGAATATATGCCCTAACTTTGTATATCTTGGCATTTTTTGCACATTTTTGATTGTTGTACGATTGTTTCTTACTGTTACTGTTCCTTTTCTTTTATCTTTACACCCCTAAAATCATTAAATAATGAATGCTTATAAGATCCAAATCTAGCCTGCATCTTCCCGGTGTCTTTGATGGTGTAAGTCTATGGACTTCAAATTGTCTCTAGGATGAACAGAGGTTATTAAAGTGCACACTGTAGGTCTGCACAAAAAATTAAGTTTTATGCATTTCTAGTCCACTGAAATGAGAATCTTTCAGGACATTCAGATCCACAGATAGCAAGGAATGGGAAGTACGTGAATATCAATTTCTTGGATATCCATACTTTTGTAACAACAGGCTAAAGGGCAAATAAATATATTGGTTGTTTTTTGTTTTTAAGCTTCACGTTGCACAATTACATGGCTGCATTTTTGCCTACATCCATTCCCTCAAAAAGGATGTGAGAATTTTTGGCAAGGGGGACTAATGTGGAATTTTGAAATTCCTTGAATAAAGGGGTCTACTAGATACCTTCTCCATCATCTTTTTTTGATAAGTGCACTACCAGATACCTTCACAAGCACAGGACATGTGATTCACCCAGCCAATTGTGATTTATCACCCATAATTCACATAGTTTTCCAATGGAATCTTGTTCAAAAGATCCTTTGGTGTAATGGTGCCTGATAATATTACCACTTTGTGGGCGAGGAGGCGTTAAAGACCACCTCAGCCAAACCAGAAGAAGAATAGCCTCTCGTGCTGCAGAATTTAACTATAAGTCCAGCTACCCTTACAGATTTCCCATAATCTCCCTGCAGTACCACAAATAATTGTTTATCCTGCAAAGTGGAAAAATCTATTTATAAAATTATTATTATTAATAATACACTGTATTTATAAAGCACCAACATATTACACAATGCTGTAAAGTAGCACACAAAGATAAAAGCATGTGTAGACCACAAGCCATGAAAATGTGAAAAAAAATAAAAAAAACAAAATGAAAATTAAAAAAAAAATGTACACAGTAATGGAACCTAGAGGACACTGCTCATTTTAAAATTCATTCAAGATGTACATAATTGATCTTAAAAATAGGATGCAAGACAACAGTGGTCTAATGACTGAAAAAGTCATTAAACAGGAGCCAATAAAATTGTTTTGTTTAATAATTGATCTTCTGACATTCTCCATCAAGGGAAACACATGTCCTCATCACAGGAACCCAAGATAAGATATGCAAGTGACCCTGCAAATTAAGATCTTTACCTATAGTTGGGTAAATAATAAATAAGGTTTATTTACTCTCAATAAAAAGACCAGTAAACCATTACAATATGTAAAACAACCACAAATAGCTTTCAGATATATGTTTAAAAAGGTACATTCCTCATCTATATCAGGGGTGTCAAACTCAAATACACAGTGTGCCAAAATTAAAAACTGAGACAAAGTCATGGGCCAAAGTTGAAACTGAAATAGCATGGCTACTACAATTCCCTGTGCCAAGAAAACAGTCCAATTGGGGGCCACGCATAGGCAGAGAGGCCGCTGGCCTATAGACGCGAGTGGTGCCGCTACTACAATTCCCTGCATTACTTGAATCTATAAAATAGTCCAATGCGGGGCCACGTATAGGCAGAGAGACCGCTGGTCTATAGAGTGATGCTGGGAATTGTAGTAGCGGCGGGCCAGCTGCAATTCATATTTAGGATTCCTTTGGGGGCCAAAAAAAGGACATTGCGGGCCAGAGTTTGACACCCCTGATCTATATTACAAGAATAAAATACATACATGTAAAAGATTGTTTAGCAGAAGTATATGGAGTCCCGACTCATAAATGATGTCATTGAAAGAGTTGCATGTTTTTCTCCTCCAGTATGCCAAGAACATTACAGTTGGTATACAAAATCTGTAAGTCAGTTGTTCTCATTTTAAGATAGCAGCCCATAGGTACCCTGTTGGTGGTCTCCAAAAGGTTTTGAAAAAAAAAAAACTTGTCATTATTTTTTTCTATCTATTTGAAAAACTGATAGTGAGGGCTTATGGCCATAAGTCAGTCCACTTGCCAAAGTCAACTTGATTTTAACCTGCAACCCTGGAGAAGGAGTGAGGAACATTGGGACATCACTTTGGAAAGCCATACCCATGATGGTACCGCAATCACTGTTAGTGACTGGGTAATGAATAGCATATAATCCACTGGACACAAATGTTACCATACATAGGTTATAAAACAGAACTGTCTGCAAATGTTGTCTGTCATCAAAACTTTATCATGGGACCCCATGCCCTGTAGTCATGGTTTCAGGGGTAGGTTCCACATTGGTTTACAAGTCACATAATGACATTGGGGGGGGGTCTATTATCCAATGGGCCTGATTTATCAAAGTTCTCCAAGATTTGAGAGGATAGACTGTCATGAGTAAAACTAGGGGAAACAGCAAATCTGGAAAAGATTTGGTCCAGGATTGAAAACATTTGCCAAATATTAGCAAATTATTTTAAGAAATTCTTTTCAGGTTTGCTGGATCACCCCGGCTCACCCATGGTAGTCCATCTTCTCCAGTCTTATAGAGCTTTAATAAATCAAACCCAATAGATCAGAGGTGGTGTGAAAGTCTTATGTACATATACAATTAGAAATCATATGCAAAAGTCCTTTTTTCTACAGTAATGTACATACAGTTAATAGAATTCGTTCTATCACACTGATCTCTTTTACAATTACCTCCCAAAAACTATTGAAAGATGTTACATTATCTTTTATTAACCTGTGCATGAGCAAATTTAGGCAATGGACATATTTATAAACATGACTTAGATATTATTCTAGCCATTTGAAAGACATAATCTTTCCAGGGCCATATTAGCACATGTACATTCATTTCTTTTGTTTGCTAAACATTCTTTCTGATTGCCTGTGTTTATGGAATGTAATATGCATGCTGCACACAGATCAGGAAGCTTGCAGAGATGAAATATAAATCACTGGAATCACAAGCTCTCATATAAACATAGAATTCTGGGTCTAAGATATATGCGGCTTTTACATTACACCTTTGCACTATACACATTTATAATAAAGCCTGAACCTGGAGCAATGATGTTGTTCCATTATAACACCTGTATCACGGTTTCTCTTCTAATCACAAGAGGGTGCTGTATGTCCTTTGGACATGGTATTGTCAAGATCTGGAGATTAGATGTGTCTGTTTCATAAAAAGAGTTGAAAGAGACACAAGCGGGGAATCAGTCTGTCCTGTCACCCTGAGATAATCAGGGCAGTATATAAATCCTGTGTGTTCGCACACATCTCTCACATCTATCAGTTAAGTGACATGGAAGGATCATGATTTAGTGTTTTGGTCCTTGCTGTTTTTTACTAGCGCTCATCTCAAGTATCTCCCGCTTACCTGCCACCTGTATGCAATGACTTTTCCATGCCTGAACCATTAATTATAAGAATACAGATTGCCAATACAATATGAAATATTGCTTTTACAATGACACATTTGTTAATTAAAACTCTAGGGATTTGTGGACTGAAGATTCGGAATTCTAGGTATGACATTTAGAGGTGTCTAGTGTTAGATCAGCAACAGTCACACTCAAAAAAATATAGAAAGATTAAAGGGGTACTCCAGGCCACACATACCAAACCTACTTGATACTTGGGCTGCATTTTTTATAAACTCATCTCCCATAGACCCACACAGATTCCCCTATGCATCAAAATCATTTATCAGAAATGATCATGAAATTAAATAAAATGTTAATAATGGGCAAAGGGCATCGCAGGTAACAAAGGAATAATATCAGCATGCTAAAAAATGTGCATACCATGAAATAAAACACAAGGGTTTGGTTGTAGAGAAGTACTGGGAGAATAAAGGCATGCTATGATAGGGATCATAGTATCATAGCCAGGGGTCTAAATTCTGGTAATATGGTCCTCTGAACCACTGTACAATATAGGAAAAAATGGCAATCCTAACAATATATGGACTA
>NC_092861.1:19934505-19936251 GCF_032062135.1 Pyxicephalus adspersus
CAAACCAGCTCTCAGCAGTATCTTTGACATCAGAAATGTCCTCAAAAGGATGTCCCTTCAGGTGTTTCTTCAAATTAAGGAACAGAAAATAGTCCGAAGGGGCCAGGTCAGGTGAGTAGGGGGGATGGTGTACCAATTGGAAACCCAGGGTGTTCAATTTGGCAGCCACAACGTTGGACGTGTGCGCAGGTACATTGTCCTGCAAAAAAAAGGATCCCTTTGGTCAGCTTTCCACGACGTTTCGTCTTAATTGCCTACTTCAGCTGATCAAGGAGGTTAGCATAATACTGTCTGGTGATACTAGAGCCCTGAGGTAGGTAGTCCACCAACAGAATACAGTCTTTGTCCCCAAAAACGGACGCCATGACTTTTTTGGATGATTTCTGGGTTCGGAACTTCTTTGGCCGCAGGGACCCGCTGTGGCACCATTCCTTTGACTGTTCCTTGGTTTCAGGATCATGGATATAGAGCCAGGTTTCATCCTCATCACTAACCTAGCCAAAAAGTCCTGTGCAGCTTCAAAATGGGCCAAAGTGGCTTTGGATGCTTCAACTTGTACAAACTGTTCAAACATTTCGCCACCCACTTTGCTGAAAGCTTGAGCATGTCTAGGATAGTAGTGATAACAAACCCAACACGCTCCCATGAGATGTCAAGTATCTGGGCTATCTTTTTGCTCAATAATCAGCTCATGGACAGCATCGCAGGTTGCCGGGTCAGTTGAGGTTGGGAGCCGCCCACTGTGGGGCCCATCTTCAACGGTGAAATGCCCAGTCTTGAAATGAGACAGTGTGAATGTTCTTTGCTGACTAAAGAGAAACAAAAACTTCATGACGGCCTGTAACTCCAACAACGTGAAACTTGCTTGTGCCTCTGCCATCACAGCTTTTCAATTAAAGAAAAAACTGTTTTAGGAATCGCAAAAACCTGATATTTGCACAGTTACATACTAAGATAATAGGCTGTCATATGCCCCCACACTCATTCCTGGCGAAGCCAGGAACTTCCTAGCACCACTTGTAGGTGAAATTTACCAGCCAACTCCAACAACTCCCTTGCCCTGCACATTTTTATTATATTATACTATATTTATTTTACAAAACATTTGTTTCGACCTATTTTTGATCATTTTTTTATCTTTTGCATCTTAGTGCTGCCGATCACCTCTGGGTTGCTTGAGGCACCTTCAAATTTAGTCCAGGGTCAGCTGCACATCTTTGCTTTGGACCTTCTTGCTAATGACAATAATGGCCCATGCATGTGGAGTGTGTCAGTACATCTGCTTGTAGTCTACACCACAAGTGCATGTGACAGGGGTTCCCCCGAGCAAGGATCCTAATGGTAATATTGTTGAGTAATACTAATATAAAAATGCAGTTCTATAAAGATTCAAAAAGCTTTTGAAATTTCATAAAAATTATAAAACTTTCAAAGGATTTTTGTGTCTGAGCCTAGATCCACTCTAAATATACCCATACAATATACATTAAGCAGATGTAAAAAATGGTATAGCCCTGGACTTGGAATAAAATGGTAAGTTAATATTATTATCTTATATATTTGATATTATTATATTATTGATATTGATTCATACTTATTGGTCATCTATGGCCAGTGTGGATGCAAGCCTCAGTTTTAAAAATTGAGTTTGTAGAAGCAAGCTATACACATTGAATAGATCCCTATTTTTTGTGAACTGGAAGGACTGTCCTTTTGTTCTGATCTCTTTATAAATGTTCTATATAA
>NC_092861.1:19937767-20004982 GCF_032062135.1 Pyxicephalus adspersus
TGATTTGCATTGATGTTTAAAGATGTCAACTTTTTGTGGTAATTGCATAGCCCATGAACATTGTCATTAAAATTGCTTGAACACCCATTGGAACATATCACCGATCTAAGTCATTGACATATTCAGTTGGCTGTAGAAATATGCAATACCATCTCTTGTTGTGAGTGATATGAATTTACATCTCTGGACGACATAAATGATACTGTTTTTATTTCAATAAATGATCTTTTTTAAGGTATCTGTGTGCTTTATTTGTATTTATATTTAATTTAATTATCTCTTGGAATGGGAAAGGGATACTATTGTATTTAGAGGTACCATTTACAAATACTTTGGAGGGACAGGATATGGGTATAAGGTCCCATCTCCCAACATAAGACTTACCCTAATGTTGAGGAAAGGCATAGGACCTGGTATAGTAGAGCAAGAGTGGTGTATGTTTGCTGTTTCCCTTTTCTTGACCATCTTGGCCCCATGCAATTATAAGGATTTGGTTTGAATTTTAGAGATAAAATATAGTGTCAACTGGCTTAGGCAAAATCTAATATAGATTGAAGTATTGGGATCCCAATAAGCTAAACTTCAATGCAAAGTGATCCCCCCAGGTTTAAAAATGTATTTTCCTGCCAATACTTACATTTTAATTAATGAAAATATATATTTTTAAACTATTTATCACTTGGATGTTTCCACAGCTGTCCCTATCACTCCAGCCATTTTGGTGACAATACTATGTTTAGAAGCTTTGCTAGAAATGTTGACAGCCATAGACTGCAGTTAAAATTCAATCAACCACCAAAGTTTTTTGGAATTTTCAGTTAATTCAGCCACCACGTATCATATTGAATAAGGCCAATTTTGTTCTTGCCTACACAATCAGTGCAATAAGGAATGCTAACAAGACCTGTAAGTGTCACCTATCTGAAGCATAAAAACATCAGGTCTCCTGCCCTGACAGACAGAGCTTACTGAACCTAATGGGTCTCTGCAGTAAAGCGCACATTACTTTGCTTATTAAAGCCAAATGACAGGTTTGCTTTAAGTTTTGTTATAATTAGGCTTGGAGTTTGGCTTCGGTTTGTGACAAATTCAACAGAATATCAGTCATTTTGCCTGAAACTATCTGATTCAGCACCAAGCAGTGCACTAAACCTGTCATTGACAGGTAAATTGTATGGCGCCTAGGGTTATATGCTAGTACGTTTAGCTATATAGTATTGCTCAGCAAATCTTGTTTTTTTGCATGGCATCCCCTGGTAAATTGAAACCAGAACTTTTATTAGTTTAGGGACTCTCTCGGATAGGAAATGTTGCAGCAACTGCGTGTGTGTGCTCCCTCTACTATTTAAAAAAGGCCCTCTGGATTTTGACTTTCCAAGGAAGAGAGAAGCAAAAAGCATGTAGCTCCTTTTCCTTTTAGCAAAAAACAGACCCTGTCTGCCCTCAAAGATGGTAATGGCTATTATTGGGGGAAAGGACCTTATCCCTGGAACATGACTGCTGAGGACCTGTCTCTCAGGTGGGCAGAGCTCCAGTCATTGTGCTCAGCCAATCCACAAAGGTTGTTAGCCAAGGACAGCTGTTCCTGACTACGCTTTTACTGATTTGGATCCATATAAACATTAATAATGAAGTATATGGCTGAAAGGCAGCTGAAATAAGAAAAGGGACACACACACATGGATAGGAGAGGGGGCCATGCACATTCACTGTCCAATTTTCAATTTAGGAAAGTCTCAAGCCTATTAAAGCAGTTGTCGCCAACCTTTTAGATGTCACGGACCACTAATTTTACGGGCTCTGGAATGCGCATGTGCGGGGAGCCGTGTGTCAAAAAGGGAAACAAATATCCCTCAGAGTGATGTAATGATGTCACAACCCGCCCATGGCCCTGAGCCTTGCGTTCCATGCGGGAGACGTGGTCCATGGCTCTGGCCGAAGGGCCCCCCCAGCGGGGTACTTCTTCTGACCCCGTTGGAAGGCGCACTGGCCAGAGCCACAGACCACCGGTTGGTGACCGCTGTATTGAAGGATCTAATTTCAATATTAGTTGGGAAGCCAAACTATTAGTTGGGAAGCCAAACTACTTCACATGATTTATTTTATATTTTTATTATTTGTATTCAGTTAAAAAAATGTATCAGTTGATTTACACTTTTTATAATTGAATAATAAAGGTTGTGTAAAAACAATAATAATTAATAAATAGACCCTTAATGAACATGCTATAGAGCCCTATCATTTCTTTTGACAGCTGAGTGTCATGTTCTATAAAATCCAGAAAATATATAGTAAATAGAAAGTCAGATTTTAGGAAAGCATCAATACTGGGTAAAAGAAAAAAAAATTGTAGGTTTTTTTTTAGCTTTGCAATTTTTTTATTACTTAACATTCTTGCTTTTTGGGCAAATAAAAGACTCAGATAAAAGTAAAGCAAATGAATAATCACTGCTTAATATTTAATTCGTATCTGTGTATTTTGTCTTGCTTAGCTCATATTCCGAGCTGTCACTATCCATCAGCTTGCCTGTAGAGAGACAACGTCGGTGTACTCAGCCAATCACAATCATCTTAAGCATAAACCTCATTCAGTGCTGAGCACTAGAAGAAAAATGGAACAGCATAAATTAAAATCAATTCATGTGTGTAGCTGAGAAAGACACTAGAAAATAAAATAGCCAGATCACTTCTTAGTGTTGGAATAGAAGTATAGAATTTGATGGGAAGAAAGAGCCTCTTGGCCTACTTTTCGGGCTTTTTATGCTGTTCTGCTACACTGAATCATCTCAGTTATTCCCTAAAAGGATTGTGTTTTCTTCAATCTAAAAACAGTGGCACACAGCTAAAAAGGAAAAAATAAACGCAACATTATACAACTATTACATGCTTAAAGCAATATTACTTATGGGGGTGTAAAGTCAGTACTAAGAAAAAAGCTTTGCAAGCATTAAAGGCTAAACTCCAGGCAGCTGAATACACAGCTAAACATATACAATATATTTGACCTGTCTGACAATAGATCTGTTATTCTGTTCAGCCATTCTTATGATCCGGGCACCAATACTACATAGTAGTTCAGAGGTTAGTATTAGAATCAAAATGTTCTTTTTAGGGTTTTAGAAAAGTTAAATGTTTACAGTTAGGGCTTAGATGAGGTTTAAGGAGTAGAGGTAGTTAAGTGGGGGTGGGAGTAGTTAAGTGAGCAGGGGAGTAGTTAAGTGGGGGTGGAAACAATTAAGTGTTATGGGAGGATACCTGGCTATGTTAAACATACAAAAAGAAAGGTAATTTGTCAATTATATTCAGGTTAGAGAGAACGAAATATTAAAAACGCCCTTACCAATAAATTACCTTGGTGGCTAAGCCCTAACTTGCAATACAACAAAATCAAACAATGAAAAAAGAACAGGGTTTTTTTTTGGTCATACAATGTATATTTGTAGTTACATAAAGCAAAAGTAAAAAAAAACTATTGGGCCTGATTTATTAAAGCTCTTCAAGGCTGGAGTGAAAACGCTTTCATCGGTGAGGCTGGATGATCCAGAAAACCTAAAATGGATCTGGTCCAGGATTAAAACGTTTGCTAAGAAATAACAAATGACTTTTAGGACATCCATTCCAGGTTTGCTGGATCCCCCAACTCCACTGATGAGAGTGTATCCTCTCTTGGAGAGCTTTAATAAACCAGACCCGTCTTAAACTTAACGCAAATCAGAGTAGTTAGCGTGCCCTCCACTATTTCTTAGTCTTGGGGAATGAGAAGAATAATCTATACAGTTGCTAAACTAACAGTACTAGATGTTCAGGGCTGAAATATGAGGGTTTTATTTGCTTTTGAGCACTATTACAGTCTCATAAATAGCCTTGAAGAAGCCTAAGGATGAAACGTGTTGGTGAAATGAGCCATTTTAACCTCTAGTAACCTCCTTTTTCATCCCTGAAGTAAAGTACAGGTAGTCCCCAGTTTACATACACGATAGGGACTGTAGGTTTGTTCTTAAGTAAAATTTGTATGTAAGTAGGAAAAGGTACATTATTTTAATAAATGCAATTAGGACAGATGTTTGTCTCAACATATTATTAGGCAGCATAATGTCAGTTACTGTATAAGCAGGGAAGCTCTGTTCATATCTAGAAGGCATCCGTATGTCAGATGTCCTTAACCCAGTAAAGGAATGAAATTAGCTATTACTATTAGATGAGCAGCTGTATAGATTAAACCCCTCATTTCCCCGGACTAAGAAATGGGGCAGGGTACTTAATGTTGCTTTATGTTTCGACCAATACACATTGTATGGCCCCCATAAAACCCTGTTCTTCTTTCATTGTTTTTATTTTTTGTTATTTTTCAATTATAGTTTATAAATTTTGACTTGTAGATGACATTTTCAAAAACAGAAAGAAAAGTGTGTCCCTTAGATATTATCAAAGTAGGGGACTTCAATTGTAGTTTTTTTTTCGAATGAAGGATTTTAATTCAGATGAGATTTACAGTAAGGTGGAAAATAAAGATCATGACAATTCTATAATGATCCCCTATTGAAAAACCAAAAGCCATCCCCAAAAATTGTTTTCCAGTTATGCAATGAATATTCAATATTCTATTTCAGGCCCCGTTTTTGTCTCTGCTAACATTCAATTCAGAAATCATTAGAAATGTCAATAAAATTGCCATTATTATTACTTTTATTGGGTGTTACTTTTAAAATATTTATTTAAAAGGAAAAAAAAATAAATGTTCAATCTGTAAATCTTTTTTTTCTCTATTTTTACAGAATAAAGTCTTTTGTACTTTTGACTTGGTTATGATGGGTCACTTGCTGTTAAGTTATTTTTTGTGGATTATTGTTGGTCACCAGTGAATAGCACTGTGTCCTGTAATGTGTGTGAGAAACTCAGGTCTGTGATGACAAGAGTTTGTTATACACTTTACATGAGGACAAAGTGTCATCTACTGGTGGGACCTGAGTATAAATCAAGATCTTTTTTGTAATGTTTTTGTATATACACATATAAATTATACCATTACAGCACAGATCAGCTAAATTTTCCACTCACACATTGTTTTATTGATTTTTAAGATATTTTACCTACAAAAGTAAATTCACAAATATTATTGAATCAGTTATTGCTTGTTAAAAATACTTCTAGGTTGAAGCTGGTGATAATTGAAAACTTTTTATTTTGATGTTTATAGAGGAGAGCAGGAAAAAGAGTTCATTGATTTGGTGATAAAAATGTTTTGTGAGATGAAATAGCAATTTATAAAAAAAAACCTGAATTTTTACAGCCTAAGAAATATTTATGTAAATTGAACTGTTTTAGGAGTAAATTATCATGAGATAAATATTGAACAGAATTATATTATCATATTTATTTAAGCAGCCTGAGCATTTAGTCTGCTTTGAAGCAACAGAGTTACAATATGTATATGAATTCAGAATAACAGAGATGGAGTGATACATTAACTTGCCACTTTTTAAGTGTTTGTGCTTGTTAGGCCAAATATCCAACTAGCCAATCACAGGGCAGCAAATCAATGCATTTAGATTTATAGGCATTGTCAAAACAACCTGCTAAAGTTCAAACCGAGCAACAAAAGGGAAGAAAAGGTGAACGTGGCATGGTTGTTGGTCCCAGGTTGGTTTCAGTATTTCAGAAACTGCTGATTTGCAGCCATTTTCATGCAACCATCTCTGGGTCCAAAAAAGAGAAATAATAAATCAGTGGCAGAAAATGCCTTGTTGATGCCAAAGGTCAGAAGAGAACGGACATACTGGTTCAACTGATAGAAAATGGCAACAGTAACTCAAATAATCCCTCATCACAGCCAAGGTATGTAGATCATCTCTAAATGCATGTCGAACTTTAAAGCAGATGGGCTACAACAAGCAAATGACCACACCAGGTGCCTCCTCTGTCAACTAAGAACAGGGACTTGAAACTAAAATTTGCACAAGCTCACAAAAATTGGACATGAGAAGTTTTGATAAACGTTGGTCTGACGAATCTTGATTCCTGCTGCAGCATTTAGTTGGTAGGGTCAGAATTTGGCATTGACAACATAAACGCATAAATCCGTCCTACCTTCTATCAACGGTTCCAGTTGGCGGTGTAATGATGTGGGGGATATTTTCCTGTTATACTATACGATATATTATACTGTAAAAAAAATTTTTCATGAAAAACAATGTACTGCTTTTAGACATATAAATCCAGACTGAAATGAACCACTCAGGAAGTTAAAGCAGTGGTCCCCAACCTTTCCGACAGTAGGGCCCAGTAACATAGAATAAAATTTTGCCTGGGCCAGGTATATGTACAGCTTACACTACTCTGCTCAGCAGCTCGGCCTCCTGTTAGCACAATAGCTGAGAATAGCAGAGTAGTGTAAGAGAGCTGGTGTGCTGTCAGGTGGCAGAGCTGCTGGAAAGTATAAGCCTTACATACATTGCTCCGCCATTCTCAGCAGCTCCCGTGTAAGCGGTGTGAGGAGAGATGCCCAATCTCACGCTGGTTGGGCTCCTGCTGTCACACTGTCACTAGCTTTAGAACAGTGTAAGAAGGGATCCCGCCACTGCCGGTGCTACCGCTGTCGGTGCTTCTGCCTCCTGTCATTCGCAGCCCCCAAGTCACCAGCCACGGAGAGCCATGGGGGGTTGGGGACCACTGATTTAAATGACACAGCCTACCCTAGTATTGTCACTGACCATGTCCGTCTCTTTATGACTGCAGTGTTTCCATCATCTGATGGCTAAATAGCAGGATAATGCACCACATCACAAAGCTCAAATCACCTCAAACAGGTTTCCCGAACATGACAATTAGTTTACTGACTGCACTGACTCAAAGATAAGAGGATTTTGAGACAGTATTACAGAAATTGCAGCAATCATTTTTTAAACTACAATAATTGTGCACACAGCAGAATGCAGTAAGCTCCTAATAAAATATTTACTCTCTAAAACCCTTTTTTGGTTAAGTCATTTACAATAGTAAACATATTTAGCCTGCCAAGAAGCAATATATTCAGAAATTGCAGGCATCCTGGTCGGTGTTGTGTCCTAGACTATCGGAAATTTTATTCAGCTTTGTTTTAACATAAGAACATGACTGTCAACCTTCTCCAAAAAAATTCAACAACCCCCCTCCCCCACCTCACACACAAACAGATCCGTTTAGTTTGACTTTAATTCTGGACAATTTCACAATAAATGGTGCCTTAAAAGTCTAGAATGTGGATCTGTTGGCTATTCTAGGTAATTTATGGATGTGGCACTAGACCTGTTCTCTGTTGGTGATAAACAGGATATAGAGGTAGTCCCCGGGTTACATATGAGATAGGGACTATAGGCTTGTTCATAAGTTGAATTTGTATGTAAGTTGGAACAGGTACATTATTTTAATAAATGCAATTAGGACAGATGTTTGTCTCAACATATTAGGCAGCGTGGTGTCAGTTACTGTATAAAATCCTCATTGTGAGCTGATCACAAACAAAGCAAAAAAAAAAAACTTTATGGAGTCTAGACACTCATTGACTTCTGGAGCAAGGTGTGCTTTATTATGCAAAAAGCAACAACTGCAGAGTTTGTCTTGGTCATTAAAGAGTTACAAGAGGTTGCAGAGGAATTCGGTCCTTTAGATCACAACCTTGGCTGTGTTTAGCAAAAGATTTTCTCTGCAAGTCAAGCAAACCACCTCACATCAAGCCTCCGTCCTGCACACCAGCGAGCAGGGAAGCCCATCTTCATATCTACGAGTCATCCATATGTCGTTTGTCCTTAACTTTGGGATTACACTAAATTTCACAAAAAATAAAGATGCAGCGAAACAATAATGTGGATGGTGGAGATATGGGTCATTCATTATTTACAGCAGTGTTTCCCAACCTTTTTACAATGGAGTAACCCTTGAACTAATTCTCCTGTCTTATGGAAATAATCACTATACCCACAGCTCACAGTACATTCTCAGTAAAAAGAATACTTCTTACATTCGTGGCCAGCGGGATAAAAAATGTCGCCCCTTTAGATAGGCAAAAATATCACTGGTGTCAGTTACATTGACCTGAAAGTCACAAATTTATCAGGGGACCTCTGGAAGAACCCTGTGACCCCACAGAACCCTGGTTGAGAAACACTGATCTACAGGTATCTACCTCAAACACAGCCATCCTTTCCCTCTTGAACTATGGTTCAATTATATATGTTCATTTTCCATTAGGATCAACATGATCGTCCAAATGAATCTCAAAGGGCAAAATAAATTATTCTCAGTAGCTTCCAAGGTAAGTCATGAGCATGCAGACATTGAATGCTATACATGTACGTTTGTTTCTTTTCCAGATAGTGACTCTGACCTGTCTGCCGGGTGTGTAGAAATGAACTGACGCTGATGTAAACAGTCTGAGTCCTTTTTGACAATTTAAAACCAGTATTTGATATGTAAAATGTATTTTTCTCACACAGCGTCTGAAAACTCTTTTTTTCTGCTTGACTTAATGCAGCAGAATAGATATTTTTACCACTACGCAGTAATCTTTCTTTAGATCTGCACAAAAACGATGCCATAAAAATGCATATGAATATCACATTAAAGAAATAGCATATTTTGTTTTGATATGCTGCCACATTTTCAAGCTCTCCTAGCAGACTCTCAGTGTTTCTTTGACACAGATGTTAGCACTTTGACTTCAGTGTGTTGTATTTGCCATACGATACCCCTGAATCAGTAATAAGGGTGGCAGGTAAATCCCCTTTTAATCCTGCGGGTATAAACCACCTTGTAAGCTGTCCCCAGGTGCATTGCAAACTGCACCACATTTCCAACCTTTTCCATTTAACCAAATGATCGTGCTTGGGAACCATTGAGTGAATGGGTTTGCACAAGTTGCCCTTGTGTTTGCAGTGGCAATACAGTTCTTCTTCCAGAGGAGGAGAAGTTACATGTCACTTCCAGTAACAATATTTCAACCCAACAGCAACCACAATCCTTCCATATCCATGTGCAAACATATGCACACAATGCTTCCCAACCATTCCCATTAAATTAAATGTGAGTTGGTACTGCAGTTAACCCTGCCACAAACAATCACAGTTCTGAGATGCCTGACTTTTTTTTGCTCATTTGTGTATTTGATTGTTATTCCTATACTATCACTTTAAATTTATAATTTCACTTATTTTCTGTTTTTTTCCTTTCTGCGAAAAAAAAAAGAACAAACATAAAATAATGAGGCTAAGGAAGGGCTTTTTTGACACAAGAACAGGTCAACAACAGTAGAAAGGAGTTGAAAGCAGCTTCTGTAACACTCAGGAGCCATTAAAAGTCTTTTAACTTTTATGAAGGCTTCATACCCACACATCTATGTTTTCCTGGTTATTTTATTTACAAAGCGCACTAATATGTAGGGAACAAAAAAAAAAATAAGGACATTTTTGACCCATGCTTATTGGCACACTGCACAGATGTGAACAAGCACCATTGAAAAGTTTGGCTTCAAAACGCGTAAGACTTATAGAGCTTGAATGTTGTACTCCAGAGAGATATATAGAGACATAAATAAACAGACACTAATAAATGTTTGTTCCTAAATTGGCTTGGTTTTAGGTTTTTATCTGTACTGCTAAACTCAGAATAGTAGTGATGTTGGAGTAGGGTCAGAGGGAGACGCAAAAGGATTTAATTTCTTGTGCTGCAGTACTTGTGAGCTAACCAGGGACACGCTGATATGAGAAGAGAGCACGGTGAACCAGGCATAATCTCATCAGGCTACTGTGCCTTTTATGATGTTCTGAAAGTCCTTATATATTTAATACTATAATTTTCTATTCATCAAACTGAATAACCAATCCTTTAACTGAAAAGTTCTGGACTGGACAAAACGTTTACAGTAGTGCTTTAAAGTTTTTGAACTTTTTTGTTATGATTTTCAAATAAGTCCTAAAAGTAGATGGAAAAACCTGCATATTTTAGCCAATGACCCCATACAGAAAAGCTTCAGCTCCTGGAACTTGGTGGGTTTTTTCACATGAATTGTTTGACATGACATGTCTTTTGAGATTCAGCTCACGGATAGAGGGCTTGACATTTTCCCTTGATATTCCCCTAATATAGTTCAAAATTCAATGTTCAATGGCCCAGATGAAGCAAAACAGTCCCAAAGTAGAACATTCCCATCACCATGTTTCACAGATAGGATAAGGTTCTTAAGCTTGAATGGAGAGCTTTTCTTTCCAAAAACATCGCTCCTCATTAAAGCCAAAAAGTTCAATTTTGGCTTCATCCACCCACAAATCATTCTTCTAGTAACCTTCTTGTTTGTCCACTTCAGGTGTTGTGGTGGAGCAGTTGTTTTCTTTCGCTACCCTGCCATACACATGTTTAGTTAGGTTTTTCTTCACCTATTTTTAGGACTTAGATGATGTTTTAGGTGACATTATTATGTAGAAAATTTTAAAGGGTTCACAAACTTTCAAGCACCACTGTAGGTTAACCTAGATGGTATTATGTACACAATGTTGTGATCTAGTTTCACACAATACATCCTGGCTTGTACTACTGCTGATATCAGGAACCTTGCCATATATTCAGTATACAGGTAGTCCCTGGGTTATATACGAGATAGGGACTGTATGTTTGTTATTAGGTTGAATTTGTATGTAAGTTGGAACAGGTACATTATTTTAATAAATACAATTAGGACAGATGTTTGACTCAACATATTATTAGGCAGTGTGGTGTCAGTTACTGTACAAAATCCTCACTGTGAGTTAATCACAAACAAAGCAAAAAAAAAAACTTTATGGAGCCTAGACATTTATTACCTTCTGGAGCAAGCTCTTTTTTTATATGCAAAAAGGAACAACTGCAGGGTTTGTCTTGGTCATTATAGAGGTACATGATGTTACAGATCAGCTTAGTTCTTAAGGTCACCCACAACCTCAGCTGTGTTTAGCAAAAAATTTCTTCTGAAAGTCATGCAAACCACCCCCTCCCCCCATCAAGCCTCCGTCTTGCACAGGAATGAGCAGGAATGCCCTGTTCGTATCTAGAAGTCGTCCGTATGTCGGATATCCTTAAATCGTGGACTACCTGTATATGTACTTTCTGAATTGTTCTGGACTATACCAAAGGGTTCTAAACCATCCCTACTCTATCCAAAATATTATAAAGTTTTGTCTACTTGTACACTTTAATATTCCCAATCATAGACTGGTAACAGTTTTAAAAGTGTTAGAATGGATAAAGAAAACTCTGCTTTACTTCCAGTTGACATTCCTACTCAATCCCTGGAGGAAATAAGCATTTATTTGGTGCACTCGAAGCCTGCACACAAAATAAAGGTTAGTTCAATCAATAACAGAACAATCAATAAAACCAATAAAACAATGCAGGATAACATTAATATATTTTATATAGCTGTGTGACTTCTTTTTATAACAATTACTCTACTGATATATCACATATAATACATTTGCTGGAAATACATGCACCGGAGTCTCAACTAAAGTAAAAAAGAACAGTATTTTAAAGATTAAGTTTAATCTGCTTATACTTTATGGGGATGAGTGGAGAAATTCTGATCAGGTAAAATTCGACTTTCAAGGTCATTAAATGTCATAGAAAAAAATTAAACTTTTTGTTCATTTCAACGTTTGTGATCAATGATTTTTATTAAGTTTTTAAAAAAAAAAATTAAACAAAAATAACAATAAACAAATAGTAATTTGCATACATCAATGATATAAAGGCGAGGAGCAGTGAAATAGTACATGTGGCAATAATAATTTCCATACATTGTTCATTTCAACTTTTTATCATCTATGAACTGACTATTGCAATTTCAATGGCCCTGAATATGGTAATGTCATCAAAAATGGCTGGGGTGATTGGGGGTCTATGGGTCTCACAGAGATCTTTGGGAACATGTTCTAGAAGGAAAGAAAAACCCCAAAGTTTGTTCAAATTAAAGTTGACAGTGTTTCGTCACAAGCGGATGAACGTTAACTAAACTTTTTTACTCCACTAGATTTCTGCAGTTAATGGTGTACATTTGCTCATCAGTGGTCATTGGATATTCACGCACATGTCAATGGATGATTGATCATGGCTTTGCAAGATGTCATTAGATGACCATTCATTGTGTGTGGATAATATTAGTCCTACATTAGTCTGTAATGAATAATCAGTAGTCAGACCTAGTCATACACATATCCTCTCTTTTTTATAGAAGTTTATGGAAAGTCATGTGATAGAGGGGTGGCTATTACTCTGCTCTGAGAAAACCATTTAGCAGCCCTTTAAAACATTTTATGCAAAAATCATTCACAAAAATAAAATCCAGTACAGGGATAAAAAAGTTGTGACCCTTCCACTGGCCTTTCAGTTAAGTGCTATAATACTGTTCATTGTTTCTATTGAGCTTTTGTTAGGTCTTCTCAGGCAGGTACCATGGAATCACCTGAGGTGCATTTAGTTTAGGTGAAACCTGATCTGTGCCAGAGCACCCTGCATGGGTTGATAGATCGGTAATCTTAGATGCCACCAGTGCGAAGGTGCGAGAGAGAGTGAGATCACTGAAAGAAGGAATCAGAGCAGAAAAAAAAGTAAGTTTGCTGCCAGGTCCAAGTATTGGTCAGGGTAGGCAGCATGCTGGAAAGGTCCAGGGTCTAGGCACATAGTCAAGTCAGGGGGCAGGCAGACTTAGTCCAAGGTTCAGGCAAGGTCAGGGCAGGCGACAGGCAGTCCTGGTCCAAATTCCAGGAAAGTGGTCAAGGCAGGCATCAGCCATGCATAGTACAGGGTCCAGGCAAGGCAAGCAGGTGTGGTCCAAGGCTTGGCCTAATGGCCAAAACATGAGTAAGGTAGGCAAAATCCACGATCCAGGTAATGGTAATGTAAGGGTAGCAATTAGAGTATAAGTGCAGTATATTAAGGTAGCTGGTGCAAAGTCACATCACCAGCTACCACCACTGCTGAGGCTAAAATAGCTTCTGACAATTTAGGATGCCCTTCCTTCCCCAGCTCTGCCCATTATTATCATTAGTATTAAACACTATTTATATAGAACCAACAGAATATTCAGCACTATACATTAAATAGGGGCATAGGTGCCCATGTGTATGTGCCTGGTCGCAGATTAGCAAACCCAGAGAGGCAGTGACAGAGAGTGGGCAAAAACAGTGCAGCAGGGAGAACCAGTGGCAGAGAGCACCCCGGGAACATACAGGTAGTATGATAGCTATGATATACCTGCCTTACATAAGGTAATAACCATGTGCAAAACTCCTTCATTTTATGATGGCGGCTAGAGATTGGTGAGTTAATCCAAATGAGTTCCAATATATGCGATATAAACAAAACTCTGCTGTTTACATGAATCTATTGAATACACTGTTAATCCAGCAGAATTCTATTAACATGACACAATTTCATGGTTCCTGCAAAAGAGGGCTTAATCCAATCATTTTATTGAAACCCTCAGGAAACGTGCTAGACAAATTAAAAATCCAAATTTATGTTATTTTATTACAACTGAAGAATTAAAACGTTGTTTTCCTAGCGTTAAATTTAATTTAGAAAGAGAGATAAAAGTCTGACTGAGCAAAACAATGTTATATAAAATATATAAATACAAAAGATAGCTACTGGTAAGAAGATGTTTTCCAAGAAAATGAACTCCACCTTTCCTAGTTTCTGACTTTCAGTTCTGGGACTGTAGTTCTGTTTGACATTTCACAGTTTACAAGTGATTTGTGTTTTCATGAGTGAACTAATTTTAGACAGTCTGTGCTTTTTTCCTTTTTTTTTAAAGATATCAGCAACACTGTTCATGTGTTTTCAGACATGAAGCTTGGTACTAAGTGACATGCTGAAAGGGAATTCCAAAAGTAAAAAAAAATGGGATAAAAAAGTTCAATAATTGTGAGTGAGAAATTGTGATCGAAGAGGAAAAGAAAAGGTGCATTTACACAGCACATTTTTCAGACATATACCAAGTATACAGTAACAAGTAGATGCGATTCCAAAATGTTGTTGATCATATCTACCCTCCTATTGTGTGTTTATTTCCCCACTTTCTAGATTGTAAGCTCTTCTGGGCAGGGTCCTCTCCTCCTGTGTCACTGTATCTGTCTGTCATTTGCAACCTCTATTTTTTTTACAGCGCTGCGTAATATGTTGGCGCCATATAAATCCTGTTTATTAATAATAATAATAATAATAATAATAATAATATTATTATTAATATTAAAAACCAAGTTAAAGCTCATCATCTGCTAAAAAGCTAAAATAAAATAATAAAAATATAATGTTACAAATAAAAGACATTTATTGTGTTTCTTTTAAACTCTAATATTGTAACCTTCAATAATGGTTCAATGAAGGGTGGCTAGTAAACCCAGTGACTGAGCAGTATAGGAGGAAAGGAACCATTGGAATGTACAATATGTATAGTGACTTTATTTTTAACCTGCAACTAAGAGAAAAAAAAATGAAATGTTTGATGCTACCTGAAAATAGCGATGCCAAACAAGCTTTTGTTGTTCAGTTTAAACCCCTGTACCACATATGCTCCAGTAAAACCAATATTTTATGCCTTCAAAATTACATTAGATAATCTTGTTTTATACTCATGTTAAACCACATGACCTGTTTTTCTTCTCTCCTTTTTTATTGCAGTTAAGTATTACAAACAGATCTCCTTTCCACACCTACCCAGTGACTGGACAGGCTAAGGAGAAGCAGTAGACTTAAGAAAATGACAAAAATGTTAGATTTAGGCTTTAGGTTGGCATTTATTTGAATTTAACGACATATACAGTTCAAGTGTCCTGAATCCCCATCTAAACAAACTAACATTTGAAAAATGTGCAATCAGACAGGGTTTTTTTGCAGAAACGGACAAGAGATAGATCAGAACAAGGATGAAAAGAAAAAAGATGGCAGTGCCCATGATGGAACAGGGACATGTGAAAACTGGGTTAATTTCCCCTTTATTACAACAAAGATAAGTCTTGGGGGCTCTTTTGGAAGTCTAAGTTCTGTCTGCAGGAACCAAGTTTTGTTATTTCTGCTTTCAAATCCCATGATATATCAGAACTCAATGGGTGAACTATGAACATTGTATGAAGCTTCTTTTACCTAATCCAAAATGAGTTTCAACTTGCTCTCTTTAAATGTATCTATATATGTAAAATTGTATGTATGTACGTATGTGTGTATGTTCCACCATCACTCAAAAACACATGGAGACATTTCAACCAAACTTGCCACATATATGACTGAGACTTATGTGAGTGCACCAGTCACCTTTGTACAGCGCTATGCTATATGTCAGAGGTATATTTGGATGTTTGGGTGTCATCACTCGGAAAAGCATCAACACATTTCAACCAAACTTGCTAGACATATGACTCAGACTCATGTGAGTGCACCGCTGATCTATGTACAGCACTGTGGTATATGTCGGAGGTATATTTGCATGTATGTGTGTATGTGTATGTATGTATGTGTGTATGTATTGCTCCAGTGACATTGTGCCTTTTGCTTACAATTACTTACTTTTTTTTTGGACTTTTTTACAAATTTGTGGCCTGTAATAATGCCTTCAAGAAAATGTAAGGCAATTGGGCAAATGCAATCAAAGGCCAAAAAAAATAAACAACACTGTAGACAAGGACATCCAGAGGACAGGAGTGGAAGACTTGCCACGCTGCACAAGAGAGCTACTACATCTAAAGCTTCAGCTACAGTACAACAGCATGAGGTCCGACTACAAGATAACAGAGATAGAGCTACTACATCTAGAGCTTCAGAGACAGTACAAACTACAGGATAACAGAGATAGAGCTACTACATCTAGAGCTTCAGAGACAGGACAACAGCGTGACACCTGACTACAGGAAATGAGAGAAAGAGCTAATACATCTAGAGATTCAGAGACAGTACAACAGCATGAGGCCCGACCACAGGATAACAGAGATAGAACTACTACATCTAGAGCTTCAGGGACAGTACAACAGCGTGGGACCCAAGTACAGGAAATGACAGAAAGAGCTACTACATCTAAAGCTTCAGAGTCAGTACAACAGCATGAGGCCCAACTACAGGATAAGAGAGAAAGAGCTACTACATCTAGAGCTTCAGAGTCAGTACAACAACATGAGGCCTGACTACAGGATAAGAGAGAAGAGCTACTACATCTAGAGCTTCAGAGTCAGTACAACAACATGAGGCCTGACTACAGGATAAGAGAGATAGAGCTACTACATCTAGAGCTTTAGAGACAGTACAACAGTGTGGGATCCGAGTACAGGAAATGAGAGAAAGAGCTACTACATCTAGAGCTTCAGAGACAGTACAACAGCATGAGACCCGAGTACAGGAAATGAGAGAAAGAGCTACTACATCTAGAGCTTCAGAGACAGTAGAACAGCGTGAGACTTGAGTACACAAAATATGAGAAAGAGCCAGACGATCATGGACTGCACAAAATTTTAGCTTAGCACTGGTTTGTAGTTACTGTCAAGCCAAGAAGTTTAAATCTGAGTCTCCAGGTATTTGCTGCAAAAAAGGGAAAGTCAAACTCTGCCAACTGGAAACACCACCCCAAGAACTTTGGAATTGCATATCAGCAAATACCTCAGAGTCAAAGCATTTTCTTAATAACATTAGAAAATACAACTCATGTTTCCAAATGACATCATTCGATGCCACATCAATTGTGCAAAGGGCAAATTTACCATAAAGTGGGATCGTTACTTTCGCTGCCAGATCAACCATCAAAATTTCTACAACTATATTTTATTGAAAACGAACTAATAGAAACTAACCAGAGGTGCACCTACATCTCAGGAACAAAATTTCAGATTTTTCAGTCTTAAAGTTACAAAGGATATTTCCTGAGCACAATGTTCTTTTTAAAACATTTAAAACAGCATTGGAACATATGTCATTAATTTAGGTCAATTTAATTTAATTGTTTTTTAATTTAATTTTATATTGTACTTATACTTTTAAAACCTGTAAAAAAATTCTTTGATTTAAAACTATGGCTTTATTTGATTTCTTTTCCTGTATATTATAGGATTACAATAAAAAAATACCCGGACAACGCCAGGTAATAAGCTAGTTACTTTATATAAAATACACAGTACATTGTGTCACAAATTAGACCGACAGGGAGGGGAATTTACCAGAATTGGCAAAGAAAAGAGGGAGTTAGGTTCTCAGTGAAGAAACTGATGTTGAAGGCTTTCTCTATAATGTATAAATGAACTGTCAAAACAAAGAAAATATGTAGCTCAGAAAATAGCAGAGATGTTTTCATCGCTGAGAATCATGGAGAAATAAATATCACTTTCAGGTGAAATGAATCCGAGCCCTTTGAAGAGACTTCCATACAATATGACCAACTGTACCGTCATAATCATTCTCTCTCCTGCACTGGGGATGAGTATTTAATCAGCATCAGAACATGAAATGTGCTCAGAAATATATTGCTTCCTCTGTTTTTATTACTACAAAAAGATATAAGGCAGTACTGACTGCAGTGTGAAATTTTATGTGCAATAATATTGGTAATTGAAAGTTTTCCTTGGGTTATAATTATAGAAGAACTTTGGTCTTATGGGAAAGAGGAATATTGTTTTAAAAGGACTTTCTGCAATCACTAAATACAGTTCAGGAACTCACACCTTGAAAAATACTATGTCTGTGCCAGCCCCTTCCACTACAGCATGGAGGCTCAAAATGGGGCATGAAAAAGAAACTATAGGAAACTATATATATAAAAGAAAACAGAGCTAATCCCCCAAAAAAACAGGGCAGAAGAGACATGAAAAAAATATTCCCTGAAACCTGGTGGCTTTTTGTTTCTTGCCTACAAACCATTATTGTAAGCTCTTCAGGGCAGGGTCCTCTCCAACTCCCATGTCACTGTCTGTCTTTGGCAAACCCTATTTAATGTACATCGCTGCATTATATGTTGGCGCCATATATATACTGTTTATTATTAATATTAATAATAATAATAAGAAGAAGAAGAATAATACACTGTATGGTGCACCATACAATGTAGAGCCCAGCTCTTTACCCAGCACCACAAGCAGTTGCCTTTCCAGAGCCAAAAAGAATTGCCATGGAGGTCACTGTGGATTTAGGAGTAAATATGGGCACTGAGGGATAAACAAGTGAGGAAAGAGATGACATCATCATTCTTGTTCTGTTCTTTCACTGTCCAGTCAACAAGTTTTAGGGAGATAGAGGACAGCACTGTATTATTATTATTATTATTACACAGTATTTATATAGTGCTGACATAGTACGTAGAGTTTTACTAAGTCCATAATCATGTCACTACCTGTCCCTCAAAGGAGCTCACAATATACGTCCATAAATATGTGCAATGTCATCAGCCTGGCTGTGCCATGTGAAAGAGTTATGTACATTTCAGGATAGACTGACATATAAACCGTTTGATTGGTAAATTAGCTTTCATATATGTATTTTAAAGCAGAATTAAACCTAGCAATCTCACCCAATGTTGGGCGCCAACCTCTTCCAATCTGCTTCCGGATGATCTTGATTGGCGGTGTGGGGATTCCCTAGCAAATAAAGCCTGACACTGTGCATGTGCAGCTTAGCTTTTTGCTAGAAACCCGGGACAATCAGGCAGGTAAGTCAAATTATTGATTATAATGACCTGCCTGATCATACAAACCTAAAAACTTTTAAAAATTCTTCAAAAGCTGTATGTAAAATTAGGTTTTGTAAATAGACCCTGAATGTGTGATTTGGAATTCCCTGTGTGACAGTGATGTTAACATTTTTCAGTTGTCATAATTTAAGATGAGTTTTTATTGCTAATGAGAATAGATCTTTTTTTAGGTACAAACAATATATTTGTAAGAAAAAAATTGTTTTAATTAATTTACATTTATTTTTTGTAGGGATTATATTAGCCCTGTACCCATTTCACTAGCGAGATTTCAACACACCTGGACCTGGAATGAAACCCCATCCCTCAACACCGGGTTCCTTCAATGTTGAACAAAGGCATTGGGCCCTGTATGGCACAGGAAAAGGGGGCAAACTAACCTTTGCCACCTGTCAAACATTTAATAGTTCCCAGTAGATGTGTGCTGAATATATTTCTGTTAAACTGGCTACATGGCAAAATTAAATTATACTTTTTGCATAATTTCCCAATACCAATAGCACTTTCTGCCATAGAAATGTGCTGCTCATCCCTATTAAATCCACAAATACACTAGGAACAGATTTGTTTTATACATAAAGTGTAGTAGATTTGCAAATTACAGTTGGCTGTATTATATTTGCAGCTGAACTGAAAAGCGTGCCTGGTGGAGATCATTAATTTATGTAAGTATTTCTTGTGGGACTGAAGCCTTTTTAATGTGTTTGGTTATACATGCTAAAGAGATAGGCCTAATGTAAATAATGTTATTGATGCATTAATATAGTAATGAAAAGTGCAATATTATTACATGCAGTGTTTCAGTGTATAAATTGTAATTATGGAAATACATACAGCAGTTTTCTTTGCTTGCTCATTACAGTTTCTGTTGTTCCTTAATAGTACTATATTGTGTCCTCTCATCATCCATCCTCATAGAAAAAGATGTGTTCTGCCTTTTAAATAGTTTGATTGTCAATCCCAGGGCTTTTAAATGTTGACACAAGGGAGGCTTTTACAGACAAATAAAATGCAAAAAGTATGTTAAATGTACATATAATCTTATAGAAAGATTGTTGTTTAAATGAATTGTCTCCTCTATAAAAATATGTTATTGTAATTTTTTATCCCTTTCTGCATCTTAATGCTGCCAATATCTTGCATGGATCTTCAAAGGCTCGAGTTAGATCTGCATTGCATATCTTGTTATGACAACAATGGACCATCCCTGTGTAATGTGTGTTGAAATGGCCACTTGTCATCTCCATCAGAAGCCTGTATGACAAGTGCAAGAGAAGAACTTGGAGATATGGAGAGACCATTGTCAGCCTATAGCAAGAAGTATTCACCATCAGAAATTTATGCCTTACCATGGGTTCTATTCATAATTGTTTCCAGCCAAGATTCACCAATGTTTACCCAAAATTCACATATTTTTCATATTAGTTCATCATATCAGTTAGTAAATGTAAAAATCCTGAGTAAAAATTCATGTTTTCTAATTATGGAAAATGTGTACATTTTGAATTAATTTGGGTGAATTTTGGATTAAAACATTAAAAAGACCCCTGTGTGTTAAGGTACAATATAAAATGCAGCCCAATAATTTTGAAAGTACTGCCAATGCTGTCAATAAAAACTAAATATATGGCAGCTTACATATTCTAAATAAAGGTTGCTACATTAGCTTTTGTTTTTTAGTCTTTTTTTACTTTTTTTTCAAATAATAAATCTGTAAATAACTCTCTTCTTGCCCCTGAGTGGTTACACTTACTCACTGAACACATGAAGGCAGCCATGGTTGTCACCCAGGATGCTTTCCTGATTTGGACTAAAAATAGGTCTTGTTCTATTCATTTCCATTACAGTTTAGTTTACAATGGGTAGCTTGAAAGGAACAATGCATTTTCCACTTTGTATTATTGATAAATGTATCTATTCACCTCTATTACTGGACATGCCTATTGTATTGGTATGACCTGCTGATGATTAGTACCAAAGCTGGACATTAGGAGTGTTAAAGTGACCTTGTTGGGAAAAAATGGTTTAAAAAGCTCTCCCTGCAAAAGTCGACTGATACCAAAGCCCCTCCATTGAAGAGAACTCTTCCTCCGAATACTGTGCAGAAACCAACATATCTGGTAGTGTCAATCTCCTGGTCCCATGCTATGCTCAGTGGTTTCTCCTTTCAACCACTCAATAATGATGTTAAGGTCAACAGGAGGAACCGATGAGTGTAGAGGGTGACTAGGTTTCAAGTTTTCTCTTTTATGCAGCAGGTTTTAGGTTTTAGCAGCACAGGCAGCAGGAAAGTTAAGCATTTGCTCTTGTCTTCAATCTATATAAGGAGGAGCTTTTTCGGCCTCTTTTTTTGACAAATACATCTTAAAGTGGAGCTAAAATTTAAGGACCAGGAAAATGGGATCAAGAAGGCTATGTCTCTTCTGCAATAAAACAAAATTACTTGCCTGTTCACAATCTTTTGCTGAATGTTGAATAATCCTTGCAAAGCTGGCTGCTGGGAATGAATGAACTGTTGCAGATGCGTAGGATGTCAAAGTTGGACCTGGAGTCGGGAGGCATAAAAAGCAAGACAGGTGGAGGAGCTACATGGCAAGGTGCAAAAGGGAACTATATGAAGAAGGGTAAAAAAAGCACGTTTAGAATCAGGAGAGCTAGATAGTCAGGGGGTGGGTGAAGGATTGGGCTTAAGGATAGAGGTTTGGTGTGGAAGCAAACATAAATTACAAGAAAGTCGAATGGAAGAATAAAAGCTTCCTGCCCATCTGCTCTCTGGGATGTGGTTAACTGGGGCTCTGAAGTAGGGGTGTTGGAGATTGGGGTTTTTCACAATAAACAACTACTTCTACTAATTTGTTGCAACATTTTGTGTGTGGCTGTATTATTGGGACAAGGTGGTGTTGGCTGGTTTGGCCAACCAGTCGTATGGGAATCTGGGAAGCTCTCAGCTACCCTGATCATTTTTGGTGATTTTTGTTTTCATGAAATTTCTCCTTTGAGAGTTGGAGCCTGATAGGTTAAGTTTTGTAAGCCATTAGACTATAATTTTTACATCATTAGTATCAGCTAAAAATACTGTACTAGCATTTTTTCTTTAAAATAGGAATTCTTATCCTGTTGCACTAGCTGTGAATGTGAATACTTATAGAACCCACAATAAACAATTCACAATAACCATATAGTCTACATTACAATAGTGCTATATTTATAACATTTTATATTACCCCTTTACCTTACTTAAAAACAAATTGATTTTGTGCAAACCTCTGTCATTTTATGTTTAAATAAGATGTTTCCATATCCTTTATTGTTATATTTTATGTTACTGGTGACAAATGTTACCCTCTGCCTAAAAATTCCATCCCCATATTACTCCACCACTGTTTCATGTTCTTTCATGGTACTTTGACTTTCTTCAGACCATGCATGTGGATCAAATAACAGCAGGTCTGTGCGTTTTATTCCTTTGTACAAAGCCAGGTCGAAGGACTGCATCAAGACTTCCTAGGTGCCCAGCTTTTCCCTTCTACGGTAACTTTGCAGCACAGCGATCAAAAAGATATTCTAAATCTCCAAATAGAGATCAAGAACTATGAGGTGAAATTCCGTAGGAGAGAACGCATTGCCCAGGATGAACGGGACACATAAATAATATGATATAGCTCCCAGGCAATGTATTGTTTAGGGAAATTAAATTGTAAGAGTTTTTACTCCAGCGGGCAGGATCTGGCAGAGTTCCAGAGAGTTTTGTTCTGGTTGTCCTGGTAACCCATTGATGCATTGATTTTCTTTTTCACTTTATTGGAGTTTAGGAAGTTGGAAACAACAGGAAAATTGCAGGGCATCAAAATAATGAGGGATCTTAGATTCCCTATTAAGATTGTCAATATCTGCACATTTCATATATATATATATATATATATATATATATATATATATATTTACCGTGCTGCTGCAGTCTGAGTTGATCCCCAAACTTCATAATATATATATAGTTTGGGGATCAACTCAGACTGCAGCAGCACAGCTTTCATTAAAAACACCACTTTCTTTGGGAAAAACCAAACTAAACTGCTTTGTTTCAGCCACAAAAGCAAAACAATATAAAAAAATAAAAAAAGGCTTACTTCAGCCTGGTGGTGTGAAATGTCCTCAGTACATAGTTCAGTATATCGGTACTGCTATAGTCCCTGTGGGTCTTTAGAGCTTGTTCAGACTAAAGCTTTTTAAACTAAAGTTCCATTTTAAAAATTTGTGCTCAGACTTCCCCTGTGGTTGTTGGGACTGAATAAATGCCCGCACATCCGTGCAGGAATTATATCATCTTGGCCAATGAAGATGGCTGAAGAATAGAACAAGATGGCAGCACCTACAATGGAATGGTGAATATAAATATGGTTTATTTTCTCTTTATATTTGCTTCCTGTACACCTATTTACGAATGCATGGCATCTCACAGCAGTCATAGCACCTGTTTATGGACATTTCCGTGCAATTGTGAAGCAGCATGGTTTTTTTGAACATTGCGGAGAGATTAAAGAAAGTGGTTGTAACTGCAGACAACTCATGAATTGAAAAGTGCAACTGTTAAAAAAGGGATTTCTCCCGCTCCCATTTGTTTCAATGATAACCAGGGCTTTGAGGCAGTTGTGGACTGTTTTACAGTGGTGAACTACAGTGGAACTACTTGTACAAAAATGTCCATCTCAACTAGTCCTTAGTGATATATCAACATTATCAGTTATAAGTCAAAGACACTATATATTATAAAGTGACCTTATTCACTATCACTGTCCTCTGTCAGTAACAGGCTACAATTTTCATAAATGTACTTATTTACCGACTCTTTGTAAACCACACCTTACTCATAGTACTGCTGTTTGTTAGAAGAATACTAAAAATGTGTCCTGTCACTCTAAGATTGGAATTAGACAGCCCTGTCCTACATACAGATTACTACATAGATGAACATTATACAATATTATATGTAACAAAAATAAATTAAACATATCAGAACAATAAATAAATACATTAACTTAATCGAATAATAATACCCTACTACAGAAAACGTAAATGAATTAGAAAGTGATAAAAAAGAACAACTTTTATCATCCCACTGTGTACCATTATAGAAGAAAAAATGGTAGCCAAACCAGTGCAGTCCATCAGTTGTAAAATTATGTTGCTAATTAAAGGAAAGATGGAATATGCAGCTAGATGTGTCACAGCTGTAATAGTTCTTCTATCCTAATAATATTGGATAAAGGATGTAATTATATGTTCTATGATGGAGATGAGGGTCTAAAACCAGTAGGAGATTACTAATGCCATATATATATATGTATATATATATATATATATATATATATATATATATATATATAATTATTCTGAAAGAAAAGTAGAATATTGTATTTTTATTTAGCATATGATTTCCAAATTAGGAGTACAGAAAATTGTAGACAAATGTATACTATAATTTTAAAGTGTCCTATTGTTTTGTACGGTCGTGTCAATAAAATATAAGGTAATTTTGGCAAAACAATATAAAAAAAAAGCCTACCAAAAATAAAAAACTAAAGCACTGTGCATGTATTTCTGTTTTACCTTTTGCAGTGACATGTATTGTAAAATAAAAGGTGCCATAGGTGTAAATGTAAAGATTGCTCTTGCTCATAAGGGGTATAATGAACTGAAGTGGCTAGACTGGAAGTTAGAGGAATATTGGTATAGTACAAGAGAAGAATAAAGAATAGTTGCTGCAAAGCACTGACGTAAATGGTATGGCACTTGTTTAACGAGTAGGAATTGCAACAAATGAAGAAAAAAAAAGATTTACCTTGATTTGTTCTTTAACCTCAACTTCAACTTTCCTCCATAGCAAGCACGAAAACAGTATTTTCTATTTTGTGTATTGTGACATTCAAAGCTTTCATTTTTGTTTCCATCCTAACTGCTTCTGCTAAAAGAGATTAAGAGAAACTGTCTTGTAGTTGTGTCCATGAAAGAGTAACAGAAAATTGATTAAATGTGTACTATTCAATGTGCATTTTCTTTATTAAAAATGGCATACCTTCTAACACAATATCAGTACATCAGAGGTTACAGATGACTATCATATACACTTATGAGAATGCTGTTCATAGGTCAGGAAATTTAATATAACCTGTATTTCTTTTTTTTTTTTTTTGATTACTGAGGTATATTACTTGACCATACACAGTTTCATCTAAAAATAAAGATAGCTTTCAATGAAAATGAAAATAGTATCTTCTGTATGGAATACAATATATATCCACATTATGAATATGCCTGCCACCTAAGATCCAAGATCTCTGTAGCTTGCTGCCTTCCCAGATTCTTGTATTTCGATCTTTATCTGTTGACTTCAAAGCCTTGATTTGGTGTTTTGTAGCTGCAGTCTCAGGTCATAACTACAGATGGGCAAAAACTGGATTTTGATTAAATTTTTCCATTTTAGTGAAATGCACCACCAGTAGAAAAAATGAAATCAATTGGCTTTAAATGGCCCATTAGGGTTAATTTTTCTCCTCTAACCAATATATATATATAATATTGAACAAAACATATTTCAATAAACTAATAACCCCCTCTCCAAAATATAAACCTTGATCATAGCTGATATAGATTAAATCTACAAGTTTATTCCTTGTGGGGTAAGCTTTGTGCAAACCGAATGCTGTTTCAACACTGGTTCTTGCAGCCCATGTCTATACCAGGACAACATATTTTTTTCAGGACTTTCATCTATTTCCACTTGAAAGGGAAAGGCAAGGCAAGATGCTTGAGCTGAGCAACTCTCAGGAACCTTGTGAGAAGGTTGACTTTCCCCTATGGATGACTGTTTTGGAAGATACTTACCTGGGTATAATGTAATGTTGACATTATACTATTCTTATGTAAATAAAAAGTCTCTGCAAATGTTTATTTGTAACAAAGTATTTTTAATATAATTGCTTTTATTATTATTATTTTGAGACAACCAATCAACTTACCTCCTAAGAACAAGTCACCAATGGAAGTCTCCATGTATGTCTTCTTGATGTAAATTGTTATTTCTTATAGAAAGTTTGAATGTGATTAGTCACAGTGGGGAAGTAATATGCCACTGCGATGTACAGCTACAGGGAGATCACTGAAGGGGAACTAGACAGAAACAGGTACAAAATTGCTGAAAGATCAGGGTAAACTTAGTCTGGGAAGAGGGCTGCAACAACACGGTGGACTTGATTTATTAATGTTCCTCAAGACTGGAGGAGATAAACCATCATGGGAGATTGAAAATATGATGATCCAAGCACAGAAGTGAGACCATACAACTGTAGCAGCTGGTAGATCTGCCTCCTAGGAATTTTACAGAGTACTTTAATGATGAAAGTGAAATCAGGATGACCTTGATCTGTAGTAAGGTAAGAAACAGTTTCTTTAATGAGAGGGCCTGGAGTTTTAAGACCCCAGCAATGACCGCAGAAAAAAGAAGTTTCAAAGAGAGCTTAAGTCATTCCATCTAGAAGTTAGGAAAGGTCCTAAAGGAGAAATGTTAAGTATCTGAAACACCTTGAGGCATCTCTAAACTAAAGTTTCACTTGCCTGGGTTTTGTTGAGGTATAAAGACAGATCTACTTCATGTATAAGGGTGCCAATTGCACTTTTATTATCTGCTCTGTTAACTCAAAAACCCAAAACCCTTTATCAAATGGGAGTCTGCATCTGCACCTGTATTTGCTCTTTAGTATGTATGTTATATAGAAGCATAGAACTTTTCTGCATAAATTTAAAAGAGCTTTTGACTCTTTCTCCTCTAATGACGGTGATTCTGAAGTGATCTCCTTCTCTTCCTACAGACATGAATATATTTCTGAGTTTTCATCACTAGCTTTTGTACATATCTTTAGAGGTGGTCTGGGGAGTGGATAGGAGGTAGTGGATGGGAAGTGGCTAGTACTAATACGATACCTGATGATTCCTTAATATCTTTCACTGAAGGCCAGAATGAATAAATTGTGGATGATAGGGACATTAATAAGATCACTATGTCTATGTAACACTGACATACAGCCCCCCAGAGTGGGCCAAAGAGTAACAAAGGGGGTATGAAAAAGAATCCCGTGTCCTCATAACAACAGACAGTAGTGTGCAAAACACCCATGCTACGAACCACAGTGACCTATTATGTAGCATCTACAGCCTTCAAAATGTCCCTTGCTGAAGAGATGAGTTGAAATGCTGGAATGCTGGACACCTTACAGATGATCTACTCATCAGGCAGAAAATTGTCTGTGATGCCAATCAGACTCCTTTCCCTAGATTTCCTATGCCTTCAGACAACAGGACTCAGGACAACAGGACTCGTCTTACCTCCTATAGCAGACCTTGACCCCTACGGTAATAAAATATTAAACCAGGGTCTGGTCCTAGGGTGATATGAGAAAACTCTGATATGAAAAAGGAAAGCCTTGCTCCTACATAAAAATAGACACAGAGTATAACAAGGCATTGTTGGTGAGTAACAGGCAATACTTCAGCGAAACTATAGGAAGTGATGGGGACTAATCCTTTGCCATCTATTTGCTTTTGTGGGCAAATTATTATTACACAGTATTTATATAGCGCAATCATATTACACAGCGCTGTACAAAGTCAATAGTCATTTCACTAACTGTCCCTCAAAGGAGCTCACAATCTAATGTCCCTACCATACTTATATGTCATTAATGTAGTCTAAGGTCAATTTTTGAGGGGAAGCTAATTAACCTTTCTGCATGTTGTTGGAATGTGGGAAGAAACCGGAGTACCTGAAGGAAACCCACGCAGACATGGGGAGAACCTGCAAACTTCATTCAGATAGTGTCCTGGCCGAGATTCGAAACTGGGACCCAGTGCTGCAAAGGCAAGAGTGCTACCTCTGAGCCACTATTCTGCAGTTTGGATACTATCTAAATTAAAACAAACGTGAACAAAATGTAAGTTGATTACTTTTGTTTGAAGTTCTTCTTTAATGCCCATGAAAAAAGCTCCACCCCCAGTAATTAAAATGTATAATGAAAACTGAATAACAAAACAGTTAGACGATATCAAAAATTAATAGTTTATTACCCAGTAGATTTGTTGTATGAGCATCTTATCTGCTTTGTCTGCTTCTAACAAAAGAGGGCTTGAAACAATAGAACTCTTGCCAAGATTATTAATTGCCTCTCTAACATATTCAGCCTTTTGGGAATTCCCAAACAATAACTCAGGTGAAAGTTAATGGGTACTTAATTGCAATGAAAAGTTTGATAATGGCAGCTAAATGCAGGTAATATTAGAACTGAATGAATTTGTGTTTACAATCAGGTAACAAATGGTTTGCAAAATCATATTGTGAGGTAATATGAAATTGTGAAAACCTTTCCAGAAAAAACGCATTTTTTAAACCACAGTATTTGTTTATTTCCTCTTTTTTAAGTAGTTTTGGGAAATAATGCACAGTGCTTTAAAATATCTGCTTCTACCCCCTATATTCTTATGTATCAATATGTCAATGATTAAAAGTATATTGGGAATGTAAATTGTGGTGAACAACACTGTATTATTATTTGCCAAATGTTTTTGTATACATAAATCATCAGTCGCGTGAGAATAACCAAAAGTTACTTATCAAAGAAATATATGCCCATATATGTCCACTTTTAATTTACTGCTGGTGGTAATACCTATAAAACTAATTTTTTTCCAGATTTTTGGGTGTTTATGTACTGATAGGAATTCTACACTAATGTTTTATATTCAAAATACTTGTCTACTGATATCATTTACTCCTTTATGTCCATGGGTCATCAAATCTTTGGCACTAGACCACATATTTTACTTACTTTTTAACTGCTTCACATAGCAATATAACCTCAGATTGTTTTTGTTTCATTTATGAGACCATCAAATTTTTGACATTTGGTGAGAATAATTGTGCTAATTAAAAAAAAAGAGAAGAAAAGTGGAGAGTGGTGGGGAGAGACCATTTTTTGTAACTTGGTGAGCAACTGGAATAGGATGCGAATTAATCAACTTTTGGGGGTTCCTTGGTTAATACAATTATACATACTTTAGGTTTCCTTTATTTTTTTATTTTTTTAATCATATAGATGTGGCAAGTTACACAATAAAGAAATGATAATCTAATTTTAGAGCTGGCCAAACTATGTAGCTACAAATATAAGGTCTATATCATACCCACAAACCTCAGTGTTCTGCCCCAGGCTAAGGCTACGTGCTACGTACTACCTGCTAAGGCTAGCTAAATTATTGTCATTGGGAATTATATTTCATGATTGTTTCCAGCGACAAACAACTGAAAGATGAACAAACAAGCACTTTACATACTGTTCTATTGCAGTCGTTCGTCACCTATTATTCATGGATCTATCAGGATGGATGTATGAATGAGGTCCGAAGACCACTGTACCAAATTCTCCCCAAGAGACGAGCCCAACAGTTTGTATCGGATGAGGATCGTCAGCAATGTGTACATAGCCTTAACTGAGGTCAACAGAGGCCCAACCTCTCTAGGAATGGTTGGGAACTATTTTTGCAAGCGGCTGCAGCAGATCGTTAAGTGTTTTCAGAAAATTTACCAGAACAGCTTTGCTCTCACACACTAACACTGCAGCCCCTGCCTGAAACAGACCCTATCTGTGGAAAGTTCCAGTAAACTCACACTATTTTATTCTTCATGGATATCTATACAGCATTTAATATTGTGTTAGTTTTCATTACATAAACCTAATTTATCTAACATATCCCTAAAAGCAAAAAAAAAAAAAAAAAAAAATCCACACAAAGATGATTATACACTGGTGCTTATAATGAAGGTTCCTATTATGAATTCCTGCACATATGCTGATATTTTGTTCCAAAAGCTGACAGTAGTTTTTGACCTGTTGTTTTTCATTCTAGATAAAATGTTGAGACAGGTTAAATGCATTCAATCAAAACAGAAAATATAAACATTATCTGAATATTCACCATGCACAACAAACTATGAATGTAACATACACATTAAGGGCCATTTCACATATGCATTGCCCTCTTAAGAGTGAAACGCGTCAGAGGTGGGGCTCTTATAATGGTGAGATGATTACAGCATAGCACATAGTCATACAGAATAAAACACTTATTACAAGACATTTTAGTGCACTCAGATGCAATTATTAAAATAACATTAATAAAGGTATTAATTATGTATGTAGACTGTATAATGCCTTCATTAGGGCATTATACATTTTGCATCTCAATGCAATATTAGTCACTGCTACTGAATTTTGCATAAAGTCAAGCAAAATGTGAAAGTCGTTTCTCCAGAAATAACATTCTGAGCATGCTTGAATTAAGTACCTTACATTTATTCCCCATCTCTGTGTAATAAAACTGTTATTATTGTGACACAGCATGAATAATACAGAATTTACCTGTTCATTGATTCATGTTCATTTTCATGCTGTATGCATTATTGGTGACTTTCGGGGTGAATGTGAATAGCTTTTCCCATAACAGATTACAGTGACTTGTTAATGCAAGCCATTTAACTGTCTGATTAATTAGGATTCACCGAAAAGCGGTCCACAAAAAAGTCAACATTAATCATGGAAATTTTTGCAGTTAATCCCAAGCGGAAACTAGGTCTAGATATGTTACATATTGGGAGTAAAGGACCGTGTTAGAGTGTCATTAAAAAAATAAAATACAAGAATAGAAAACGTTATGAAGAAGACTGCATTATTCAAAAGTTGGCCGAATTAATATGCTTTCATTTACAGGTTAAAGCGGGCCCAAACTCAAAACACAAAAAGTCACCAGGAGGCAGAGCTAATTGACAAAAGAGACATGCAAAGTTTAATTTGCTGAAAAATAAAACCCTGGCTCCTGTTTACTATTTGTACTAGCTCTACACTGTATGGTGCCTGCAGGTGTTACATCATCCGTGGCCAACCATTGGCTGAAAAGTATTGCCGTCCTACTTGAAGTCCACCATGGACCAGGCACCTACCTCCTATGCAGCCATACCAGGTTCTGGACTTGTCATTGGTGCAGGGTGGCTGAGCACAGGTAAATCTGTGCCATAATCAGCAAGTATGCTGTACTCATCACTCATCAATTAGTGACGTTACACTTTAACCCCCCCTAGGGTTCTAATTCTATCAGTTTTTTTACAGGATGGGTAGTCTCATCAAAATCTTCATTGTTTGCGAAGTGCGGGAACTTCATGATGACGGAAAAACAGTATTCTGGCATAAATGTGCAAAAGAATGGAGTGGCAGCCATTTTATTCTTGGACCAGTACCATTTCTGCACGGGTTTGCCCACAACTCCCTGCAGGATCACCAAGCCAAAAAACAGCCAAATGTCATCCTTGGTCACAGGTTCCCACTTTCTGCTTCTTGCATAAAAAAAGTAGAAAAAAATTTCAAAAATTTCAAAAAGTTAGCAGAGCAGCATACATGTTTGCATAAAAAAATGTAAAACATTGGCAAACACAGAGCAGCATACATGTTTGCATAAAAAAACAATTGCAAAAACTTGGCTTACCAATTTACCAAACAGCAGCTCACCTGTTTGTCTATGCAACAATTTTTTCGATAACTTCATTGGTCAAAAAAAAAACTTCAGGAATGCCAGGGGGTCGTCGCATTTAGCCTCAGCTTTCATCCCAGGTGCGCCGGTACATGGAAATATTGGCGGTGCTGCCTAGTCCACATCAAGGTCAATAGGACACCATGTGCGCACAGCAACGGTCCATAATCGTTGCTCAGTTCACTTCCGCTGTCTGATGACAAATTTCCTGGTGAATCACTATTGCTCAATTCCACAAGGGATTCCAAATCACTATCGCTTCTTTCAAGTTCCTCCAAAACAGCGCTTGTGCTGGCAAGATTCCTTTTGAAAGCCATGTGGTTAAGTCTCCAGTAATCAGTCAGGAACAATCAAGGTAAAACTCAAAGACAAAGTGATGAAATGATACATTCAGGAAATGATCTATAAGCCACAAAAAGTTCAACAAGGGTCAGATCATAGTCAGGGCTAATAGTGGTCAAAATGTAAATCAGGGCACTGGGCAATGATGCTTGGTGCACTAAAATATGTATTTATACTTTTATTATTAAATTTTCGCCCCCAGAATCCATCACTCCACCGCATCACCTGGAAGATGTCACATCTTCCCAGGGGATGCGATGGGGATGTCCCACCCTGCCTCACCCCCTGCATCCACCAACGGCTGTTGCTGCTTGCATCACCAGGAGGATGCGAGCATCACATCTTCCTGGTGATGCGATAAGCAATAGTAAATTTCAGGGGTGATGCCAGCAAGAAATCGCCACTGGCCTCACCCCCAGAATTTACTATTGCTGATCACATCACTAGTTAGATGTAATGCACAATGTCCTGCATGGTGCATCGCATCGAACTGATAATAGGGGCAGCGGCGTGGCCGGGATCTGTGCAGCATTTAAAAGCAGATTACTCTGTAATATGCTTTTGAATTTCCAGCCCAGCCACGCCCCCGATAGACAGACGCCGCGGCATCACAGTGGGATTGTTAGATCACTGCTGGAGCGTGGGGCGCAGGTAAATGGTGCTTTTAAACTTACCCCGGCCTTCCCACTGGCCAGCAATGTGGGCATTGTCCCCATGACCCCTAAGCCAATCTACTGTTGATATAGTAATTATAGAAGGGGTTCCCTGAAGACCTAAAAGTCATTTCCAGGCTTCCTTCATGTTAAAAAAGTTGAGAAACCCTGAGATAGACCATCAAGGTAAAACCTGGGAATGGATCTGGTGCAGGATTGAAAACATTTTCCAACTAATAACAAATTATTTTTACGAAATCCGTTCCATGTTTTTCCACTCAGG
This sequence comes from Pyxicephalus adspersus, assembly GCF_032062135.1. Lineage (NCBI taxonomy): Eukaryota > Metazoa > Chordata > Amphibia > Anura > Pyxicephalidae > Pyxicephalus > Pyxicephalus adspersus. Next base: position 19,970,397 of record NC_092861.1, read on the forward strand.
TTTTCCATGATAATCTATCTTCCCCAGAACTTTATTAAGTTTAGGTGAAAGAACCTGCCATTCATCCAGAGTGTTCTGACATCACTAAGTGGAATTCATGTGTCATGTGCAGTGGTAATTAGACACAGGGGGATTGATTTACTAAAGGACTTTGGATGTTCACTTGCCAAGGTGAATTACCACCTTGCAAGAGATCATTCACTTAGCTCAGTGAATGTGGTGATAGTCCACTCTGCAGAGCACCCAAGTACATGCATGGAATTCTAAAACAAAAGAGTATTTTTCATTTCCTATGTGCATAGGATAATTCACTTTGCTATGTGAACAGCCTATATTACTCTCAACTCCAGTGTGAGAAAGCTTTTCTCTCTATTTATATAGCTTTATTTCTTTCAAACTAAATGGTGGATATATTGTGATTCAAAGCAGCATGCTACATTTTTTATGTGCAGAACCTGTATTCTGTTATAAACTCAATCATTCAGGAGCCTTCAGAGTAACAGATGAACTGCAGGGAGTCTTTTGATTCTTCTTTGTTATAATTTCCTTCCACCGTGTTCTAGCTTTGGTTTCAGCCTCATGTTTCCAGATTTGCATCTCTGTAATTACTGATACATAAGACCTACTGTACACAGCTTCCTGGTAATTAACTCAAAAATAAAGCACATATTAAAGGGTTGAGTTAGCAACTCTGTATGAGGTATCATTAGCTATTCCAAATAATATACCATCAGTGCAGGCATACACAATTCATGGTATTCTAAACTGCCTATTCCATCAATGAATAATGAGCACAGGTTGCAGCCCTGTTATTTATTGTATGGGAACTTTATTGGCAATATAAGGTAGAAAAATAATCAATAGTGACTTACAAAACGAAGGAAGTAGAAAATGATGAATTTGTAAGGTAAACAAAATAAATTGGAACTAAACCCAGAATAAAAAAAAAACACACTTATCTATAATCCTACAGATCAATCCATTGGGAGGTTTCTTCGTTTGAGTCCTGCATTGTCTTGGTATCTGTCTTCAGCCCAGCGTAGAGGAAGAGCCGGACGCTGACATCTTCTACTGTCTTCTTCTGGATTCTTCTTCCTACATCACCCAATCTGGTACTGCACAGGCACAAGATCGGGTGACGTAGATGGAGAAAACGATTGCCAATCTCACTGTGCATGCATGAGATCAGCAATTTTTTTCAGAAGGACTCTTTCTGAAGGACTCCTTCTGCGCATGCCCCAATCTCGGGCATGTACAGAAGAAGCGGCCAAGAGCCTCCCGGAATGCACTTAAAAAAAACAATTTTCCTTAAATAAAAGGGTTATCTACCCTTTTTTGTAAAGCAAACCATTTGAGTTTAGGGCCATTTTAAGTTAAAGTCATCTTCAAAAACCAAATCTTAGAAAAATTTAATCTTGTGGTCTCCTGCATCTCTCAGTTGTTCTTCCTACTGACCCCTAAATTACAGCAGGACATAAAGTAATAGGGGGCAACTAACTAAGCTGAGTAATAGTGTAGGGGGCAACTAACTAAGCTGAGCACAACAGAGGACACAGAAGGCAAAAATGAGCACAGGAGGTATTCAGGACACTGTCACTGCCAGAAGTTTTGGTATCTAAAGAAAATTTCAGCCTCCACTGCAGGAAGACTTTTTCTACAGGCGCATTTTTATGGGCTCTTCCAGTTTAGTAACAGAGTCCATTCAATCATTTTGATTATTTCAGTAACAGCATGGTGGGTTTGCATTGTCAGTACAGTACTTAGTCCTTCAATACTTAGACATTCCATTTGTCTAGTGCAAGTACATGAGAGTATAGTTGTGTCTAGAGGTGCTAAGGAGTCTGACTATTTTCAGTCAGAATAGGGCAGCATTTTAAAACACATAGTTTTTAGTGTGATATCACTATAACATGATTATTTAGCCAGTTTTAGGAACCTTGGGGGAGAGCATGGGAGTAATCAGAATCTATTTTCATTTTTTTAAGAATAAAAGGAAATGTTTACACCAGAATGAGAAAATAGCCTTTATATAATTTCATCTAATTTCCAATATTTCACTAGAGTCTGCTCAAAAATAACTTTAAATCCCCTTGTTGCTAGACAAAATGACTTGACAAATTACTAAAAATTTTCTTAGGAAATAAAAGAGTTATCTTTTAGGAACCCTTTGCCAATTTTGGGAACTTGGATGGCAGGCGGCTTTCTGAAACTCTTTTCTTGATCAGTTTACCTCTAATTGTGTTGTTGGTGATTGTGTTCTTTGGGGTGGTTGGTGGTGCAGTTACTCCTTGCCATCAAGACCAGGTGTCTGAAATAGCTCACCAATGCATGACTGGTTTATTTTTGAGATTGTCATTTGCTTCACACTGATAGCAGACAGCGTAGTCTGTATATGAGCAACAATTCCTACGCTGCACTGTAAACTTTTCTAACATGACATTCGAGTGTGGACAGGATAACACCTCATTGGCATACTTGGACATCTACAGTTACCACTGTCACCAATGATCTGTAAGGATGGCAGCCTTTCTACTGGCCAACAATGTAAGCATTGTCCCCATGACCCCCAAGCCAATCTACTGTTGATATAGTAATTATAGAAGGGGATCCCCGAAGACCTGAAAGATATTTCCAGGCTTCCTTCATGTTAAAAAAGTTGAGAAACACTGGGATAGACCATCATGGTAAAACCTGGGAATGTATCTGGTGTAGGATTGAAAACATTTTAATAACAACTTATTTTTTGGGAAATCCATTCCATGTTTTTCTACCCAGGTTTTCCATGGTAGTTTATCTTCCCCAAATTGACTTGACAAATTACTAAGAATGGTTCTTTTTTTGGGAACCAATTGCCAATTTTGGGAAGCTTGGATGGCAGGCGGCTTTCTGAAACTCTTTTTTTCTGATCAGTTAACCTCTAATTGTGTTGTTAGTGATTGTGGTGTTTAGGGTGGTTGGTGTTGCAGTTACTCCTTGCCATCAAGACCAGGTGCCTGAAATAGCTCACCAATGCAGGATTCATTTATTTTTGAGATTGATGTCCTATGCATTATAAATCATTCAGTGACAGGCAGCCACATTGGCACACCTGTCATTGGTGTCACCTGTAAACAAAGGGTTGAAGTGCAACCTGGTCATTCTTTCCTATTGTTCTGTATATGAGCAACAATTCCTATGCTGCACTGTAAATTTACTTGGACTTCTAGCTAAGTGCTCAGTTTCTTGGAAAATGGTATTAGCAACAATAGGAAAGAATGACCAGGTTGCACTTCAACCCTTTGTTTACAGGTGACACCAATGACAGGTGTGCCAATGTGGCTGCCTATCACTGAATGATTTATAATGCATAGGACATCCACACTCGCATCAGGACCCTAGGTTCCAATGCAAGGTCAGAAAAGCTCAAATCTGAGTCCAAATCAAACTGACTACCTCCTTTGTTACAGTTACAAGTGAAACTTTGTTCCAGTATGACTTTGGTGGGAACAATGATTTATCTGATGTTAATGAAGTATATGTTATGTACATACAATGTCTGCACAATATATAAACAGTAGGAAAAAATAAATTTTTCTATGTTTATTTTTTGCTGGGACAGTATAGGCATGTCTCCATCAATGTTCATCACCTTATAGAAAAGAGCACAGGTTTGACACCGCTGAAACATTTGTAAAAAAACATTCTGTACTGATGATTTCAGATCCTGTAACAGACAGCTTGGCTTTACTGAATCTCTTGTGTCCTTAGACCCATCTTCAGGCCTTACTATAGAGTTTAATGTGCATTTTTTTCCCAAGGGATGGAAGGAGCAATCATTAAGGTCTTAACAATAAAATAAATACATTGTAGCTCTTGAGAGCAAACCACATAAAATGAACTAGTGTAGCCTGAGGACAGGTTTAGGAAATGCTGGATTAAGTAGTTCATGAATAAAAACGTAGGATACTATGGAGAATAACACAGAAACTGAAAGAGAAAAGCACTACCATCTTAGTCAAATGTATGACAAATGCACACAATTTTAGTTTTAAATATTGTATTTCACAGAAGTGGTCCTATATCATTAGAAAATAGATGTCTCATCCATAATGAGACAAACATTTAAAGTAAACCATGTGGAATTTTCAAGGCAACAGATTTACCAATAAACAGACATATTAGTAAAATAATGGCAGTTTTTTTACAAACTTTTAAAAATACATTGTCCAAACTTACATCACAGGAATCAAGTATATTCTTATGATTTCTGCTATATTCTTTTTCTCCTGCTGTTGCCGCTGGATATCTGGTATACTATGAACTTCCACTGGCCACCAGCGAATGGCCACCTTCAGGAAGAACTTGATATTCATACAGCTGTGAGCTCCCTATTAAAGGACATGCCTTCCACTGAATCATGGCCAAAACCTCAATGTTGTTTAGCCTACTCACTTCTCCGCATTGTTCTATGATCTCTTGATCCTGACCTGCTATTTACCTGGCCTTGGTTTATCGGTATCTTTGTTTTTAAATTAGTTTGTTAGTTAAAAGTTTTGGTTGTGTGTATAATTTCTGGGTTGAGCACAGTGTTTGTATATATTTGCACCATTACCAATAAACATTGCAGTGATCTCACAAATCAGTGATCTCACACATCAGTTTATTCTGCTGTTAGTGATTACCTGCCCCACTGCTTGTGCAGTTTGTGACATTTATTACCTCTGTATGGGGGCTATCTATGTCTAATGGACAACAATACACAAACATTATAAAGTTTAGAGACTCTCGACACGTTTCACAAACTATGTCTGCTGCTTCAGGAAAAACAAATAGGGATTAAATTAACTTGAACTGGCATGTAAATAAATATAATTTAGTAATTTTAGGAGCATATAACTCACTGATGAACTTAATAATAGCCACAGAAAAAAAAAGTTCAGGCTGCAATGCAAGCTGCTCACATAAAATTCAAAAATAGGAGGACATGAAACACAAGGAAGACCTGTTGTATACACAGAAAACCTTACTAGTTATATTTGTATAACCTTTCCTAAATTGACAGGGGTCAAATTGTTTAACCATGTTTTACTGTAACCATATTAAGGTGCTTAATAGTATGTAACAAATCAATCAAAAATAAACAATATATACTGTGTTGTATTATTTTAATATAGGATGCCCAGAGAATAAACTCAAAATGGCTATTGGTTTATGATAGCTTTAAATGTAACTAGATATGGCCTACAAAATGAGAGTTACCTAACCTGACTTATTAAAGTATACCAAAAAGTCGGACTTAATAAAGTATAGCGCAGTCTGGAGCCAGTAAATTTAGTGGTCAACTGGTCAGAAAAGGTTGGCGACCACTGTCCTAGTGAACATGATCTAGAGCCAGAAATGGAATTACACTTTGTGTAATATTTCAACTCATTGGTTGTGGGGAGCTTATTATTCTTATTCTTAGTTAGATATACTTGATTTTAAATTCTGAGGCAAAATTTCCTTTTTGTTTTTTCTATATAAAAATAACCGCTGATGCAAATCAGCAAACGAATATGGAGTCACAGTTGACAAAGTGATGACGGATACATACAGAACAATTTGGTAACTGAATACTTTTTCTGTCATCCACATAAATTAATTCATGTTGTTAACAGCAGAGGCACTTAAAGGTTCCCCTTTTTTTTTAAACAGTACCCTCAATTTGCACCCCAATAATGACTTCTGTTTTTCATATCTCTGGGTTTTTGCTAATGTTTTTCATAATAGCTGGGTCACTTTCAAGTAATGACAAATACTTCTGGCGTGTTTGTCATGAGTGAATAATGGAATAATTAGTAATTCATTACCAGTGTTTCCCTGTAAGACCCTGGTCCTGATCCTCTAAAAATGTGGGTAGAATTATTTGGGCCTGTTATAATGTAAGGCCCTGGTCAGTACCAGTATTCTCCAGACACCAGTCTCCCAATCTAGCGCCGCAGTCTTTATCTATAGCAGCCCCCGCTCATCCTCGGGAGACTGGTTACGTCTCCCAGCACTAGAATGCTCCCAGGACTTAGTGCGCAGAGGATGGTGTCTGGGGATAAGCCAGCAGCTGACCAGTAGCCCACAGATACACAGTATAGAATTACCAGGTGATCCAGAAACAAGCCAAAGTCAAACACAGGAGATCAGTCAACTAAACGAAGTACAAAGGAAAAGGCACGTCACAGGCAAAGGTTGGTCCAGACTGAGTTCAAGTGGATTGTCAGGAACAGGAAAAGGTCAGCAACAGAAAAATATTCAGAATCTCTCCAGCACAGGTAAGCCCAGCTAACTCTGTAACAGGCCCTGGTGACTGTGAGCAGAGAGGCTTGAAAGTCCCAGCAGCCAATAGCAGTGCAGGGCTGAGTCAGGAGATGATCAGCCCTAACAAGTGATGCTGGGGATGCCATAAATCCATCAGGCTGCATGGCTAAAAGGAAGCAGGGGCTACTGCTATCTTAGTTCTCCTGGCTACTGCAAATCACATCTCCGGACAGAACAAACAGTGTTTTATATTCGTCGTTGGCCAGATGCTCTCCTAACATTCCCATTTTTCCATGGGTAGTGGTCCCATGTATTATTTCCTCCATTTCACTTGGTGATAAGATTTTTTTTTAGACCCCTATACAGCACCCACAGTATTTAATAACTCCTTCTTTGATTTTACTTTTTAATGAGTTCTTTTCAAGATCTTTTTACTATTCTTTTTGTATAGTTCTTGCTTACTTGTATCTCAAAATCTTCATTATCGTCATTGGAAAATTTCTAAGGATTTTACGATATTGCAATTATGAAATACTACGAATTAAAGGGGCCAGATGGGTGCTCTTTGATACATAATGCTGTTACTGGTCATCGTTTTGTGATATATTACATAGATGCTAATGTTAAATTTTTTGCATTACAAATTCAATGTCTAGAAAATAGGTTTTATAATTTTGACACATCATGGTAAACATCAGATTGTATTTTCTTGTAATTTAGACTATAAATCTGTTCTTTTTTTCCAAAATCATGAATCTGTCATCTATGTATCTACACCACAATTATTTATATGTGCGTTACATATATAGATAACCCCCCACAGTGGGTGTAAGTTGGGGTATGACATGTCTCCATTGCTGGTAAGTTCCATCAAATCAAATACATTTCTGGTTAATTAACACTCACTTTTACCTACCTAGATTAGATACCTTCATATAATTTTTTAGGATTATGCAAATATAGAGTATAATTTACCTATAGAGAAAATCTGAAAAATGTAATGGAAACATGAAAGTAACAAATTATGGAGAAAAGCATATTCATGTACTTATCAAAAATGTAAAGAGATAAACACCACAATAAAAAAGAGGGGTAAATAAAAAAAAAAGAGAGGAAGAGAAGAAAATGAAAGGAAGGAAAGAAGAAGAGTAGGTAAAAGTAGCCAGGATGATGCAGAAAGACCTCTAAACCCTAGGGCAAATTAAAGAGAAACTCTCATGAAGGCTTCTATCTTTTAAAAAATTGTGATCACTTCAGTTCTTTTTCTATGAAGTATGCTTGGAATATAATGGCTCAATAATAACAGCTACCAAGTGGGCGCTAAAATGTTCAATATTCGTGGATTAAATTTTAAATAAGAAGGCTTTTTTTAGGGTCTTTGGTATATATCAACCAACAGTATCGCCAGTTAAACAACCTGCACCCAATACTATGGGCCGTCTCATAAAACCATTATTTTAGCATTTTATCAGTTTAGCATTCAATTGGTTGCCCTAAAAATCTCACAATGGATTTTAAAAACATATTTTTGATACTTTATCATGTCTTTTGAAACAGCAGTGTTTAGCACAGTAAATTTTAGGAATATCCTAAATAAAGTGAGAAAAGCATCAGAAAGCCTGCAGTTCCATTGTGTGAAAGGCAACATCTTGAACATCCCATTTGGTTTTCTTCATTGCTCACCCAAGCAGGATATCAACATCTAGCAGAATGCTGAGGATACTGTGTTTATCTACCGTTGTGTTTAAACATATCTTCAAATAACTTTTTCAGCCATAAGCAAGAAAAATTGAATAGCTAAAAAGGGGAAAGGTTATGTTTACAAACTTGCCTGAGTTGTCTGAATATGATACAACCAAACTAAAGTCAAATAAATAGATATGCTGCTGGATGGATATTATATTGACAAATCTTTATTTTTATAGTGTTACCTCTTTTGTTACCATTTTCCGATAACATCAGCTGTTACTACATCTATGTATTACTGTCAAATCCAATAGGCACTATAGTTAAGGTAAGTTAGGACAGAGGTTGTTTAATGATAATGCAAAAGCAGCTTGAAGCAGTATGATGCAGCTTAGGAAGGTCAAATGAAGGTCATAAGTAGGTCAAGTGGACTGAACTGTAAATAAAATAAACTCAATTAACAAATCATCATGCAGGGGTACAGTGCTAAAATAAATTTAAAAAAATGGTGTAGGACATTAAGTTGGATTTACAGCCATCAGAGCATCGATTTTAAAGCATTGCATCTGACATTCACCTAAACATTCTCTGGTGGAGAATTTTCCAGGTTCGTGTATTCGCTTCTTTAAAAATTGACCCCTATGTTTTACAATTGCAACCTAACTGTATACATAATAGCTACACAGGACTCACAAATAGACCATGATACAAAACAAAAAAAATGGGAAAACACTTAAGACCAAGAAAGGACAGCAACTCTCCTGCTCTCCTATAGCCTTCCAGAGTCAACTTAGGATAGAAAAAAAATGAATTGTGATACCAACATTGAATCGATTTAATGCTTATACACATTACTCCTCCTAGTGTGCGAATCCAAGTAAAGACCCAGTTTTAAAGAAATGAAAAATTCCTAAGTGGTCATAATGGTATTTTGTTCAATGAGACTTAGGCCCGGATTTATCAATGAAATGCGCGTACGTACGCACCAGTTGGCAAGCTCTATTACTGCGAGTCGGACCCGAGATCTTGAATACACCAATTAAGGAGAAAATTTTTCAGCTGTGCGATTCAGAAGATATTAAACTCAATAGTTAGGTGATAGCAATTGATTAGCGCACACCTGCGCCAGGTTCTGTGCGCATCTCCAGTCCATTTTACAGGTCAGTTTGAATTTTTAATGCTTGATTTTTTTGTGTAAGTGCTATTTTTTTATGTTACATTCTACTCAATCACAAATTTACTTCATTTAAAGTTACATTTGTTGCACTTCTTGTTACTTTTTCTTTTGGTTGCAACACTGCAAACTAATATCTATCAAACTGTATATATACTAAGTAGCACTTTCTAATATGTCATCACACAATAGTATGAGTGTAAAAAAATATGTGAACAAACATTTGTGACCTGATTAAAATTTCATTCTAGTTTGACTTTAGAGAAATCAAATATTTTAGTAAAGGATTATAGGCAAACATGTTATAATACATGTATTAAGGAACATTTGGTGATTTCACTTGTGTGTGTGTATGTCAAAATACATTTAAATGTATACAAATACATACACATTTTCATTAGCACTATTTTAACTGGACTGGTGGGGGGTAATCAAGTAAGTTTGCTTGGATGGTATGCATTGATTGTGATTTTTTGTAATCCTCATTATTGTTAGTTTCATCTGTTGCTGCAATGTTTTTGTGCCTTGTTTGTAATGCCAGTTTCTATAGTTTAGCAATTCTTCAGCAATATTTTGTCATTTATTCCACGAATGTTAAGTACAAATGTCGCAATGGTTTCCACTCCAAAGTGCTACTTGACCCCCCTAGTTGCCTTTGTCCCATTGTCACATATTGGTATTTGAATGTATTCTGTACATAGTCCTTTTCTGAATAAATTGTCATGGTTTTTATTTTTTATTTTTTTTTGTTTTCTTTTTAATAGTCTGACATTTGCACTCATGTTGATTTGCCGCCGCACAACTCCTGTGTTCATTTGTAGTTTTGTTAAAGGTTTGTTGTCATTGTGCTTTGCTGCCTGATCTTAGCCCTATTGTATACAAGCACACTTCCACTTGCTGTCCAAACTGGTTGTGAATTAGTTGTCCAGCTGAGTTGCATACTCATTCCAACACACCTGATGGTGATGGAAGGAGGTCCAGGTTCCAAGCACAACATCAAAGCTCATTGATTGCCAAGCTCACAAGCAGGGTCAGGCACTCTTAGCAATGAACAGATGTTGTGTTGTTGCTTAACTTAATGCTGATAAATAGTGGAGTGTATGCATTATTTAGGTGTTTCCACAAAACAAATAGTACTAGTATATGAAAGTTCCAGGGCCAAATCCACTTTGTGCCAAACATTTTCTTGCTTTTCCATCCCTTCAGGATGTTTCTGCAGGTTTGAATGGCATTTTAGATCTTGGCCCAATATATATATTGACTTACTCACCTCAGCTTGGTAGTGGAAGCATTTAAAGGTGCATTCCTTCTTTTTACCAGAAACAATTTCATCCATGAATGTTGCCTGTAGCCAAGCCCATGATATCAGAAATCATAGGAAGAAATAGGCAATCTTTTCAATGTGAAGCAATCTGATCCAAAAAGCCCTCTGTGCCTATTTCTTCTTATAATTTCTCTTTTCTATATATATATATATATACACACATCTAAATGCATACATACATGTTTTGCTTCATGTGCACTCATGTCTATACATACATGAGTGTATATGAAGCAAAACAAGCAATATACACAAAAAAATACAAACTTACCTGAATGAGGACTGTGCAAAAGTGCGGCGCATTTTTCAACTGATAAAACAGTTCTGGCGCACATAGCGGGTCTGCCTTGGCGCACAACTATGAGCCACACACTCCTGAAGTTTGGCGCACCACTATGCGCATCAAACAACTGCGTTTTAACAAGACAATTGTACTGTTTTTAGCCTTTCAAACAATTCAGAGCAAGGAACAGCTTAAAAACAATCACAATTGACTTTTTAAACTATATGTCCTAGGAGATTGGAAAGGGGATCACATAACAACAAACCCCCAAAAAACAAACAACAACATTTTACAAACAACTTTATTCAAAAGAAACATTTGCTAAAAGGTCACATTAAAATATAAAAAAAAACATAAAAACAAAAAAAAAAAATCACACACACATCACATCACTAAATTTACACTGACAAAAAAACTTAAAAAGAACAAACAAAACACATGTAAACCCACACTTCCATGTAAAGCCAAAATTGTTAAAAAATGGCCCAACAAATATTGCATTCAAAAAATACTTACAAAACCAATATGCAAATTTGACCTATCAAGGGTGGAAAACTGGATTAGAAAATATTTATGCAGGACAAACATTTCAAAGTGGTAATGAAGGCAGAATTTAGCAATCAAACAATATGGCCACAAACACAATAACATAGCATTAACATTGACTTCCTTTTCTGGGGTCAAAGGACACTTGTCTGGTTCGTCCAACTCAGATCACACACCAAGGTATCAACCTTAAGCTGGCTTGCAGACAGGTTTATTGAAGGTTGCAGATAAAATACCAAAAAACAGCAAAAGAAAACCTTGCCTGTCCGGCACTGTCTATCAGACGTCCCTGTCTATCAGCTGGAGGGCTTCTCCCCGTCAGCTCAAAACCAAGCTTCCAGCAACCTTTCACTCACTTTTGAGCTCACTCACACAGACCAACTTGAGCTCACTCACACAGACCACCTGTCTGTGTCCCCAAGCAGAGAGCTACTCACACAGACCCCTGTCTGTGTCTCCAGCAGAGCTCCTCACACAGACCCCTGTCTGTGTCTCTCCAAGCAGAGCTCACTCACACAGAGCCCCTGTCTGTGTCTCCAAATAGAGCTGAACTCACACTGAGCTCCTGGCTCTATGTTATATCCCCACCCTCAGTGCTTCTTCATTAATTATCTCACAGGTGAGAGTCTTCCACCTGCTACTTCACATAGGAATCTTGGGCAAATATACCGTATCTCCCTTCCACCTCCAATCCTGCCTTGGATATATAGTGTCACTATATATATATATATATATATATATATATATATATATACATATATACACACACACACATATATATTTTTATATATTTTTACATATATATCGCTTCAGTTGATGACTTCCGCGTGAGTACACCAGCGCCTCGGATTTGGTTGATGAATTGATTTTAGGGCTCCGATTCTGGATCACGAATACGCGCCCACGTCAAACTTCTGATTGGGCTTGATGAATCAGCCTGTTATTGTCAACTGCCCTGCCAAACAATATGAATTTATTCTATAGATTTGTATTATTGATACATTATTGAATACAAAGCTGCAATAATTTTTGTGTTTTATTTTTGGCTAGTGATAAAGCAACCCAACAGTAACTAACATGTTATACCCTTTAATTTTCTTTCATCTGAACATTTAAAAGACAAAATAAAATACATGTGAAGAAATAAGCAGAATAGCAGGAAAGCAATTGGCACTGAAATCTATCCAGGCAAGGCATAATTTGAAATTGCTTCCTTAAAAAAAAAAAACATCATTGCTCATTGTCCAAACCATGACTTTACCAGCAATGACTAATTTTCCAGATTTCTCATAGCTAACATTTGATAGTCACTTAAAATACTTTTTGTTCATTCAAATCGTGCTTGGATGAGCGCATTAGCTCTTGTACTTTTTTCAGCAACATATTTTAGAAATTATACATAATAGCTCAAAATTCAAAAGGAAAAGCAAAAGTGGCTTTGTAAATACACTTAATATGGGCATACTTCCATAATATGAAAAAGTTCAACAAAAAACAATTTTAACATCATCTCCAGGAAATTGAAGGAATGTATTGCATGATTTACATAATTATCTTGGCTTGAATGGAAGCTCTGCTTACACTTAATGGGGCTCCTGCCAAAACCACCTACTCTTACTAGATAAAAAAATATACTTTAAAACAAAAAAAATTGTATTTTACAAAAAAATAAATGGCTGATTTGACAATGGCTCACACTTGACACTTTTCTAATAAAAAAAAAATATCACTCTGGTGGACCGTCCACTTGGATTCCAAGCACAATGGATGGTCCACCTACAAACTCTGGGACCCCCTTACCACCATCTTTAGCTGTGGTAGGCCAAAAAAGCGGATCACAGAGGATTTCCAGGGCTTCATGCAAACCCTGTCACGGCGAACTCAAAGAATGTAAGCTAAAATACCATTTAAGGTCAACTAGAGAACTTTTTTTTCTGATTGGAATAGTGCCATGTGTCATTCTTTGTCAAATCAGCTATGTTTTATTTTTTTCAAGTTTTATTAGATTATTTTTAGGTTGATGACTTTAGCCAATTTCCTTACTTCACAAGCCCTGGGTAATCTCCAGGGTTACAGAGAAAAGTACTGATTTGATGCTTGGTTGGTATAATGTACAGTACATTATTCTATGCCCTGCTTAACTTAATAAAGCCAAAGTGTGCAAAGTTAATTATTTTAAATTTAAATAGAGACTGCCTATATAGTTATATTTTATTCAGAGCCCAATAGGCTTTATTTACTCTTCTCCTACCGTACAATATATTTTCTTGTATATTCCTTCTATAATAAAATATTGGCAGTTTACCAATCTACGGGGATTGCCCTACATTGAACATACTTCTAATTTTGTTAGTTATAAATATAAACTACTATTAATTTCAAGCCAGGTAAAATTATCTAAAAATTGCTTTTAAATTATTGCACCTGTAGGTGATTATCCAATCTGCATAATGAATATCCATGTTGCCCCCATGATTTTAACTCATAGATTGCAATTACCGGAAAATGCTTGCTAAAAATACATTGTGTGGGTTTCCTTCAAATAATTTACCATTAAATGTCTCAGTTTAATGATGTTTTAACAAATGTTGGTAAATTTTGAACAGTGGTATGACTATATTTAATGTATAGAAATGGAAATGTATTGCTTCAAATAAAAGAGAATGTGTAATGCAAAAGTTTACCCTGAAATACATATCCAGAAAATATTCCCCCTTTTCTCCTAATGGGTCTTTTGCTATGATGCTTCAACCCATTAAACGTTTAGGTATATTTTGTATTCGGTATGGTTCGAGTAGAAAATGGTTAAACCCTGTACCTTTGTATTTTTCTTTTCCTATTACCCTGGAGACACAACAAATCTCTCCAAAGTGATGGAAACCCCTCTTTAGCAATTGTCACTGAAACAAGATTTTTGTTGTTTCTTATTCCAAGAACAATTATAGAATTTAGATTTCATTAACCTTACTGTTCCTGTGGTGATGGTGAGCAGTAGACAGTGTGAATCTTTACAGGACTGGATCTCTGATCTGTCTAAAAGTTTGAACAAAGGTATATAAAATTTTTGAAATTTTATGCTATTTTTTTTTTTAATGCCAACATATATTTTGCTCTGTGTTTGCTAACATATTACTTGCAACCTTCACCACACTATAAAAGAATATATCTTAAAATACCTTTTTTATTTTGTTTTATGTAGGTGCTCTGGGCAAAAACAAGGTGCTCCACACCTGAGGTTTGCAAGAAGCAGAAAGTTTTTGGGCTTGGTGATCCTGCGGGGAGTTGTAGGCAAACCCCTGCAGAAGTGGTACTGGTCCAAGAACAAAATGATTGCCACTTCATTCTTTGGCACAGTCATGCCAGAATATCGCTTTTCCCTCATCATGAAGTACCTGCACTTCTCAAACAATGAAGAATTTGATGAGACTACCCATCCTGCACCAAAACTGAAGAAAATTTGGGAAGGGTCTCAGATGATTCTACAAAATTTTCAGCAAACCTATGTGCCAGAAAAAGATGTCAGCATTGACGAAAGTCTAATGGCTTACAAGGGGAGGCTCAGCTGGGCGCAGTACATTGCCTCAAAGAGGACACGACTTGGTGTGAAAATGTATGTGCTGTGTGAATCCTCATCTGGCTACATATGGAATACAGTACTGTACACTGGAAAAGGGACACAGTTCATCCCCAGATACAGCCATTATGGATTGGCAACATCTTCAGTGCTATCCCCCATTGAGCCAATGCTAGGTCAGGGCTATTGTGTCACAACTGACAATTTCTACACATCTCCTGAGCTTTATGAGTTCCTTCTGCAACACAGAACAGATGCCTTTAGGACCTTTAGAGCTAACCGGCGCAACCTGCCAGCACTGTTTGCAAAAAGGAAGCTGAAGACAGGAGAAACTGTTGCCTGGCAGAAAGGCAAAATAATGGCCCTGAGATGGCGTGACAAGAAAGATGTGTGCCTGATGAGTACTGTCCATGATGCCTCCATCGTTCTGGTACACACAAAACGTGTGAAAGAAGTGATGAAACCACAGGTGGTTATTGACTACAACAACCCCATGGGAGGTGTCGACAGAGCTGACCAAGCCATGACATTCTACCCAGCGATGAGGAAACAGCAAAGGAAGTACTACAAAAAAATCTTCAGGCATCTAGTTGAGCAATGCCTATGGAATGCCTACATTCTGTACAAAAAAAATTGTCAGAGGCCTGTGAATCATTCATTTTTCAAGAACCACCAAACACCATCAGTGGCTATGAATAGACCTGGACGTCGTGCTTCCACCGTTGTCAACCCAGAACGCCTGACCGGTCGTC
Organism: Pyxicephalus adspersus; assembly: GCF_032062135.1. Taxonomy (NCBI): domain Eukaryota; kingdom Metazoa; phylum Chordata; class Amphibia; order Anura; family Pyxicephalidae; genus Pyxicephalus; species Pyxicephalus adspersus. The sequence goes on from NC_092861.1 coordinate 19,986,000, forward strand.
ACTTCATTGAATACATCCCACCAACCCAGAAAAAGGCGGCACCTACAAGGATGTGCATGGTTTGCTGCTCAAAGACCGATGACAAGACCGTTGTGGTCTATTATTTCATTATTTTTATAATTGTGATTTATATTTATGTATTATATTATAATTTATGATTATATTATAATAAACAAATATAATTATTATACCTGGGAGTTAATCATAAGAATTACAGACCCACAATATAAACAAAAAACTCTATGCAAAAAAAAAAATAGGATCACTTTTTGCATCAAAAAACTGTTAATGTATCCCCAGAGGGGTTAATGTATCACCGAAGGCTGCAGGCTGCTTTTTCTACACATGCCCAATCTTGAGGATTTCTTCTAATGTAAAAAAAATTGCCCATTACATGCATGCGCAGTGAGATCAGTAAATATCAGTACATTTTCTGGAAGGTATGTCACCCGTGCGAGATCGAGTGATGTAAGAAGAAGGACCTGGAAGAAGAGAAAGAAGATGGCAGTGCCTGGTGTTCATTCTGCAACAGAAAAAGAGAAGACGGTACATGCCAGACCAACTGAACTAGGATCATGGTGACCAACTAATAGTTTTGCTTTAAATTTATTTTACACTCTCCCACGCATTTTTTTCATTTTTTTTTTTTTTTGGTACTGGCAATTCATTAAGTGGTATATCTAATTTTTTATATGTACAAAATACCATTTTCACATGTTAAGATCACAGATTCCATGATACCTCAAATCTACAAACTCATTGCATAAAATCTTTTGTTGTATGTGATTTCTTCTTTAAATGTTTCTTTCATAGCTGCCAAATGAAAAATTATCAAAGAATAAATAATTAGCCACAAGCTGCATGGTAAGAATGGAAATGAAGCCTTTACCAGCTAACATATCTATAAATATTTTATCTAGTATGGACCAATTATTAATCGAGCTGCACCATAGGTGAAGACAATTTCTTTCTGCCCTACAACCATTCTAAATATAAATTAAAGTGCTGAAATATTTAAAAAATAAAATATTAAGAGCTGCCAACCCTCCTGGACACTATGGGTTGATTTTTTCATTGAATAGACAATGTTAACTTGGTAAATATGCTGAAGTTGTATTCTATTTAAGTACTGAATGTGAAAGTAAGTTTAAAGCCTAATTCTGGGTCAAGTGAACCGTTCTGTATACCATTGTTGGCTGCCTGAAGGTAACAGATCTGATCACGGAATAAGACAGCCTAGGATATGCTTTTCTAATGAAACCCACAGCTGCTACTTATTTTTATTGAGTATTAATATGAATATATCAGACAATGCATTTTAAAGTTTAAAAAAGACAAACATCTCATGTATTGGGCAAGTTCAAAACTTAGAAATTCTTAATTTATTTCATTTTTACAAATTTTGGATTTTGAGTACTTTTCACAATGAGATTCACCTTTTTGCTTGCCCCCAATTTGTAAAAGGCATTATTGATTTATTATTATTATCATTGTTAATATTATTATTATTATTAATAATAATAATAATAATAATAATAATAATATTAATAAACTATATTTATATAGCCAACATATTATTTGATATTTTCATCCCTCTGAACTGTGTGTAGTTTATCCCTTTTAATATGATGGGAGAACTATTGTTTGATATTTTCCCAGACTTTTCAATAAGTTTTATGTAGTCTTTTTGCAAGCAGATTTTGTACATTCGCATGGCACTGTCATTTTGTTTAAGAAAAATTGCACAACTGACCTTTCAAAACTTAAAACAGCAGTGATATAAGACAAAAAAGAAAACCTTAGCTTTGTAGATTCGTATAAAAAGGCCCCTATGAGATCTGCCTAACCTTAAAGCAATTACCAAATGCTGGATACTACTAAAACAATTACTCCCTGCCGTTGTATACTGGAAAGGACTATTTCTCAAGGAAGTAGGATAATTAAATATTGTACACATAGTACTACAGTCTGTGCTGGGAGAAGGTCTCCTGGGACTCAAAATAAATATGCCAAAATGCCCCTACACAACAGCTAAGACAGATGAAGCTTGGACATTAACACACTATCGCTGGGCCAAGGCAGAGTGAGAAATGGGTTTGCAGATTTGCGTTCAAGAACAGTGAAAAAGAATGGGGGTGATACCATCATGTTAATAAGAGTTTTCATCATCCTAAACCAAAATTAGAAATTTAAATTACATTTTTTTAAATTTAAAAGTGATAATGTTATGATTGTTGCTTCTTTTCTTTAAAGCAAAACAAAACATTATAGTTTTGGTAGAAGACCTACTGTATATATTTAATGTATTTATATCTAAAATTTACCTAAATTTGGACTCTTTGGACTGACACGCTGAATGGTACCCTGAAAATAAGCCCTAGAGCATATTTTGGCCTTCAAGAAAAAATAAGACAGTGTCTTATCATCGGGGAAACAGGGTAGTAGCACAGGACTGTTGCATACTTACACTCCTAAATAATGCTTGCAATATCCACCCCAATAGAATTACCTAAATCTTCACACCATTGCCTCTTCTATGCAAATATAATACCGGTATACTCAAGCAGAAGCGGTTTGAAAGGAAAGAATTATTTGGCAATCAATGTGTATAGCAAGGAGGGAACTCACACAACTAAAACAGGGAGAAGTAAGCCAGATGTGCAGAGAATGCATGTAGGAAATGCCACTCCCTTAGCTGTGTACTATAAAGACCACCCTTAACACCCTACAGAATCTATAACAGGTTTGCTACACCACCTGTTATAGATTACTGCTTTGGTGGTTGCTGTCTTTACCTTGTTTTGGCCCATTCCTGCAAAATGGAGCAGCTATAATAAGTCCCTAATATGGGGGACCTGGACAAGGTTTAGGTTAGGTATCATACTCTCCTAGGCACACCAGAATGATAACATTTATTTGTAAAATTTAGTTTGATGGTGTGATTATTTCCAAAAATACTACAGTTATAATGTGCCATTAGAAGTACCGTGTGGTCTGCTTTGTATATGGAATTACTTTTTAATTGGACAGATCAAACAAGAGAAAGAAAAGAAGGTTTTATATACTATAAGCTATAAAGACTTCACTTTACTTTAGTTCTGGATAGAATGATGAAGAGTAAAACCCCCTGAAAAGTTTTTTTACTTATATAACCACTGCCAAAAGTGTGATCTAATGCATGTATTGAAAAACAATCAGAATATAATCAATGCAGTTCTACAATACTGCACTATGATCCTTAAACATTACTCTGTACACAAACTCAGGTCAACGGGAAGCATCAGAATTTGCTGTACCTTAGGATATGAAATGGAAAAGAAACCATCAAATCAGAAAAGATGCTTTGCCAGCATTAAATGGTAAATTTATTACTTACCATGCAGTAAACACAGAACCCACCCATGGCTACTTTATATCTATCAATCTTATCCCAGATTCTCCTGCATGCTGATCTTCTATATTCCCGCTAAGTGGGTCATGTGTCTAGAAAATAAGTCCTGACATTATCACTTCCTCTACCTCTGACATGGGTTCTTAGAAGTATAGACTTGCAGAGTATTCAACACAGGGCAATAATGAGCATGCTAATAGATGCCAACTAAACCTTTAATGGCCAAGTTACACTGAAAGGAGAAGAATGGAGAAAGCAGAAAGGATGGACCCCTTCTAAGCCCATTGGTATATATGTCAATGCTATGCTATATGTACCAGAACTTGTAAAACTATCTCCATTACATAATGAGCACCTGTCACTCTTCTAACAGTAGCCCCATGATTTTGGGAAGTGTCTATGGAGTGTTGTGAGGGCCACTTTGAGTTCCTTTACACTCATGAAACCATTTTTTGTGGACTTGCTGGAAATAATAAAGGCAATCAGCAAACCACATGGTAGAAAAACTACAATTGTTGTAGAGGAGAATAACTGAGACATGCAGAAGAGAAGGATACCTAATGGATAAAGGCAGCATTTTGTTTTTAATGGCAAACTCCAATTTTCTAATTTCTTCTTTTGGGAAAAAGGTACACACAACAACTAAACCCTGAGTTCTAATCTTTTTCCTCCATACTAAACATTTTGTGCTTATTGCTGACTCTTTCCCAATTTGGAGTAATGTTAGAACGATCAGTCTCTTTGGCTCCTTGGCACTGGGAAAGGAAGTAGGAGAAAATCTACTCAATAGGTACACATACTATAAAGAATAAATATTTTGGAAATTAATCTACAGTACCTGCCCATTGGGGTTCCAATATAAATAAATTGCAACAAAACGGAGTTCACATGTGTTCAACAACAACATTGAGTGTGAATGGCCTTTAAACCTAGCACTAGTAATTACCATATAATAATACCTAGTAATGACCATGGCCCCTATTTATAAAACAGGGGATCTGACATTCCCTCAAACATTCTCTGGTGGAAATCCTCTAAGTCCATATGTTTCCATGGTAGTAATTGAAATATAACAAAAAAAAAAGTGCAGAGTTAAAAGTGCCAATGTAACTTGTATCCATAAAAATCCTGGGCTCAAATTATAGCTTTAAGTACTATTGCTCTATCTATCGATATATCCCTATTTTTTATAAACCTCTAGAATCCTATTCCAGTAGTGTTTGTGAACATAATGCAGCATTTGGCATCAAATAACTTAAACAAATATGCTTTCAGCCTTTTTATCAAGCGAATGCTCCCATTTTATCCTATGTTGTGCCTGCAATTTTTCTGCATAAAGGTGCGTAGCAGTAACTAAATGCATATACATATCATTAATATTTATCATTTTAATAGTTTAAAAACATGTCACTGCTTCATTTTGTTATTTTAGCAGACGTAAGAGTTGCTGTAGCTTTTTTTTCCCGGTGTTATCGCAGGTTTGTGATTAAATTGATGGAAGTCATGCATTTTTAATGCATAGCCACAAATCATTTTTATCATGTTGTCTGTTTGCTACAGCGACATAGTTTGTACATACTGTAAGACAGAATAAAAATGACATTTTTTTCCAAGGGACTTTTACCTTGGTATATTAAACAGTCTTTTTGTTCATAAAAAGGGATCCCTGAGCAATTAAAATCTGAGTGATGTCAGCAGTTCTGTGATCATGCTGTCATGTTAATGCTTTATTTATAATGCGTTATTTTTTCAGATAGACATTTTTATGGTGTTGATTTTTCATTAGTGTTTATACATTAACCACTTAAAGGTAAACTGTCTGCAAATACAAACTCACAATTATTTACACGTTTTTTACAGATTCATACAATCATGTCAGCAGTAATTAAATGTACCTGTTACCCCTAGCATAGCATCCCTTAGGTTAAGAGGTGACATAATTGGCAGAATTAGGAACCAATTATGATCTGCTGCAGGAACATGAGAACATGATGAAAGAAGGGAGCAGACTGAGCAGAGCCCTTGACTTATCAGGCGGTTGTGGTCCTTCAATGTCCACCAACCAGGCTATGAGCTTGACCATAGAGATGACTACAGTATTCTTTAACTTGTGAAAACATTGGGCATGATTTAGTAAAGCTCTCCAAGACTAGGACTATCCTGGGATAACCTTGGTAATCCAGCAAACCTCAAATAGATTAGGTCAAGCACTGGAAATAAAAACGAATAGAGAAAGTTTTTTTAAGACACTCCTTGTGGGTTTCCTGGATCTCCCATGTTCTCCTATGATAGACTACCTTTTCCAGTCTGGGACAGTCTTCCCCCCTTCCATCTTTACTGCCATGGCGGTAAAGACTTAATAGGAATCCCAGTGCCTACTGGAATACATACATCACTTTTCCCAAGAGGCCTCAGGCTGCACCTTCTGTGAATGCCTAATCTCAGGCATACACAAAAGGGGTCTCTCCATGCATGCGCAGTGAGATCGGCACTTGTTTTATATTACATTTTCAGAAGGAAACATAACCTAATCTTGCACCTAAGCAGTGAGAGATAGGAATGAGCGAGCGAGTTTTTAAAACTCAATCGCAAATTTAGACGTTCTCGCTTACCGAAATAGTAAGCGAGAACGTCTGGTATAAATTCGCCGATCAAGATCGAATTTTAATTGAAAGAAAAAAAAGGCAGACTGTGCTGATCAATAAATGCAGCCATGGCTGCAGTTATTGATCAGATCAGTGTGCGATTCCCGGCACTAGAGGTTAAATGGGGACAAGTCTCCCTGTTTAAAACCTCTAGTGCTCTCTGATTGGCTGAGAAAAGCTTACCTCAGCCAATCAGAGAGCACTAGAGGTTCTGAATGGGGAGACTTGTCCCCATTTAACCTCTTGTGCTGGGGATCACACACAGGATTCCCAGGGCTGCATTCATTCCACTGCAATCCCGGGGCACTAGAGGTTAATTAACCTCTAGTGCCCCGGGATTGCAGACAATGATTTCCTGGAACTTCTGATGGGTCCGTGAAATCGGTTTGCCGAAACTTTGCGGACCCATCAGAAGTTCGAGGACATTTTCGCGAGAATGCCAGAGGCATCTCGCTTATCCCTAGTGAGGAGTTGGTTGACATAAGAACCTGGAAGAAGATGGACAAAGATGGTGGCGCCCACTGGTTCCTCTATGCCAAAACAAAGAGAGAATCCAGGATGAATATAATTGGAGGGATCAAGGGCTCTGTGGAAGTAAAGTCAACATACTGTCAGGCTAATATACTCTCAAGATGTAAAGAGGACAGAGGAGGCAAAAACAAACTTAATCTCAGAACGAATGCTGATACACATTTATGCCAAGAGCAGTAGAAACACTAACTTACTAACTTACTAACACTAACACTAAGGGCTGTCCAATTAAAAAAAAAATACTCACATGCTCCATTTCACCCTTCATCACAAAACCATGAATAAAGGCAATGCTCAAGTTTTATTCAGCGAGCCCATCAACCAAACTGATATTGGCTAATATTATCATCTAAATGCAATAACACACTGCCATGGTCAACCCTAACCACATCTATTTGTGGACAAAGCTATTTCAGAGACCACCAGGTCCTGGGACAACTTTGAGAATTTCTGGACAGATCCAGGTTCTCCTTAATAAATATTAACAAGCTTAAAGCCGTAAAGTTGGCATCTCTTTATTGTGATTTAGACTTTGCAGTACTAGAACAACAGAACAAATCATGAAATATTCAATAGAGCAAGATATTCCAAGACATTTCCATCTGACAAAATGTATGATGTGTTTTCTGTATGCTTGGACTTTGTACAAATCTCCCAAGACAAATATTGAAAGTTTGCCTTTCAACTGCATTATCAAAGTTACACTCTCTTTTCATCTCTGCTTCTTTTTCTAACAGAAAGGGAAGGCCATAGTTGCTTTACAATAGATGTAGATAAATGTGTACAGGTTCTAGTGCAAATATAGAACTGGGACACTCTTTCCTTAATGCAACCCCTTTATTGTGTCCCTTTTACCACCACCCCTATGTGGTTCGGCAATTAAACAGGTAAAGCTGACCCTCAGGCAAATAAAAAGACACAAATTAAATTTTCAAATTAGGTTTGAGGTTTACTACATGTAAATATTTTTATAGGAGAAAAGAGTAAAGTGAGTAGAAGGATGATCCTATCAGCACATTCATAGCTCAGTCAAAAATGTGGGGGTTCCTTTTTAATTCCCATTGGTCTCCCTACCTACACTCCTATTACCTGTTCTTCCTGTTGTCGAATTTTACGTCTGTCTATTGTGTTGTCTTTCATGAACATGATACCCTTTTGTGAAATAGTGCTAATGGTCCCTTCAGTGGTTTAAGATGCTGTTTCTGATCTATGTATTTCTCTGCTTTTGGGACATTTCATTATGTTGCACATGTCAAGTAATGGGTTTATTGTGTTCCTTCTGCTTATGTATATTATTTATTGTAATTTCTGTTTGTACTATTTTTTATACTCATAAAAAAACTAAATAAAGTATGTTATCAAAAAAAATGTGTAGGTTGGGAGAAGACATCTCTCTATTTCTCAAAGTATATAAAGGTAAAAACTTTTTTCTAGTTTGTAAAAGAATGAGGAAGGATTGGAACATCTATAAGATTTTTTACTGCTTCACCGCAAAGAAAAAGTGAGAACTCTCCAGCAGAGAAGTGTTTTCATTTTGTTATTGTTTACCGCACCTTAACTCATGGAAAATTTACAGATTGTTGCATTGGTGCACTACAGTGCATTGCATCAATACATCCAGCATATGCATCCTATTGAGGGCCAGTTCATGATAGCAACAGGATGGCTAATATCAAGTGTCAAAAAGCAGAATTAAGAACAATACACAAGCCTCTGCATTTTATAAGGAAAAACTGAGAAAAAAATAAATAAGAAAAAATAAGTTTAATGATTGGATAGAAAATACTCTTAGCTACAAAAGAACAAACAAGGATATTTCTGAATTGCACAAAATTAAAGGAAAAACCATAGGCAACTTTTGAAAAGAGAGTGGAATAAATATAAAAGTCTAGAAATAAAAGAATGTAAAATGCTAAAGGCTGCAGAGTGAAATGTAGGGACATAACCTAAACACAGGGACAACTTTCCAAACTTTTGACATTGACCTCTGATGAGCTGTAAGTCACCGTAGAAATCACCATAAGGTTTGTATGAGTTTATCAGAATAAAGAGTACAGTTACATTTTTAAAATCAAAAACACATTTTAAATACTAATCTTATCTTCCAAATGGTTTGTAATTATGTCCTATGGTTCACCTGATCAGGGACACAAGTGCTAAAAAATACAGTGATATTTTTTCCTCTCCTAAATTGGACAATTGCACTAATGAGTCCCTAGCTCTGTTCATTTTGTCCTTACCTCCCGTCAAGGTTCAGCACACATATATGCAGCAGAGTCTGATAATTATATAAGAGATATCAGAGGCGTAAAAAAAGACAGAATCTAGCACCTATGATTGCTGCATATAAAAATACATCTATCAGTTTTGCATGATGGATACATGTGGCATTAAAGGGTTTTGATTTAAGTCTTTCTGATATACAGCATTGAGGATCATTTGACCCATATACACATATTTGACCCGTGACGTATGTAGGACATATTTTACCCATATACACATGCTTTGACATGAGCTGTATAGTACGTTGTGTTGGTCCATTCCTTTTCAATGGGCCCAAAACAGCAAAATTTATGTCTTACATCTTTTGGCTGTGTATATGTTGCTGTACTATTGGAAAAAGAACACAAGGTAAAGCTCATACGCTTAGGTGTGAGTCTGAAGACGCTGCCATATTCCCAGAAGCAAACCGAATTGCAGGTTAATGCACTTGCATGTTTTGCCGTTGCTTTTCCAGTACGGTTCTTCCTCGAGAGGTGGAAAAGCAATTACAAAGAAAGAAGCATTATGTCAAATTCATGAACTGAACCTCAACTAAATGCAAACTTACACAAAGGGGTTCCCGTCAACTCCCATACAGTTAAATGGAAGCGGATGGAGGTTGACAATATGGTTCAACATTGAGGTTGATCACAAGTCTGAAATGGGCCATACAAACACTTTGCCTTCAACTGAAAAGGGAAGAAAAAGACTCCAAGGTCAAATGTAGGAATGTTTTTAAAAAGTAGAACAATTTTTTTCAATCCATTTATGGTTTTCTTGACCATCCATGATAATCTATCTTTACCAGTTTTAGAGAGCTTTAATAAATCAGGCTCAAATGTTCCCCTTGTTTCATAATCCAGAACATAATATTGATCCAGTACTTGGTTTTACACTGTAATTGCAACCAGCAGGAAATAATGTATGAACACCAATAGAGTCAGAGAAGTAGGATGATAATTAAAAACAATAGAATGAATCACAGTCTGACTTCTAATCAGATTTCAGGAAGTAATTCACCTTCTTCCTGCCCATGGCAATACCAGTTCAATATTTACAGATTTTGCCTTTCAGCTGCTACAATTGGAAAATTCCAGTCATAACAGCATGTTTCTCTGAAATATAGTAGTGCATCCTGCTTCGAAAACTCCTGCCCCTCAAAACTTTATTAACTTTTAATGAGCAGCCTAGAGGCCAGCAGGACCTTCACTTAGCTTAGCTGCAGCATCCAATCTCCATAATAATTTGATTATGAATACAATACAATGTTGCACAACTAAATTCAAACATCCGCTATGGATTTATGCAAACATATTACTTGGTTGAAATGGGGCAAAATTTGGGCTCCATGCCCTTAATTAGACACAGCAGATAGCTGCTTCCTTGTACATCAAATTAGGCTCATTGCTGCTTGCATCCAATGTAAAATTAAGCTTGTGGGGGCATTGTCAATATAAAAAGCAGTCAGCGTTCCCATTGGCTGGTAGTTAGGAGGGTGGGTGGTGAACCTGGTATTATTGTGCATATTAGGCAACACTTGCCCGCTTTGCTCCATGAAGAAGCTAACAAAGATATTTGAACAATGCTATAGTTTGATCCTAATAAAACCAAGCTGAATGCTGGATATTAGATTCCAAAAATCAAGATCCAGTATGTGTATATGAGTCCTTTCCCTGGAGTTGGTATGTGTATCTGTGCTATCCACTGTTCACATCTCTGCCTCTGTTATATCAACAAACACTTGTTGTAAAACTGTGCAAATTTGTGCAAAGGAGTACAACAGAATTTTAAAAGGACTTGGATTGCATCACTCTAGGGGTAAAGCACATCATTTCCAAGCAAAGAAACAAGCACAGCCTCTGCTCGTTCTAATAAAGAATATTCTACAAATTTCAGACCAATGATCTGCAGTTGAGAATTATTAGGCAGTTGAATTCCTGTGTCACCCAATTGCTAAAAGCTAAATGAAGCTCTCTAATCCCTGACCCCAATACCAACCCAACCTACCCCTATAATATATTATATTTTATTATGCAAATCTGTTTGCATATACTTCGTAGTGCCTGGGCTGGAATCCACAGGGTCTCAAATAAAGTCATATGTTGTTGGACTCCTGTTAGGCTCATCAACCACAGATGGAATTTAGGGAAGGGGGGGGGGCCTTTTTTGGTTCTTTAGGACTTCAAACTGTTGGTCTTCGAAGTAGGTGGAATGCAGTTGAGTGAATATTATGAAGAGAAGGTTACTAAAGACTCTACAGCAAACTGAAAATAAGTTATTTTACTTTACAGAAGCAAAAGGGCTGAACTAACAGTATACAGATTTTTAAATATGTTTTATATTATTTTCTGTCATTACTCATATATTTCTAGGCCAATAAATTCTATTGATTAAGACTAGCATGTAGATTAGCATGCACAATTTTTGTCTAGACCAGAATAAGAACTTTTCCTATTTATTGCTAGCATAAAATCTCTTCCTAAATAAAAATAAATTAAGGCAACTATAAAAAACAAACCTAATTTAAAAAAAAATATTCAACATTGAAGCAGTTGGCTAGAGGTATCTAATTGACAGAGAACATGAACTTTGCTAATTGGAGAGCTGGAGATCTAAAGCTGATGAGTCAGAACGTTTCTGCTTTTACACAGATAGCAAAGGTGTTTCTTTGTAGTATGTTGACACAGGACAGGCTTTTCTACTCAAATTATGTCTGCATTGTAAAGAAGAATGTCACCCTTATAGACAGCGAAAAAAATCATTGGTGTCAGTTAAACTGAAAGACACAAACTGCTCATTGCTTAAGGAGCCCCTGGCAATCCCTAGAGGAACCCTAGGGATCCACAGAACCCTGGATGAGAAACACTGGTTTAAAGGAAATGGTTAAACAAAACCCTCACACTACATACTTATTGATATATTTGGTGAATTATAATTTTTGTCCAAGAACATGATGAAAGGTGTGGGAGGTTTGTAAATCACCCAATTCTATTTAAATGATTTAATTATCATGATGAGATGAACTTTTGGACAGATGTTGTTTGAGTAACATGCCTGACAGTGTGAACTGTTGGCAACATTATATGTGCTTGACAAATGTGTTAAAGGTTCTTGCCCCCAGTTTGATGTAGATGCATTAGGTTTCATTAAAGTGGAATTTTCATGATAAAAAAAATGAGAACCCTGATCCATCAACAAATCAATCTCAGCGAGTTTCCTGCTTGCCCGTTATTCCTCTTCTTTCTGGTGCTCATCATAGCATCCACCATTGCTATCTTTTTTTCTTCTGGGTTCTTCAACTTCACTCACACTGCACAGGTGCAAGATCAGGTGCAGAGTCTTCCTGCACATGCATGAGTTTGAGCACTTTTTACTTTTAGATTAAAGGAAAGCAGAAGGAGCAGCCCACAGCCTCTTAGGATATGTGATGTAAGTACCCAAGAAGGCTGCGGGTTTCCCTCTCAGTCTTTATTGCCGCAACGGTAAAGTCAGAAGGGGAGGGGTCCCCAAAAAATGTAAAAAAAAAAACAAACAAACAAAACAAAAAAAAAATGTATGAACAGTTGTAGTTAAAGCGGAAGTAAACCCAGAACTAACCCAAAACAGTAAAATCCCACTTACCTTCAATCCCACAGATGGAGGTTTCTTCCATTGGGTCCGGCGTCGTCCCGGTATCTGTCTTTGGCCCTGAGCAGAGGGAGCACCAGGCGCCACCGTCTTCTCCTCTCTTCTTCCCTGTTCTTCTTCCTGCCTCACCTGATCTCGCACTATTACTATGTGACGCCGATCCCGCTGTGCATGTGTGAGATCGGCAATTTTTTTCCTTATTGATGAAAGGGATCCTTCTGTGTGACATAGGTATTTCGGGAGGCTTTGCACTACTTTTCATTCTTGATCACTTAGGCGATCATGATTTAAGGGGGCCGTGCTGCAACTTTTTTTTTTGCACTTAAAAAAACCCTAACAAACAAAAGTTTTACTTTACATAAAATGGTTTTATACCCTTTCACCGTATGTAAAGTAAAAATTCTGAGTTTAGGTACACCTTAAGTTGTAGGGCCTATGTCAAGGGGCTTATGTTCTCATCAAATGGGTTTTGCATTTTTACAAGCTTGGAGCTGAATTCGTACATGTACTTTACAAACTCAGTAACTGCTACACGCATTTTTTCATATTAGAATCTATTCTTTGTAGGTCTTTTAAAATATATATTTACTTGTGGTATTTGAGAATTGATTTTTACACACAAAAGACCTTTACTTTGATGCAGTTTTCATGATATCGCGTGTAACATTTAAACAATAAAGAACTGCTATATTACTTTGGTGTTTCTAGTGATTGAGGAAAAACCTTTTGGGACTTCTAGATACACATTATGTTCTAAGGTTCTCCTGTTGTTAAATAGATTACTTGTAATTGTGTAATACAAAATGATGGTTGCTAGTCCACGTTCAGTTAATTCCACAGTGACGTGTTAACCTCGAAGCTGAGAAGATTTTATACTTGTAATATGGCAAGGAGTTTGTGAATCCTTATTACTAATTCCATTGTGGCTTTGCCTGGTATTTTCATCTCTGCAAACACCTCTTGCATTGTATGCTAGTGGAGATGTATAGGTACTTGTGCAAGGTTAAAAATGTTCATATTAGGAAATGCCCCTCAGCAAACACTGTTCTACCACTGTTTCAGAACATTAGATTCAAAGGGCTGTGTTAAAAGTTTATTAGTGTCATACGTTATACATTTCTACATTACTGCTGAGTAATGCATAGCATTTCTATTTATACAGCGTGTCACTATATAAGTGAGCACAGCATAATTTCAAAAACATCTTGACACGCCATGCCTCAGTGAATGCAATACACGTTGAATATAATACGGTTATGCATCAGCAGTAGCCTGTGCGGTCTTCAATGAACTGTAAATCATAGTCATCATATTAAAGGTTGCCAAAGTGCCCTTTTTCCTCTATCAAATTGCTTGGAAGTTGTTTTACGAACTTTAAAGATTTTTTTTTACTATAACTTTTGAGTTTTGCTATCTGAAGTTCATGATAAAAAAACTCTAGCAGTTTAAACTGTTTACAATGGTCATTGATAGCTCAGGCCAAAATTAGCAGTGCATTGGATAATGTATCAATAACTCTGTGACTAGTTTGTATTCATATTTTTTTTTGTATTTTAATTTGTGTTAATAATATTCCTGTTGTCTTTTTTTTTTAATTGGGTAACAAATGCACAAATATTTTTTTATACATTTTTTTAAATACAGGTAGTCCCCATGTTACATACGAAATAGGGACTGTAGGTTTGCTCTTAAGTTGAATTTGTATGTAAGTCGAAACAGGTACATTATTTTAATAAATGCAATTAGGACAGATGTTTGTCTCAGAATAATATTAGGCAGCGTGGTGTCAGTTATTGTATAAAATCCTCACTGTGAGCTAATCACAAACAAAGCAAAAAAATTGAAGCTTTATGGAGCCTAGAAATTCATTAACTTCTGGAGCAAGCTGTGCTATGCAAAAAGAAACAACTGCATGCTTTGTCTTGGTGATTAAAGAGTTACAAGATGTTGAAGAAGAGCTCAGCCCTTAAGATCACCCATGACCTCAGCTGTGTTTAGCAAAATATTTCTTCTGCAATTCTTGCAAACCACCCCCATCAAGCCTCCATCGAGCCTCCATCCCATCGAGCCTCCATCAAGCCTCCATCCCTGCACATGAACGAGCAGGGAAGCCCTGTTTGTATCTAGGAATCGTCCGTATGTCGGATGTCCTTATCTCGGGGACTACCTGTACTGTCAGATTCAATTGCTATACTAATCTGCCTTGCAGTATGAAAGTAATGCTACCTGATCTTACCTGGAGACTTGAGCTGTTAATGACAGCTGAAATTTAAAGCCATCAGCAGGGCAAAATATGTTTATGATGTTAAGGTGAGTGAGTAAGTAAGCCTCCAATTTATAGTTCAATAGGGTAAAAGGTGGGGCTTTATCTTATGTGATTAGGTTTTTGGTTGCAAGTATGCAACGCTATATAAATTCAAATAATTGAGCTTCATTTTAAATGAGATGGTGATTTATGAGCTGGGGTGCAATGATCATAATTGTACCCCTTTGCCTTTATAAATGTTCAGCGTTGTGAGTGTGTGGAAAATACCAAAAAATGGTCAGTGGTCAGGATTCCATTTTCCAGTGTGGCATTTATTTTGTTAAGTAGTGAATTTGTGTGTGATTCCTAAAAAATAATTCAAAGCATGCTAGGCCTTATTTAATATTTTGAATTCCATTCTCCTCTATGATTTGTACAACATACAGATAGAAAAATGCTGAAAATCTGTTAAAATAAATGATGGCATTTCTAACATATTCCAAGCCTTGTTATATCATTTCGAGGATGAGGCATGTGGAGGCAGATTTAATGGTGTGCCCATTATATGATAGATTTATGGTTACGATAATGTGTGGCTAAATATTTTAGTAAATACGAGAATACGATTACAATATATTTTTTGGCTCAAAGGGGGTATATTAATCTATGGAGGCCTGGAGTGAGGGTAATTTAGAAGTGTGTAATGGACTTGTAACAAGTGATGTTTTTGACTTAAGGAGGAAATCATTGAGAAAGAGGGAGTATTTAGCTTGGAAAAGTGGCTATTTTTTTTTATCAAAGTCAAGTAGGCCACCCAATGATCTGATTCCTCTCTATGGAGTATACATTTATCTTATTGCATTATGGGAAATGAGAAATGAATTGTAGGTAAAGGAATGGAGAATGGTAGAATGTTTTCATGTTTCCTTTCATGTTGTAGAATATTACTCTTTAAATCGGAGTGTATAGATGATAGATTATAGGGAAGAGTGAAGTAACAGTGAAGAGTAGAAGAAGGAAAGAGTGAAGTAACAACATAATAAATTAATGGGATGTGGCAGTTATTCATAAGTGTTTGATAAAGTAGAACACGCAGAAGAAATATATCTATTTGAAGAGTGAAGTAAGCCTTAGAGGAGCCTAGGGAGTATTATTTCCAAGTCTTGTAGTGAGTCATAAAATGTTAGTGTATCATAAATTGATGGCTTTATTCCAGAGTCTAAGATTAGAAAGGTTTATCCTATTGGTTCCATGTTCAATTACACAGTCTTTGCTGCCCGTACTCTCTTTTTTGACCTGAAAAATTCTAGGGTTATTTTAGTTTTGTAACGTTTGAGTAGTAGAGAAGCTTTTTTTAGTAGTCAAAACAGTTATGAGGAACTGATAATTTTACCAATTACAGTGTTAATTTGATAAGATGGCACATTTAAAAAAGGGCTGTGAGTAGTGTTTTCTAAGAAGGTTTTTTTTTAAATTGTAATTTTTAATGAATTTTATTAATTTAAAAGGGGAAAATAGTACAAACATGGAGGGACAACGATACAAAAACATGTAATCAGCTAAGAAAAATAACCCCTGGACATTGGGCTCCCAAAGAATCAAATATAGTTATATCCAATATAAACACCAATAAGCAAGAGAGTGAGTCGGTCCACATGTATTATGTTACAGGGGGATATTTAATTTATAATTTTGGATGTGAAAGGTTAAATATTTAGAAATTTTGGTTTGAAGGCATTTCTATAAAGCTGTAACTCTTAAACTGGTCAAGGTGTGAGCCTTGATTTGCTTCCAGTTGAGGATAAATTTGGTAGTTCTATTGTTGCATAAAAATGGTTAGATGGGACCTCCTAACAAGCAGGGCTGGATTTGTGTTTTTTTCCTCCTGCAAGATAGCTAGCTTGTGCTCCAGGGACGAATATGGGAGGGAGGCCATGATCATAGTGGTGGGCTATTGGTGGTTGCGGGCAGAACAGATCTATTCTAAGCAGCTTTATGTATTATAATGATAATATTACATCCATGATAGCAGTACTATTACCTATTGCTATTGATCATGACAGCCTAGGCCACGGCCTAGTTGCTCTTGGGTGTAATATGGTCCTGCATACTGGCTTCTTAGTGAATGGGTCACAGTTCTTTCTCGATGCTGACCCTAGCCGTGGGAAAGGAATAACTACATCTAAGGTCAATGAAGGTCAGGAATAAAGTGTTGCAAACCTTTTTCATTTAATGCCATCAAAAGCCATTTTAGGATTAAGAGCTCAGATGGACTATATAATACGATATTAGAGATGCCCCGGACAACTTGTCATGTAAGTTGCTGCTGTAGGTTTGTTTCTGAGGCCATGCCCACCACAAAGCCAGGTTGTTCAGCGCTATGGATGATGCCGAGTTTGCTACACTAGATTTGTAGTGAACTTTAAACATTTACCAAGTTAGGGAACCTATGGCGGACATGGACAAGCATACTAATAATGTTCCCATTGATTGGTGGTTATTATGGGTGGTATTTAAAATGTATACACACGGCTCTGAGATGTATCATAAAAGGGAAAACGTTGGCAAATGATTTACTTATTTATGTGTTTAGCAAACTGAAGGGTATTTACTTACAGATTGTCTCCAGTTTTACCCCAGTTAGAGTAATGGCATATTGTTTCCCAACTATCTTTCTCTGAAAGTTTGAGAAAAAGCATTATAAACTATACCCTGCCAACCTAAATGTAAAATCAAATTGCTAAACACTTCAACTGTCAAATAGTTTTCGATAGCCCTCAAGGTATTTTAAACATTGTGATTTTGTTTGTCAAATAGAATAGGTCAAAGAATGTGTGCATTTACCTGCAGTGTTCTTGCAAACAATAGCTGTCTATTCTCATCTGCAATTATGCAACATTTTACTTGTTAGAATGCTGCAGAAAATATTCTACTGAATGTACAAGAGAATGAAAAATTGAAGTATAGAAAACTACAACAACAATACATACACAATAAATCACAACAAAGCGTTGTGATCACAAAAAAAACTCAGTTCCTTTTCTGTGCATTTATGTAGCCAATTTACCAGCTATTGTAAAATAAACCCCATGAGCTTTCTGAACAATGAGCAGCCCAAGATTACATTACAGTTCTGAGGAATAGAGGAAGCAACCAAAAGATTACTTCCTAGTACACACATTACATATTTGGGATAAGTTATTGGCCAGTGGTACACACATTCAAACATACTACTTTGGCCATAAAAATCAGGACAATTCATGTATTTTCCAGCGACAGCTAAACCACAAACTTGAATGAGTTATGCAAACATATCAATTCGTGTAACAGGGCTGCATGGTGGCTCAGAGGTAAGTGCCTTGGCCTTTGCAGTGCTGGGTCCCGGGTTTAAATCTCAGCCAGGACAATATATGCATGGAGTTTGCAGGTTCCCCCCAAGTTTGTGCGGGTTTTCTCCGTGTACTCCGGTTTCCTTTCACAAAAACATGCAGTTTGGTTATTTGGCTACCTCCCAAAATAGTCCTTAGACTGCATTGATAAAAGATGTTTGACCGAGTTAGGGACATAAGAATGTGAGCCCCTTTGAGGGAGAGCTAGTGACATGACTTTGTACAGCACTGTCTAATATGATGGTGCTATATAAATACTGTGTAATAATAACTAATAAAAAATACTAAAATTTAGTAATTCCTTCCTTTCCTAAAAGAAAAGATTTACCAATACGAAAAACATGTCCAACTTTTAGGATGAATGACTAAACGCACAGATAAACTACAGGACGGTCTGTTTTCAATGGCAGTGACTGATTCTCCACTAAAGAACGTTTGGTGAATGTTGGTTCTTCTATTTGATCTTGACATTTTTTATAACAATAAGACCCAACAGACCCAGGCTGATGACAAAGCTTCCTCTGTTACAATAAGAAGCGATTAAAATAAGAAGAGGTGCAATAGTGTCCTCTCCCCACCCTTCTGACAGCTGACAGCTGACAACAGTAAGTGGGGCAAAACCTAGCAAACTGCTTCTGTACACCCGGGTTCCAGCAAACCTCACCTACAGTTGCTGCAACAAAGTGGTTCTTCCAATAGCAACCGTGTGACTTGCCGCTTTCTAAAACCACACCACATGTTAAAAATATAAAAGCTTTAAAAGGAGTAGATGAAGGCTTCCACATGCAAGCTGCAGTGGAATATACATTACCATTATTTCTTGTACTGTATTGTTGGGTATTTCAGACCCAGGTAGGTTTTGTACTGTAGGGTATTTCAGACCCAGGTAGGTT
>NC_092861.1:20005320-20018956 GCF_032062135.1 Pyxicephalus adspersus
TTTGTACTGTAGGGTATTTCAGACCCAGGTAGGTTTTGTACTGTAGGGTATTTCAGACCCAGTTAGGTTTTGTACTGTAGGGTATTTCAGACCCATGGTGAACATAAACAATTTGCTGCAGACTTAACCGCAGTCCCAACTATGTCCCAAAACTACCCCAAACCACACCACAGTCTCAAATGTGTTATCGACGGTGGGGTTTGCCACACAGTAGATGCAGAGCAGCAGTTTGCTATGCAAATATGAGTTACCAGATTCAGTTTTCCGCTGCAGATACAAAATGGCCCAAAATGTCTAGTATTAAAAGGATCAAATAATCTAAAACGAAAAACTTTAAAAAAACTTTTTTAAAAGTTAAAAGAATGTGTGTTTGTCTATTTTATTGTCTAGTTTTGTGTCTAGAGTCTATTTTTGTCTAGTTTATAGAAATAAAATGATCACTGCATTATTGAAATGATGTACCATAAAAGCCTTGTTTTATAATATTTTTAAGTTAATTTTGTATTTTCTTTACAGCAAAGTAACATATTTGTATTTTTAATATGAAAGGAACACATCTAAAGCATGCAATAACGGTCTGTGAAAAGCTTAGGCATTCCTAACATTGCAAATAGACTCTTTTACCTGTTAAAAAAATCCCAGATGTTAGAATTGCTATAAAAAAATTATTGAACTAGTAACATGCAACATGTTTATTTGTGCAATATCAACTTTTCATGTTTTACATAATGTGCCACATTCAGCATGTATTATCGCCTCAGCTTAATAAATCTGGTCCATTAGGATAGGTTCAGACAGGTGGTTGTCAGTCTTGCAGTTAACTGCTCCCGGGTGCTTCATTTCAAACACTATGTGCATGAGAGCAATTAGGAGAAGGTATTGACATACATTCATGATCATTTATCAGAAGACTTAAGTGTTTACGGTTTTGTTTCCGCATGTTGCAAAAGATCAACTGCTTGTAAATGTTTGCTAATACAGTTGAAATGTGTTTCCAAGTCTATAGAAGAGGCCTATCCTAATATATTACATTGGATTTGCATTGCAACTCCACTGAATGTTAATGCCTCCAAAAAGTTTTCAACCAGTCTAATTTATTAATTGATATTTAGGGATTCAGTACTGGTTCAAAGGTAATGGTAAAATTTGGAATAACCACCCATCTGAGCCTAAGTGCGCTACAATGTATTGTATTTCATAAAGTGTGTTTTAGAAGTTTATTCTTGCCTTAAAGATTCCTGGTTTCCCTATATTTACTAGTTTAGGTTTTGTTTTACCTTTGTCAAGTAAAGGGGTTGTTTAGAGAACTTTTTGACCTTAAACATTCTATTTAATGCTATGCCTGAATTAATATACAATGAATTCCTACTTTGGGCTCTATTTATTAAACAAGGAATCAGATATTCCCTCAAACGTTCCCTGGTGGGGAATCAAGTACTGCTATTGAAACACATACACCTGGAAGATTCTCATGAGAAAATGTTTGAGGGAATGTCAGATTCCCTGTTTTATAAATAGAGCCCTTTAAATCATCTTGAGTTCACAGTGCATGCAGAAAGTGCTGACTGGGCACGGTGCCCTAATTTCTGAACATACTGGATCTGGAAGTATATATTTTGCATACAGCAACTCGTGAAACAGAAAAATAAGATTTCTGATCTCTCACTAAGTAAAATGATTCTCTTGAACCCAAAGATAGAACATTTTTTGAGTTAATTGAAATATAGGATATTGTGCTAAAGGGAATTGTTCCTGTTTGCCCATCCTAAATCAGGGGCAGCCAGTAGGCACATTGTGAAGATTATGTGTTCTTTAATGATAACAATGGGTATGTTGCTCTTTATACTGGACTGACAAGTTCCTACTAGCTTACAGCCAAAGTTATGTAATACAGTCACATTTTCCAATTTTTTAAAAGACACATGCTATTATTGGTTGGAGGCATCTAGGGCTACCATATTGTATATTATTTTTTTTTTTTGGGGGGGGTTCAATAATTGGGACTACTTTAGGTTGTCCAGTCAACCAGTCAAACCCCCTTCCTCCAGTTTGGTTTACTGTTAAGTAACTCATGACAATAAAAACCTAAAAATAAAAATAAACTCTCTTGTACCCAACCCTTTCCCATGTGTAATTATATGGCAACCATAGTTGGGCTGCATCTAGAAGTGGGGGTCCCCATTAAAAGATTTGTAACCACATGTTATTATTGACTGTAATGCATCTGAAGTTGGAATCACAATATAATTCGGGAGGATACAAGGACTGGAAATACTGACATGAAGCCATCCAGCCAACTAGAATGTCCCAACCCTTACACCAGTTTTGTTTCCTGTCACAGCTTTATTGACACTTTTTCAATACTGTCATTTTCAGATACAATTACATGATAAAAATGTGACAAAATGCAAGTTCATTTCTAGGAATCCCCCTAAACTGTGGTCACAAAAGTTCCTAGTAATAAAGTCAAATTATACCGCCATGGCAAATCTTTTCTCTCACCTACAACTTTCATTCTACTTTAATCACTCCTAAAGAGTGATGCAAATGACTAGTTAATCTGAAAGAGAATAAAATATTCTTTTAAGCTGTATTTATTATGTGTGTTTTGAATAAATCAAGCATTCAAACAACAGTTTTAAAAAAAAATACGCTTCATCATAAAACCCTTAAAGAGAAATGGATGTAATGTTTTTCATAGATGATAGTAAAGTCAATGAATTATTATCGAACTAATGGCTGCATTATGTGCTCACAGCACCAATTATTTCAGCTAGGCCAATTAGCTATGCTGTAGTAAGCTTTGCATTGATAAAACAGTTGTTTGTGTTTTAACTTACAGGATGACAATTTATATTAATAGCTTTGCAATCTACACCACCATTAAACGTCACATATTCATAAAAATATATTCAGGTGATTAAATGCCACTATAAACACTTGACAGCAGCGATAGACTAACATGCATTATATTTGCCTGATGGATATAAACTATTTTTTGATGCCCAGTTGTCTTTGGGTATCAGACATGCTCTTACGTCTTTAGTCTGATTTAAGCATTGACTTGGGAATGGGACCCATGCAGACATGGGAAAACTTATTCTATGCACTCATTAAAAGTTATTAAGGGTTGTTTCAGCCTTGTGGTTGATCACTGCTGGCTCAACCACACTCCCAACAACTCCCATTCAACTAAATGAAAGGCGTTGGGAACCATTTTGTGTTTGCACACAACTGCAGTTGTGGTGGCTCTCAGCACGGTTTCTGGAAGTAACAAGCCGCTTCTGGCCATGTGGTTCATTTCCTACTCTGGAAAAACAATTTCACTCAACCTCATTTAACTACACGACAATGTGGTTAACATTTACAAAATGCATAATAGTTGAATAGGGAAGTCATTAACCGCATTAACCTTTAAAGTCATTAACCTTTTGGTGACTAGTGTTTCTTAACCTCGAATGCTTTTTAGTTTATTTGACACCAATGATCTTTTTGGCAATCTGTAAGGGTGATAGGTTTTCAACTGGCTTGCAATGTAAGAAGCATTTTTGATAGCTGTTGATATAGTAATTATTAGGGGTTACCTAAAGACCTGCAAGTTATTTCAAGGATTTTCTTCTTTAAAAGGTTGCGAAAAGCTGGTTTAGAATATGGACAATTAAAAAAATAACATTATCATAACAAGTAAAGAAGCTTTACACAGATCTTCACTTGATGTAGCTCTGTAGCTGCAGGTACTAAGAAGAAACTTATCCTCAAACTCCTCCACATAGTCACGATGCAACACAATACAACTCAACTTAATGCTCCATTTTGTTACTGTAACACACCATATATGCTTTTGTGCTCTGCTGTGAGCTAAATATGAATGGCACAGTATACTCCTGTTGGAATACCCTGCATTGCACCACTAGCTATGTGTCTTTATTGTAGTCCTTGATGATGAATTACTCCACAATACCTGCGGATATAAAGGTCAGTGGTGTTTGGAGAAAAACATTTTGCTTTTCAAGTGAAAATTTTGATATCCATAGCTTGACTACTGAATAACTTTAATTCCAGCCCCCGGTGAATCCATTGACAGCACTACACTGTGTACAAGAAGAGAAAGGCATGAGTAGAATTCTAAGCCAATCAGGTTTTATTGGTTTGCACAGTATTGTTTGTCAATGAAGAGAGAGCTCAGGGGTGACCTGCTGAAAGTGTTTTACCTTTATTGCCCATTCACATGCTACATTTGCCCCAGGACCAGGCCATATTTCTTACTACTGGGGTCTAAGATATGGCTTTGGTGTCTAGCAGGAGTCCTGAATCACAAATATGGTTGAAAAGAGTTAAAATAATTTGGCAGTTCAGTTAAAAATGACTTTTTCATGTTTTCACAAAGTAATTGTTTTGTGCTTTAAAATACAATATAAACCTGGTACATAGTTTGGTAATTATGTTATTCACATTTTACATGCTCAGAGTTCAATATATTTCTTAAACATAATTTGTAGTTTCACCTTCCTTTTGTGTTCCAAACAATAAAATCTTGGCTGAACAACGGGTGTCATAGCATCAGCTAGAATGAACAAACTCTAGAGTGTACTGTTACCTAGACCAATTATAATTTAAATTGGAAACATTTTACTCTGTAACACATCAACTGTATTGTATTTTATTGTACATCAAATGTATTTTTTATTAAGTTAAAATTAAATACTTTTGGTCTGAAATCCTTGGAACAATACCCCATGTTGTGGATATGTATATAAATGACCCTGATTTGACTGCAGGAGCCATTATGGACAGATGGTGGCTCTCAATCCCCCCATTGCGAAGTATTTTTTCATTTATATTTTTAGAATAACATACAAAATAACACTCAGTAAAAAGTTAAACAAAATTAATCTATTTATAAGTTACCCTAACGTAAAAAAGAAATATAGGCACATGTAGAAAAATGTCTAATACAGCAATAAAGGGTCTTAAAGGTACATACATATAAAACTTCATACATGACATCAGAGGAAGATATAGGGAGGTGCACAAGGGCCCCCATAGCCCCCTCAGCCACAATTCAGTGGGGGCCCAGTCAGTTCTGCACAGAGCCCTACTCTTAGCTACCTTCACCATTACCTAACGCTATACAGGTAGTCCCCGATGTTAAGGACATCTGACATACAAACGACTCCTAAATACGAACAGGGCTTCCCTGCTCACTTGTGTGCAGGATGGAGGCTTGATTGGGGGAAGGGGGGTAGTTTGCATGACTTGCAGAATAAATCTTTTGCTAAACACAGCTGAGGTTGTGGGTGATTTTAGGAAATGAGCTCTTCTGCGCCATTTTGTAACTCTTTAATGACCAAGACAAACTCTGCAGTTGTTTCTTTTGCATAAAAAAGCACAGCTTGGTCTAGAAGATAATGAATGTCTAGGCTCCATATAATTTTTTTATTTTTTTTGCTTTGTTTGTGATTAGCTCACAGTGAGGATTTTTTACAGTAACTGACACCTCACTGCCTAATAATATGTTGAGACAAACATCTGTCCTAATTGCATTTATTAAAATAATATACCTGTTCTGACCTACATACAAATTCAACTTAAGAACAAACCTACAGTCCCTATCTCGTATATAACTGGGGGACAACCTATACTATATATGTTTCTGTCAGAGTAGCCCTTTGTTTTGGAAATATAAACTTTCCTACATGTACTTGTTAGCTTACATTTTTATTTTTTCGAGTTAGAAACACTTTAAGTCGTATCTCTTCTTTGACTAACTCAATAATACTTATGGTGTCTTATTTAGACGAATGTCTCTTCTTTTTCACGCATACTCAATACTGCCTATGGGAGGAATACGTTTATGCTTAATGTTTTAGTTTTTAACCAATGTTTTTTCATGCTTGACTAAGGGGACATTTGACATTTAAATATGCTCTAGCCTAGCCCTCACCCATCAGGTTCTCAGATAGATTATTAATGGTGCATGCCGTTAATGTATGGAACTGAACCGGTAACACTGATGACCTTTGTGTTAAATGGAGTGAATTTTAAATTCATTTTTGACATAAACCAATTTTATTAAAATGTTATGCTGAGTTTTGGAATTTCTTAGAACAGTTTTTGACAGCAAGTGACATCTTCCCCAGCGTATTTGCATAACACTTGCATGATAACGTGCAAGTCACAAAGGCAAAATGGAAGGAGGTGTTTTTTAATCAAAAAACATCTGTTTGCCTGTTGTTAAATGTTCTATAAATGAGTAATTATGCTATTTACCAAAACAATAAAATGACAGGATGTGTTATGAAGAATGGTGCTTTTATTCAGTTGAGGTCAGCTTAATAGGGATGAGCGTTTCAAATCCAAGTGCCAATTCATATGAAAATTAGTCCTGCCTTTAACCAACATTTCTTGACCCTTTAGATAACATCCCAACCCAGTCTTTGACAAAGTTAAGAATTTCACAACTTATGAAGATTATGCTTTGTGTATGAAACTGCATTATAGGGACACACAGAATAAAAAGTTTTGGTATCCACACATGTGTAAAGTACCGGAGGAGCAGAAAGAGCTGTGGGGGGTTCGAAAAGATTGACATTCTTAGTGTTGGTTTCCCAGGGGATACATTAGAAACCCAATGGACTTGTGTCTGTTTTCAACCTGACTTACTGTGTAACTACGTAAGATTTCAGCGGAATTAAGCAGCATGGGCAACAAGAAAGACAAGTCTTCTATAGCTAGCTACCCAGAGTAGCTTCTGGACAATGTGTGCATAAAGACAAGTTTAAATACGTGGAAAGGTAGATATATTTGTGAGACTTTAAAGGCAGTTCAGTACATGTCACAAAATGGGCTCAAATATAAAAAAACAATCTTTTTTCAAATACAAGCCATAAAAAAACAATGGATGGATTTGGTGCTATGCTCAGTACATAGCACCAAATGATTGTGTATATCATTGAGATGTTGTAATAGATTCTGATAATCTAACGCGTTTGGCAGAATTAATCTGCTTCATCAGGGATTATACAAGACCTCAATAGATAGAATGCACAAGGGTGTAAAACCACTGTATATAGTATCGAGTGTGACTAAGCCTGACATGGGATGCAGTCATGGGGCAAGAGAAAAAGACATTCAAACCGGAACCAATGGATCCACTACATATATATTTTGTTTTTCTGTGTCAGGTATAATCTCATTGGGTACTGAGTAATAATCAGCAGATTGGGTGAAACAAAGGTCCACAATGAGAGTTTGTTCCTCAGCTGCAGGAGATGGGACTAACAGACCATGCCAGGCTTAGTCACATTCCATAGTATGTACTGTGGTTTTACACCCTTGTATCTATTGAGATCTTGTATAATCCCTGATGAAGCAGAATAATTCTGTGAAATGCGTTGGCTTGTCAAAATCTAATACAACAGCTCAATTATATACACAATTGTTTGATGCTAATTACTGAGCATTTTTATGAAATTTCCATCCATTGTTTTTATGGATTGCGTTCAATAAAAGATATTTTTTTTATATTTGAGCCCATTCTGTGACATGTACTGAACTGCCTTTAAAGTCCCACAAATATACCTACTTTTCTATGTATTCAAGAATTTAGGGATGTTGACAGTATATATCTATTGGTTTAAGTTCAGACAATCCATTAGCTATATTCAATAAAAACAGGGTTGCTTTGAAGTGTAGGGCAAGATAAAAAAAAAGAACATCTCCGAAATACAAATACATTTCCCCTATGTTTTATTCCTTTGGAGACCCAAGTGCAGAGAAAAAAAATCACTGATCTCCAAGAAACACAGCATTTTTTCCAGAGCAGTGTTTCACGACCTTTTTAATATGGGGAAACCCTTGAAATAACCACAGCTCACAGTACATTAGCATGGTGATCATTGGGAAGAATGTCACCAATACAGACAGGCAAAAATATATTTGGTGTCAGATAAACTGACCTAAGAGGCACATTTGCTCATTGCTCAAAGAATCCTGGTTGATGAAGACTGTTGTAGACAGAGTTCTTTTTTTGTTCAGTGGTCCATTGCTAAGGTACTCAAAAGGTTCTCAAATCTCAACAACATAATTGTGTGGAAAGACAAAAGAAAGTGTTCCTCTCCAAGTTGTACGTCTTCAGACTTGCTGGTGCCCAGGGTCATTCAGGACTCCTCTATTCTCTGCCCTTAACTCATACAGCCAAAAAGGCCACACTGTATCATCCTTTATTGCGATCGATAAGCTTTAATCTATCCAATTTAGGTAAAACCTACATTGTCCCACAAGGCACCCTTGATGTGTTTTACCTACATTTGCATTATGAAAACTGATAAGTAGAGGTGAGTGAAACAGAAGAAAGTCAAGCCATATTCAACATGGTCAGATCATTTGAAAAATCTGACCAAATTAGGAGAATCTGATACAGATAATGATTGATTATCATTGGTTAAAATGACTGCCTTAAGGATAGCATAGGGGCAGTCTGATTCTATTTTTCTATACAGTTCCGCTCTAATTGTGCTGAGTGAATAGTAAAAGTTTTCTATGTAGAACCAGACAATTATTAATGTGGTTTCACTTGTTTCACAGTCACACTGTTCTGAAGGAATTTTCTGAAAGTTCTTTCTGGCGGTATAATATTGAGGACTACAATGACATCATTACTGAGAGAAAGAGACAGGCATGCAAGTTTGGAGGCCTTTCATTGGATGATCCTGAGTTCTGACACTTTTGCCGAAACTTGCAATTTGAGCTCAGAAAACCAAGAGAGATCTGAATCGGAATTGACTCTGATAATACCTATCCAACCTAGAAAAGGTGCAGAAAGCATTGATCCACAGAACTGGAGAAAGCAGCAAGATTCCTGCATTGCAGGACCTCAGATACAGCTTTCTAACAGGAACAGAATTTGGAGCAGGCAATGGCTAACTATGGCCCGCGGGCCGTATACGGCCCAATGGGGATGTTCTCCAGTCCGGGTGTTCCGTGGCTCTGGCCGGTGTCACCCCGAGGAGGGTCAGGAGAAGGACCCTGCTGGGGGGCTCACCGGTCAGAGCCGCTGAGTGGGCGGGTAGTGTCCCTGCACAGAACCCACCCACTCTCCCATCACAGGCTCTGAGCTTGCGATGGGAGAGTGGGTGGGCTGTCAGTGCACACAACCCGCCCACTCTCCCATCATAGGCTCAGATCTGCGATGGGGGAGTGGGAGGGGTTTTGCCATCATGAAGTCACATTTAGGGACCTCATGATGGCATAACCCCGCCCACTCTATCATCATCCCAGCCCCTCTGAAAAAAAAATTTTCAGATTGTGGTCCCTGACTAAAAAAGTTTGCCCAAACCTGATTTAGAGTCTTCTTTTATGTATATATCGTTATTGGTTAAAAATTTTGTATATAGATGAGGTTGACTTAGGAATGCTAGTTGTCTGACTGTCACACAGATGCTTGGGCTTCAATGCTTCCTCTGCCACTGATCTGGAGCAAGTACAGAAATAAAGAAATTCTAACACTAATTTGATACTCATCTTTAAAATTGTTTTAAAATTGTTTTGGATGTGTGACTTAAAGTTGTAAAAAGTGTTTTCTCTGATGCTTGGTAGGATATTGATCAATATTTAGCAGGGAAGGAGATCCATAGAACAAATGATGCAGAAGAAGGGGAATAATTGTTCTGCAGATTTTTAGATACGGCTTCCTCTCCAGCAAGAACAATAATAAGCAGAAGAGATTTGACATCTCCAAATATCCCATTTTTTTATCATTGCAACTAAATTTAAAAATTGGTATAATCCTTCATAACTGATCCTAGGATAAAACAACCAAGCTGATTGGAGTCGAAGCTGCCCTGAATACATTTTAAAATGGTTAAATTGTGTATACATGTTTATTTGTTATTTGATGTGTATGGACAACTTTATAGTCTGTTCAAAAAGCACAGCATAATGATTGTGCACTAAAACACTGATTATCTTTGCACAGAACTTTATCACTGTGCTAAGGGTTTTCTTATGTCATTAAGTAATTTAAAATAGCATTTATACAGCACGCATTTCAGCAAAAGGAGTGAGCTCATTGACCAACATATAAAAAAGAAATTACACAAGTGAATATAAAATATGTTGCAAGAGATATTTAAAATGTTAAATTTACAGTCATGAGTCGCTTTCAGAAAAGTAATAAAAGGGAACTAGATACTGGTTTGTGTGACAATTGACAAGACAAGAGAATTCCTATACTTCACACTTAGTTTATAGTGTTTTCTAGGTTTTATATGTTTATTTTAACCATTACTTCCTAAAAAAAAGCTGCTTTAGATTTACTTTTCATCATATGAGTAGCTCCATTGCGAAAAACAATAAGCTTCACTGGAAATCCCCACCGATATTGGATATGATGTTCCCTTAGTGCTTGAGTTACTGATATAAATTTTTTCCTCGCCAATATTGTGGATTGAGAGATATCCGAAAAAAGGGTAATGTTGGAGTATGGATCTGGTAATTTGGGTTCTTGTCTCGATTTGGCCATTAGTTGTTCTTTAATATGAAAAAAATGAATACGCGCTAAAACATCTCCAGGAACTTTCTCAGCAAGGTGCGCAGGTTTAGGTAGCCTGTGAGCTCTATCAATCAATAGCTCAAAGGGAGCAGCACCTGGTATCAATATTGAAATAAGTTGTGATATATAACCACTCAGCTCTGATGGGGAAATATTTTCAGGAATCCCTCTAAACTTAATGTTATTTCTTCTCGATTGATCTTCCATATTGGTCAATTTTTGTTGTACTTGTTGCAAGGTATCTTGCGTATCAGTAAGCGAGTCAACCAGTTCATTGTGTGCTTCTGCGTATTCACCCATTTTATGCTCAATATGATCCACTCTATCGCCTATTTTATGCACATCATTCTTTAGTTGATGAAGTAACGCTAGGAAATCATGGTGCAGGGAACTACGTAGGGAAAGTAACATTTCCTTAAGAGTGGTATCCGAAACTGGACAATCAGAAGTAGGAAAAGTTCTTATGGGGTCGGTAACTTCAGTTTCCTCCGAAATAGGAAATATAGCTGTGCTTACCCCATTCACGTTGTCATCTGGATTCATCAATTTCACTTTAGATTTAACAGGGCTTGCGTGTGTAGAGGAGGATCGAGATGTAGTCTCCGAGTCTCCTTCTCTCCCTCTTGCTACAGCTCCTTCAGCGTGCTCACTGATATTGTTTGTACTCCTGCTGTGTCTGGAGGCACGCCTACCCGTGCCATCTTGGCTAGAATGATCCGACGCCGTGAAAAATTCTGTCAATTTTCGCGGGGTAGAGCCGGTTTTCCGCTTGCCCATCGCTACAGAAGATTACCAGGTGTTCAGAGGAGCAAAAGTAGAAAGAAAAAATGCCTGCTAATAGCCGCTAGCTATCCCGGTGCTCGACCACGCTATAGAGCCTCAAGCAAAAGCTACCATCCTCTTCCGCTTCCGGCCACGCCCCCCTAGATTTACTTTTCAATTCAATAGTAAGTGCTGTAGCCAGTTAAGCCATAAGTATTTGCTCATTGTTCTGACTGCTCTATATTAAGAAACAATATGTTGCTTAGAACATAGAACATTACCTGAGACAAAGTTTTGAATTTATGTTTATTGCAGTAAATATAAAAGCCTAAACTCACTTTTAAAAACTTGGCTTTGTATTTACAAGATGGATTACAACTATGTAGAGTGGCACCAAGATCTGACCTTAATTAGAGAAGTCAAAGCTTATCTATCGGTGAACAATAACACCTCTCCCACCCCCTCTAATCTATCCTGCATTTCCTTTGTTATCCAGAACCCTTGACTGTGTGCGCAATCAATAACCCAATTGTGCAGATATGCCTGCACTTACTGGTTCCCTCGTACGGATGTCATCTCTCTAATGGACCCTTGGATAAATCCACTTCTGAACAGCTACAAAGAAGCATCCAAGTCATGCATGACGTGATGTAGACACCTTAAGAAAAAAAGGGAATACTCAGAACTGGAGCATCATGTAACTGCAGCTATAGCCAAGTAAAATGGGCAATTTTGTTTTTTTTTTTTAATGGTAAAGAGCTTTTGTTGGGGGGAGGGGTTGGGTTTAAGGGTATTTGCCTAGAAGTGCAGCCTTTTGTGCACTGGGGTGCTTTTGGACCTCCTCCGAAGAGAAAGGGCCTCATGCCGCACTGGGTGGAAGCCATGCGGATCCCACTTCACTTGGGCTAGCCGTAACCAGCCCACCATTTATTAGGTTGTAAACTCCCCAAAAGGAGACTCACACTAATGCAGTAACCAACCATTAGGCAAGGGAGCTCTCCCATGACCGTCAGGGTTGGCCATGAAGGTACCAGCAGTTCAAATGTGACGACATTACAACACACTAATTATTTGACACTATCACCATGACTTAAGCGATTCCCTGCCCCTATCTGGACTGTTGAGTTTTTTGTCACTGCCAGTGAGATGTGGGTCCATCTGCATGCTCTTCTCCACAAGGTACTGGAGGGGTATGGCCTGGGTCCACCACAGAGAAATCTGTTCCGTCCCTCATTTTGTCAGGCGGTACTTTACCACTCCTATCCTCTTGTTATTAGGACAATAGGGTAGTTCCCTCTCCTAAACACTAATAAGAACAGATACTACCAAATATGCAGCAAGTGTAATCAAAGTGAAGCCAAATTTTCTTAACTACATACCTTCGGATCAATGATACTGATAATACGGAAGCCACTGATCCTACAAAATTGGAATTATTATTATTAAGATTGCAGCATACAAATTAATCCTAATGTTACAAGCCTGAAGTTTCAATTTTAAAGTAGGCTATTTTTCAATTTTTTGCAGTTGTCCTTTAAATAATCCCAGCTGTCTATCCCTCTTACCTTTCCTTTGTCTGTCTTTACCTTTCTTTCCGTTCCAGAATTGCAGCTCTGAGCTTAAACTGCTAATGAGCGATAACCGTGTGGATGTCAGTGAATTGTTTATCTTGATTTCCAGGTACATTGTTACAAGTTTGAGGCTCATGAATTATTTAGTTTGCTTTATCACCCTCTAAGAAGTTATTTGTTGGCATTTTAGTTTGAACACAACAACCTCTACTTGCTGCTAGAGCCATTGGAGATAAACCATTTCTCAGTGAGAATTCCCTAGTTTACCTAAAGAAACATTGATGCCTTTCCTCTTTCTAACTTTAACTATTTAATTGACATATAAAAACTTGTTCAAAACAAACCCACACATTTAGCCAAGCCTATATTCATATATCTAATTTTTTAGAGGAGCCTAGGAAGTTCTTAGAGACATTAGTGACATCCTGTTAAAATAATTATAGTGACGGAAGCTGATTTTGTAGTCTACTGGTGCTGTCATAGGTTTTGAAAGGCAGAAACAACATATTTTAATGCTACCAGGACACCAGTTGTTTATTTCATGTTTCAACAATTCAATGTTGTGGCTATCTAGTCGTATCGAGTTAGATGAACAACAATTGTTTTAAAGCAGCAGGATGGGAGCTAAGCGATATGTTTATTACAATTCTAGATTTGTAAGATAAATTAGAAAGTTAGCAAATATTTTGAACAAAAACAAACATTCAGGTGATATAAATATATATATATATATATATATATATATATATAT
>NC_092861.1:20019105-20079714 GCF_032062135.1 Pyxicephalus adspersus
ATAAACTGACATATGCTAGATGAGCACTCTTCCAATCTCTTTGCTGTGGAAACCTGCTGCTGGGTAAAAAGACTGACAGAATGCTAAAAGGTACATGTGCTATATGTTTCTTTTTGGGGAAATCTCTTAGGGGGTCACCCTGTTAGTTAGGAGCTGACAAAAATATAATTACTTGATTTGTTTTAGGCTTTTATTGTAGAAAGCACTTCTGTGTATGATGCCATTTTTAAAAACGCACAGGGCAAACCTACTTGAACTGTTTTAGAATATTCATGTTTCATGAATGGTTTACCATTGCCACTACCAGCTGAGCCTGTCTCAATTAAAGTATATAATTATTTACTCTCAATTATATACTCTCAATGCACCTCTCAATATATTGCCGTTTTTATCCCCTCCTCACTTTTATCCTATATAGATTCAGCACCGTCATATCTTTCACACTCTTCTGCTCTTCACACTCCCCCATACTCCTACAATTCTGGCGCTCACTGTCATACCCTTTGCACATGCTGCCTGCTAGGACAGATCTTTGGCATTGTCCTCAGCCTTTCCTAAAACTTTATATATTACATTTTATATGTAATGTCCTGATAGAATGAACTGCAGGCCATTGCAGTTATTATAGGTAGAATTGGTAAGGAATGGTGACATCACCTGCACCTCCTGGAAGCATCAAAACCTGCAACTGAGGTAGAATTTTTACTTTTTGTTAAAACTTTTTGTGCCTTTTTAAGCTATTTTTACTAGAGGGTAGAAAGCTGACAAAAAAATGGACCTTCCTTATTTTGGCATTTAGTATCATCTCATATTTTATTGTTGTTTTTGTTTATTCTATCACTTTTTTGTCTTTCTGCACCACCCCCTTCCCATTTTTATTTTTTGCTTTGTTTTCTTTAAAATAAATCTGGAATGGTTCATTTTGAACTCTGAAGTTTGTTATTTGATACTAGGCTTGTAAATACATGCTTTCTTATTTCAATTCGTTATATACTTGTAACCTATTTGATGAAGGGTAATGTTGTGTTTTCCTACTACCTGTTCCTTCAATAAAGATTATATTTAAACTAAAAGAAAAGTAGCCCTTCCATTTTTCATGGAGGGTCGGCTTTAAAGTGTAGTTCTATTTCCAGCCTTGAAATTGAACAAAAAAGCATCTAAGCTGCTACCACACAGCTGTGGCCGTGACTTTAATCCATAAAAAAGGAGCCTCCGAGCATTTATTTGAATCATTTACACTGTTAAAGTGATAAAAGTTAGTCTGCTGTTTTAACGATGAATATCAATTCGAGATGTGTAATTACGTCCTAACCAGCAAAAATTATGAAAGGTATAACTGAATTTTTTTAGAGCCTAAAATTCCATGTTGCATTAATTTTTATTGTGTTCATTTGGATGATGAATTTTATAGTTGTATTACCAAAATAAAAAAAAAATAATGGAGGACTAGTCCTATGTTGTTCATGGTAATTATCAAGTTGGGTCTTCATCAACTTGTCATAACAGATCTTTTTAATTATATTATTTTGATATTTACTATTTTTTTTACCTATAATAGTAACAATGAAAAGATGAGAGAAAAATAAAAAATGATCATAAACACCTTTTTCTTGTGGTGGTTTCAGTTGTTACAATAGTTACAAATGTGTTTTTTATTATGATCATATTTTTTATATTTATTATTATCTGACTCTGAACCACAATTGTACTCCAAAAAACTAAGTTGTACGATGAAATTCACTTTCCAGGTCACCTGATTTTATCTCTAAAGAAATATCTTACTAACCAGAAAGTGGAAAATGCATAGTAACAAAATATATTTTTCTGTTGCAGGATAGCTGAGAAGGGAATGCTGACAGAAGCTTGTCGTTAAGCTGTCGATCTGGCATTTACATTGGGTTTATATAGAAATTGTTTGAAGTTCACACTCCTTTTCTGATGCCAGATAATAGTGAGTAAGCATCATGAACCATTTCCTGTTTGTAACTCCAAAGTGTTGAAGAAATGCAAGTTGACATATTTTAAAATTGTTTATTGACTCTGCAACCACTTGTGTGAAGTTTTCTAGTGTACCTATTTACGGATATGAGTGGTTGTTTTTCTGGTTCTAACCAACAATTACTGCGAGGTTAAATTCCTAGGAAAATGTCCACTATGCTTTTTGTGTAAATGTATCTTTAGGGCAATGTTTCTCAACCAGGGTTCCTCCAGAAGTTGCTAGGTATTCTTAGAGCAATGAGTGACACCAATGATCTTTATGGCTATCTATAAAGGTGACACTTTCCCAATGCCCATCAATGTAACATGTATTCTTCCCAATGATCACCACACTAATATACTGTGAACTGTGGATATAGTAAATATAGGGAGGGTTCTCCGATGACCTTTTTCAAGGGCTCACCCTATGTTGAATAAGTTAAAGAAACACAGGACATGTTTGTGCTGTCTGGCAGGAGTGCCTAGGAATGTTAGCTGTATGAAGATGTACAGAGGTTCTCTTAGATTTTTAAATAAAAAACAAAACATATTGGACAAGGCTCTGTGAACTCTGAAACTCCACATAGAATATTTGGGGCCAGGTCCCCTATTATTTAACAGTGGCAGTTGACATACTGGGTTCATTTTTTAATATCACTAATATTATTAAATTTTTTTCATAAGCTTCCACATATTACGCAGCAATTTAGGCTGTTCACTTACCAAGGTGAATTATTAGCCAGGTAAATGTGATATATATGTGACGATTTCAATCATCCATTCATATGTGGGGGAAACCTCTTTTTTTTCCTTGCACATAACTGGGTATTCTATCCCCAAACTTCACTAAGTGAATTATGAAGTCTAAAAATTGCAAGGTGATAAATAATATTGGTGGGTGATCATCACCAAGTTCTGGTTTAAATGTCATGGTATACTTTTGTATGCTGGTGGTGACAGCTCTTTGGGGTGGGCAGTGGAGGGGCACAGAGCGGCAGCAAAGTGGAGGTGGGAGGGGTCATAGAGGTGCAGCTGTGAGTGTCGGGGCAATTAGACAGCTGCCCTAAACAACCTTTGGCACCTACTGGCATATGCCTACTGTATCAAGTGGCAAATCTGGCCCTGATGAAGCTGTGCTTAGGTGTGGAATAGTTAGGTTAATCTAGCAAAGGTTTTATAATGGGAAGAGTGATAGTGCTCCACATATAAAGCTGTAGTTTGTTAACTGTTGCTTTAAAACATCAGAGCAAATAAGAGCAACTCTAATTTGGAAATAATTGCATTCTGGGACTGCAATACTATTTGAAATTGATAAGAAAATAGGATATTTGTAAAATGACAAGTTAATGACACATTTGGAGATAGCTCTATAAATGTTGGCTGTAGACAGTTAACAGCTAAGATTTTTAATTTAAAATAGTAAGGACATTTTTTGTTGGCATACAAACTTTTATGAATAATTTGGGAGCTTGAGTTCATTATCATTTTCAGATAAGAGAGTGTACCTTTGGCATGCCATGAATCATGTTAGCACAACTTAAATAATTCATTTTATGAATCCTGTAGTTGAAAAGAGAAAGTAGTTAGAGTTTTATGATCCCTGGAGTTTGCAGTATATGTAATAGATTTAGGACACAGGACTATAGACAGATAAGATGAGAATCTATGAGACAGGATGATAGGGGGGTGGGGAGGAGCAGTGTTATGGAAAGGCCAGTGGTGGGGTGAAGGAATGATGGGGAAACAGGTCAGAGGATAGTCATTCAAGAGTGTGATGTGATGAAAGGTAAAACATTGGGCAGAAAAGGCAATGAAATATTGGTATGACACAATGGGTCATATTTATTTAAGCTCCCCAATGTTACAATATACACTTTTATCAGTGAAGCTGGGTGATCCAGCAAATTTGTAATTAATCTGGTCCAGGATTGAAAAAATTGCTAACAAATAGCAAATGACTAGCAGAAAAGCAGGAATCCATTCCAGGTTTGCTGAATCACCCAGCTTTACAAATGTTCTTCACAAATGCCATATTTGTGAAGAACATTTTGAAAGCATCCCACTAATCTAATATGCATTCACAAACTGCTTGTTTAACCACCTGGGCGTTACACTGATGTCTAGATTTCTGTTCCAAAAGCGGTACACTGTTTTTCATGAATTTTTTTTTTTTTAAATTGTAGACCTGTAACTTACAGAAATATGTCCAAACAGGGTTCTAGTAGAT
This sequence comes from Pyxicephalus adspersus, assembly GCF_032062135.1. Taxonomy (NCBI): domain Eukaryota; kingdom Metazoa; phylum Chordata; class Amphibia; order Anura; family Pyxicephalidae; genus Pyxicephalus; species Pyxicephalus adspersus. The sequence goes on from NC_092861.1 coordinate 20,023,310, forward strand.
ATCATGAATATAAAAAATGTTTGAAACACAATCATGTAAAAAAAAAAAAATTACTTTTAATAAATTTAAATAAAAGACACAAAAATCAGCTTAAACAAGAATACATAAATAAATGAAAAATACTGAAAATGCGATAATTCGGTATACTGTATAGTAATATATTTTTCTAAAACACCTCCCTAGTGTCCGTCACATACCTATAGACAAAACCACATAAATATATTTTCAATTTTTTTGTATTGGATTGGATACAGGACTTTGTATTCAATCCAATACAACATGAGAACAAAATTCAAACTCTCATTTTATATTGGATTGAATACAAACTCCTGTATCCAATCCAATACAAAATGAGAGTTTGAATTTACCAATTACATACTTTGTATTTATTTTGAATTACTTTGTATTGGATTGGATACAGGAGTTTGTATTCAATCCAATGCAAAATGTGTTTGAATAAGTTTCAATTTGAATTTCCCCCACAAGCGCCGGCGTCATCGCTGAGGGACACGCACGCGCTACGGATGGAGAAGAAGAAGCCGGCCGGCTTCTTCTTCTTCGCCGGCCGGCTTCTTTTTCTCGGAAAAGGCACCCGACGCTGGAGATCGACGCTGGAGGGCGACGCTGGAACACGACGCTGGATGATCGCAGCGGGACCAGGTAAGTGATCGATAAACCCAAACTTTTCTCACTGTTTTCATACAGTGAGAAAAGTTCGGGTTTATCGATAATTGTAATTTTTTTAATCCGAACCAAGGTCGGGTTTAGCGCTAGGGTGGTGTTATTGTGTTATGATCATACAATCAGCTATGAGGAAACTCAAAGTGAATTTGGGAGCAGTAAGCATCAATATAGTAGCTCTAAACCAGACTTTCTCAACCTTTTGACCATGGGGGAACTCTTCTAAATATTCAGGACTTTAGGGAACCCTTGCTATAATTACTAAATCCACAGCTCATCGTGTATTAGTGCAGTGGGAAGATTGTATGGGTGAGCCAGCAAACCCGGAATGGCTCTGGTCCAGGTTTAAAATCAGATGCTACCTAATAGCAAATGATTTTTAGGAAATTCATTCTAGGTTTGCTGAATCATTCAGTTTCTTCCATGATAGTTTATCCTGTCCAGTCTTCAGAGCTTTTATAAATCAGGCCCTGAGAGTCCATTACCAACATTACACCTCCTCCACCTCAAATTATGTAAGCACTACTCTTGGAGGGTGTTCATTCAAATCACAGATATGACAAAAAGCTTTTTTCTCTAACAGTTAAACATTCTCTAATCTCTAATTCAATGGTATTATTATATGTTTGGCACAGGTTTTATTTAGACCAAGTAGGGGAAAAATTATGGAATCACTAAACAATGAGGAAAATTTTATCAAAAAATGATTAAGTAATTTTTGCCAAGGGGTTGTTTTTGTTATAATAGCTGTGAGCTTGCTGAGTAAGGTTGGCATATAAGTTTTGATTTCCATGATATGGCATGAGAGATACTTGAGGCAAATAATAAAACAGAATGCCATGTGAAATGTTTTAACAGATAAGTATAAAATCTTCATCAATGTTTTTGTTGAAGAGCTTTTTTTTTTACCCAAGAACAAGCCGAATGTAATGTAACAAATTTATTGCTTTACAAAGCTACACATCACCAAATATCCTTAGGCAAGGATCAGCAGTTTTCAATTAAACTCATTAGATGAGCAAGAGTGCACGTTCAAGTGTGGTATAACATTTGCATTTACATAATAACTTTTAATAAATGAACAGAATTATGAGCAGTCAATCATCATGCATTTGCAAAATAACTACACATTTCACTGCCTGCTTGTCCATTTTTGATAGCTTAAGAAAAAAACTCATTTTTCAAGATGTACATGTGTGTATGTAATATGATAGCAGGCTATTACTAGAACTGATGATACATAGGAATCCATTAATAAAAGTACAATATCTTCACAAGTGCTGCGTTTGTAATAACCAACTCTGCATTATATATTACTAGCTATTATTATTTACCTTTGGCGTTACCCTTCACTGACAGAAGCCTACCGATTGGTTAAAGAAACTGCTGCTATTCCATTGGCCAAACTTGCAAAAGGTTGAGTTTGGTAATAAAAAAAATAATAATAATAAAAAATATATACCCAATAGAACCAATAAAAATAAGTTTTACTTTACTTTACTTTACCAATTGTTCAAATTGCTCAAAAGTTGACCTTATTAGGTGGTTAACTGCAGACTGAGCATCTGACTGGTTGCTCCCCTCCTCTTCGAGTATCTTTGTCACTCTCATGTGTGGCCTCTGTTCCAACCTCTGTTTTTTTCCCTTTCCCATTTACCTAGGTGTGCTAGAATGCCTTTGGGGTGTTTTTAAGCGTAGTGATTGGCCAGCTCAGGTTTTAGCTAGGGTCTTCCCAGTTGTGGGGTACTGTGTGTCCCTTTTATTTACTTTTACCCCAACTCCCATGATATTGGGGTGCGCCTGATTACTATGAATCAGGATGAAATTCATCTGACACAAAACAGGTTTCTGCTCCTGTTCTGATATATAACTAGTAGACTTAGTTCTTACTATTGGCTTGAAGTGGAACTATCAGTAAATAAAAGGTGGAAAGCTGTCGATCCTTCTTTGATTCTAGTCAAGTTGTTTGCACGCTGTCCCTTCTTCCATCCTGGTTCCAGCATGGGCTGGACACCAGATGCCACCATCTTGCTCCTTTACTTCTGGGTTCATCTTTCTACATCAACCGATCTTCTACTGCAGTCACAAGATTTACTTTATAATAAAGGGTTATCCACCATCCCCTTGACTTGACTCCCCATCCTCCCCTGACTTGCAACAGTCATCAAATTGGATCAAGTGACCAACACATTCAGAAGTCCAAAAATGATAATTCCTGCTTTTTACTTTGTACTAATGTCCAAACACATCTTGTAAAAATGTGTTGGTATGGTGACAAGAGAGGGAGATATAACTGATAGTTATTTGTGTCTTAGTCTACCTTTTTTAAAGATCAAACAGCAGATGTGCTTACCTGTGTGTTTAGCTTTAATTTTACAGTAGCTTGTAAGGTTTTAAATTGGACATTTTGGTGTCAAAGACAAGCAAAAAAAAAGAGCAGACCTCTAACTTTTCACAGACATAATTAGTCTTCATTATTATTCTTTCTTGAACCAAAAACCCCACCAGGGTAATGTCATGTATGCACAAACAAAAGCATTTATTGTAGACATACTATAGAATAAAAAATTTGCTGAACGACCACAAGTCAATGGAACAGAGCACAGCAGGGTGCTGTTCACTCATTCTCCCCTTCTCCACAGAAGAGAATGGTGCTACAGAGGTCATTTGTTCATTTGCCACTTTTTTGTCACTGAAAACGATTGAACACGTGTACGATTCCTAACTTTTAGCAGGTATGTTTGCTATTATGTACATTCCTGCTATTATTATGGCCTAAACCTCCAAGGCCATAAAAGTATATGAACGTTAGTTTTTGCTTTAAGGAACTTATTATCACTGCAGGATGGTTCTAGAACAGTGATCGCCAACCAGTGGCCCGCACAAGTAAATTTTGGTGGTCCACAGAAAAATTTTGACATTATTTCCAAATTTGTATGTTTTTTTGATAATAAAACAAAAACAATATTCAAATGCATTCTTATATTCTGAATGACAATTTTGGCCTTTATGTTGCACTAAATTCATGAACTGTACTAGAGACGGAAAAACAAGGGAGGTGCAGCGTGACGTCAGTGTAGTGTTAAGTTCTATGAGGCGACCGTTGCCAAGCCGTACGCTTCAGTATTGTTTCCACCATTACAACAGTTACCCCGCTCCCCCAATACCGATTTTCATCCGATTGTTTTATTTTATTTGTTTATTTCTCAGATGCTCTATTAGGTAAGTATGAACGTACCTGTGTATTTTCTTTAACTGTTATATTTAATGGCATCAAATAGTTTGATTTTGATAATTATCATTTCTTGTTTGGTCTTAGATTGGAATAAAATAAGTCCATAATGCATGAGAAAAAGCTAATTATTATTTTGCATTTCTCTAGTAATACCAAAGATATTGCAACTGATGATAATAGTAACAATAGTAATACTTCACTTAACTGTGAGCTGATCAATGAATCAGAGCCGCCGCAGTCCTCGTCAGCACCATTAGGAAGATCATTGTTTCACAAATGTATTTATCTTTTTAAAAAATTCATATTAATGGTCCACAGGATTTAAAATTATGAGGTCCAAAAGGTTGGTGACCGCTGTTATAGAAGAGTTAAGAACACAAGATGATTTAGCAAGTATCTGTTCATCTCCTTAAGCAAATATGAAAAGTTACTCTTATTGGAACCCAAAATTAATACATTTTAATAAAGCTCTCCAAGACTGGAGACGATATACAATCATGGAAGAACCTGAGTGATCCAGCAAAGATAAAATGGATCTGGCCCTGTATTGAAAACATTTGTCAACTAATAGGAGATGATTTTGAACAAATCCATTCTAGGATGCTGGATCATCCAGGTTCTCCTATGATAGTCTATCTTCTCCAGTCTTTGAGAGCTTTAATAGGCTTTCTGTGTCTTGCCTATAATTGGGGATTTTTAATTACTTCTCTTTGCCTCAGGTTACTCCACTTTACATTTTAGTACATTAGGCTGATAGTGTTAATAGTTACTAACAATGTTTAACACATTTTTAAGTAGAAATTTCTATTTCTATGTACTATTAATATACATCGTTTTAATATGAAAGAAGATTCCTGGAGAATTGTTAGATAGACAGCACAACAGAAAACCTTGCTTTGCAGCTTCTTTTGTCTTACAGAAACCTCCAATTGTCTTTGTCCTATAGAAACCTTTTTTCAGCAATCTGGTAGGAAAGTCACCAATGGAATAACCCATTCCAGTTTTGTAAAGAGCTGGCATCTTTCAGCTCAGCTTAAAAGTAATCGTCCGATACATAGGTACATGACTACATTATATATAACAAATATTTTTTTTTATTCCAGATCTCATTAAACAAAGGAATAAAACATACAGTAATTACTCTATATTACCTATAAACATTCAGGCTAAACTGATTAAAATTCTACTACTTTTTACTACTACTAATTCTTTACTACATGCAGATTTTTTTTCTGATCCGTGCAGGCATAGCATTTTCATAAAACTGCCTTCATTTTCAAACAGTAATATTAGCTGAAAACTGTTGAATACTTGAACTTATATTCTGTACTGGAAATTGTAGACAATGAACCTTCTGCAATTTTTACATACTATACTACGGCAAATACTGTGAAATAGACGTGTATCAGCATATCAGGACAAAGCCAGATCACCTGGTTTGCCCTTACTCAGCTAAAGGTTAAAAAAACTGTATGTTACATGTATATAGAAAATGTTATAATTATAAAGTATTTAATCACAAAATGATTGATTTAGCTGAATATTAAAGGGATATAATAAGAATGGCTCAGGGAAGTGAGCAATGTGGAGGAAGGTGAGCGTAGCACATACATTAGCTGAAGTCTAGCTACATTTGAAATGTTAAACTGGGTTTTCACATAGTTTCTTCTTTAGTAATACCATCTACCACCCACACAAATTTCAAAAATTACAAACATAAGTGAACATTAAAATCTACCATGGTAATATTTCAGTTCAAAAAGGAAATAAATGTAACCATCAAATAGTTTAAGCCACCAAAGGTTATTTGCTCAGTGCAAACCACTTTATTGCTGTATATTAGAGATGTCTTACAACATCAAGTATAAATAATACATGGACCTAAGCTTATAGGAAAATTTTAAATTAGGGGAAATAAGAATGAGCAGGTAAATCCATTTCTTATTGAAAACAACATGAAACCAAAGTTAATATTTTTGTAATAATAACTCAATTCTGGTTACTATAAAATATTAAGTGTCCCACACATTTACATCATTTTACACCCACTGTATCCCTAATTTTATGTTACACAAAAACAACAATCTGTACCAAACCAGGACTTTTAGGGCAGAGATAATTGCTACAAAGACATTTTTTTTAAATGTAAACAATTTAATATTCTAAAAACAAAATAAAAAAAACACGAAATCGATCCAATTCTTGTTCGACACGTTTCACAGACAAAAGCTGCTTCCTCAGGAAATAGATTGAGATACATTCCAACCAAAAATCACATCTTCTATTAGTAGCCTCCTCAAAACTTTTTGGGATCGGGTTGAAAACAGGGCAGTGAGAGCAACCACCAGGATCAGTTCACCACGCAGCAAAGCAAATGATTATTACTACAGGCACCTCAACCTTTCGCAATAGATCCAATCTACCTTACCACTCAGTCACTGAAATCAGTTTTCTTTCTAGTAAACAATGATTCTGCACTTAATAATTTCAATCAACTGGCTAAGTTTATCTGTTATGTAAAAAGCTGCTGTTCCCATGTGTTGAAAGAGGGAGGCAATTGTCAATTACAGTTACTTTGAGCTCTTCCAGGTGGCTTTGAGCAACCAGGACCAGTCACAGCAACCAGCACTAATCAGTTAAAATACATTTCTCAATTTTTTTTCAATCATTACCAGGAAGAAATGCTAAAATTTGTTGTTCTTGATAATATTTTTCAGAAATATCTAAAAAATGTGTGCTGCTATGGCACAATGATTTTTTTACATATTAAATTCTTACATTTTTATTTTATCTTTAAAAAAGTGATGTGATGTGCTGTGTTTTTATTATATCACCTCTGGATTAGTAGAGAGGCAAAGGGGAATGAATATGGTTTGAAATAAAGCTAGCCCTGTATTTTTTATTTTTTGTTTTTGCTTTGATCTCCTTAACATGTCTCTTTTATTTTCTGCTTCTGTTTTGTGCATCAATAAATACAAATGAAAAAAAAATGCTTTGAAAATGTAAGCATTACTATTTCCGGTTTTGTTACATTCATTTTTATTTTTATTTTTTTACTTTCCAGAGTGTTCATTTATCAGCCTAAATAAATACTTTAAAAACATGTATTTTCCTTACCAATACTGTCTGTGGGGATATTTCAGAGCTAAATGCATCAGTACAGCTTACTTTTTTGGTGTGCCAAATCACTGGACTTTGCACTTTGGCTCCCTCTTAGCCCCCAAGTCATTGGATTGTCCAGTAAGACCAATACGAGAGTAGATAGGAGTGCTTCTACCTCTGCAAGGAAGACAGGATTTCAGTGTCTAGATAAGAAGGATGCAGATAGCAAAACAGTAAAGCACCTGGATCACCTCACCTGTTTGTAAATAAACTGCTACCCTTTGTTGTTAAAGTGAAAGTAAATTGAAAAAAACAACTCTCACTTTTAATTCTGAAGATTCGTCGATTCCTCCAGAGGTATCCTGAGTTAAGTCCCACGTTGCCCTTATATCCTCCTTCATCCCCGAGCCGCTATCTATCTTCCCCTTCTTCCGCCTTCTTTGTATGTCACCTCTCCCAGATTGGCTGACGTAGGTGAGTGCTGATTTCACTGTGCCTGTGTGAGATTGACATTTTTTTTTACCCCATTAAAGGAAAATCTCCTTCTGTGCATGCTTGATATCAGGAGCAGCCAGAAGCCTCCTGCAATGTATGGCGTATATATCCCGGGAGGCTCTGAGCTTCTATTTTGTCTTGATCGCCACAACAATAAAAACATAGGTAGGGGCTTTACTCTTTTTTTTTAAAAAAAAAAGGGTTTTTACCTTTTAAAAAGGATTTCGTGTTTTATGTAAGGTACAAATTTTAGTTTAGGTAAGCTTTAAAGCAGGCCCCGTCGGCACTGTCATTTTTCTTCTCATCCTTGTTTCAGTTATTGGCTAATTTTGATTGCAGTGCAAAAGTGCAGGCTCTTTTGACAGATAAAGATTGTGAGACAGGTAAGTATATTTTATTGAAGAAGGGACATCACTCCAGCTCTGGTAGTTCCTAACGCCCTCCGAAGCCGCGGGTTGCTGGCCCGCATTAGGCCTGATCGTCCGGGGGAGGGGGGGTGGGGCGTTAGGCCGGAATGAACTACCGGCTAGGCCGTATCTGACCTAAAGGCCGGAGTTTTCTGACCCCTGCTTTAGGTAATTAGGTTCGGTAGACAGGTATTTTCAGAGGTTAGAATTGTCCACTTAGCATCTGGACCTCTGACAATATGAATTCTCTTGGTGGACAACATGTGGATAGCATTTCTTCCTATAAACGGTGCATGAACTTGTCATATGTATACAAAATAATTTCCCACATAGAACAGAAAATGTGTTGTTATAATTTAGAAAACCTCATTACCTTTTTTCACAAACCATTCTCTAGAAGATTTTTTTTAGCTGAGCACAGCTCTGCACATCTTCACACACTGCACAGCAGGAAGATTAGTAAATGTGGTTACAGCATTATCTATAGTAGCCATAAACTGGTCAGGGTAATTGATGTAAAAGAAGAAACAGAAGCATTTCTAGCTACATCAGCATAATGTAGTTCATGCTGAAGATAGAAACAAAGATCAATATATTAATTTTACAATTAATTGTATCAGTGCGCAATCAACCTCTAGCCAGAATATATAACAACCACTAAACAAGACAGAAAATCAATTAATAATTGTAAAATGTCTTTGAGGTGCTACCGCATAGACATTAACACAGTCTAATAGGAGAAAGGACGAATGAGTATTGAGATTGATTATATATGTAATACGTTCCATCTGTATGTGGAGAAAATAGCAAGCAGGCATAAAGCAGAATTGCTTTCAAGCATATCACATCTGGCAATTGTTAACTAAAGCCAGAATAAGCATTTGAACGAATATCTCTGGAAAGGAGATTTATAGTCTAAACCGGTAAGGCAAAGCTACTTCATTTTTCTGAGCTATAACTTCAGTAACCCCAAACTGAATTAGTTGCCATGGGTTACTGGATAAGGAGCATTTAGCCCTTCCACTAGGCTCTGGTATGGAAATTCATCAGAAATATCAATTCCTTGGGTAGAAATGTCTTATTTATTTCTCTCTTTAGGCGTATCGGAATGTAAAATTGTAACTGCTAAATCTTCTAAAGTAAAAGTTAAATCATTCTGCTATGGGGAAGTGAACTGATCTCTTGTGGACTCAAGCACATGCAGAGGAACTCCGAAGCATTAATAATTCAACCATAGGAGAAAGAAGCTCAGGACTTTTTCTCCACTGGAGACTGGAGCCACTTAGCCTGCGTCTGTATAAAATGTTAAAGATGTAAAGCCCAGAGGAAAAAAGAAATATGGTGAGAAAAAATAGTATTTTATTCTCACCTGGAAATTCTACTGTTAATATACTTTTTGTGTCCTAGAGCTTACTAATTGTCCCTGATTTATCAAAGTTCTCCAAGGCTGGAGAGAATACATTTTCATCAGTGAAGCTGGGTAATTGAGCAAACCTGGAATGGATTTCCTAAAATCAAGCTATTTGTTAGCTTTTTGTTAGCAAATGTTTTCAATTCTGGGTCAGATCTGTTCCAGGTTTGCTGGATCACCCAGCTTCACTGATGAATGTGTATTCTCTCCAGCCTTGGAGAACTTTAATAAATCAGGGCCATTGCATTGAGTATTTAGGCCTGATTTATTAAAGCTCTTCAAGGCTGGAGAGAATAAACTTTCGTTAGTGAAGCTGGGTAATCCAGCAAACCTGGAATGGATTTCCTAGAAGTTATAAGCTATTTGTTAGCAAATGTATTCCATTTTGGACCAGATCAATTCCAGGTTTGGTGAATCACCAAGCTTCACTGATGAAAGTGTATTCTCTCCTGCCTTGGAGAGCTTTATTAAATCAGGCCTATAGACTCAATGCAATGGCCCTAATTGCTGGAAAGGCTGGAGAGAATACACATTCATCAGTGAAGCTGGGTGATCCAGCAAACCTGGAATGGATCTGACCCAGAATTGAAAACATTTGCTAACAAATAGCTAACAAATAGCTTGATTTTAGGAAATCCATTAATAAATTAGGGCCTATGGTGGAACATCATTGCTGAAGTATGATGAACAGCCCTGGTCTGCCACCAGTGCTCACCACAAGCCAGTCCCCCAATCTAAGGCTGCACTTACTACCACTAGCAAGCCTCTGGTTAGCCCTGGGAGGCTGGCTGTGCTATCCCAGCACATGGGCCCCCCAGACATCTGTGTGCAAAAGATGGCATCTGGGGAAGGACTGACTAAGAACCCACAACCCCAAATAAAGCAGTTAACGTGATTCCAGCGGAGGAAAGTCCAGAAAACAGAGCCAGAGGTCATACACAGGTAATCAGTCCACCAGACAAGGTATCCAAGGTAAAGACAAAATCCAATTGGGGTCACAGGCAAAGTTTTATTTATGCAGCATATAATCTCAGGGTCGGGAAACAGGCAATCAGTAAAAGTAAATCTAGCAGATAAACAAACCAGCCGCCAGTCCCCCCGCCTAACACTAACATTTATGTTAGGAGCTTGCTAGATTTTAGACAGTTTTTTTTTATTGGGCTGATTCTTCTTCAGAGAATGTTTTGATGAATGTCAGATTCACTACTTTATATATAAATTTCATAGTCATCTACAGATATCTACCTACAAGCTAGATCAATGCTGCCTTCTCCAAGTAGGTGTAAAAAAAGTAGGTAATGGCAGCACCCCTACCATGATTTCTGAACTTGTCTACCCTTTTTAATTGCTTTATAAAGTTCCCTTTAATTCTTCTCAACAAACCAACACAACATCTGCAAAACAGGCTAATTTCTGTTATAAAATATTAAAACATGGCACATTATACTAAGTGAAAAAAAAAACTCGTCATCTCAAATAATGCAATTGCAGCTTATGCCTAAATGTCTCTTCTTATTATGTTTTTGCGGTCATAACATTTAAAATGATTATTTCCAAATGCTTCTAATCTGCTCATGTTTCATTCATCAATTCTAAATATACTATAAAGTTTCTGATTATTTGGTATTTGCGCTCCTCTCCAGAAGGTAATGTCTTGTTGATTTACTTTTAGGCAGTCTTTGGGTAATTGGAACAACGTCTTGAAAAGAGTTTATTGTATCATTTAATTATTTTTGCTTTAAGTATAATTAGATGATGTTATCGTTTAAAGCTCCTGGTACTTATCTTTTAATTATCATGTTTTCTATTTTATCCTTATTCATTAATAAAGTGCATGCAATTTCATAGTGCCATCCCACTGGAATGATTTGGAAACATATCTATCGAAGCAGAGTCACTGCATTATTTACAAATGAGAGCAAAAGCCGGGCCATGGCAGCAATTGGTGGGATTTACAATTAAAAGATCTGTAAAACCTGTGAGTATGAACGTTCCAAACTTGATTACAAGGACACAAAAGTAGCTTTGTAACTTGTTTTCCTCTGGCTTTGAGAAAAAACAAGTCAGATGGTAATGTAAATTTAATTAACTATTCATGATAGACAAAAGAAATGTTACTAATTAAAGAGGAATTCCAATCAGAAAAGAAAAAAAGGCCTTTTCAAGCAGCTCTAATGTCCACTGACGAGCAGTAAATTATTTTCTGTGAAGTGAATTCTCAATTAAAATAAAGTGAAACTCCAGCCAAATATTTCTTCTTGGTTTTGGAGAGGCTGAAAAGGATCATACTCATGACATATTTTTATTTTTGTCTCTGTCCTTGCTAAGCAGAATTCCTCTCCTATCCTTTTGTGGTTTCCAGTGCAAAAAAGAAAAAAAACTTCCTAACCTCCTATTGTGTGCTATTTCCCCTCCTCTTAGACTGTAAGCTCTTCGGGGCAGGGTCATCTCCCCTTCCTGTGTCACTGTCTGTATCTGTCTGTCATTTTCAACCCCTATTTAATGTAAAACGCTGCATAATATATTGGCGCTATATAAATCCTTTTTATTAATAAAAAAATTTGGACAATGGCAGTGATAACAATCTAAAAACAATTCCAAACTCAAAGTATCCTTGTTATTGCCTTCATTACAGTTAGGGACATTTTTTCTTACTTGCTGTCTCTTGAGGATTCCCTTCACTGTTACAATGGGGTCCCAAGTGGCAAAAAAACTTCACAGATGTCCTAAAAATATCCCAAAGTAAATTAAAAGTGTTCTACTTCAAAATTCACAATGCTGTATTTTTTCTCCTGAGGTATAAAGTCATATTTTATTATCAAATATTTATTTCCCTGGATGGTCTATGACCCAGATCTTCCTAAAAGTGCTCCTGCCCACCTCATGTCCACCATGTATGAAATATTAGTCTTCCCACAATTCAGGATAATAAATGTCAATTTGCCCTAGAATGAGATAATTGGAGATCAAAGGTGTGGTACACTAGTGTGTTTTTGGGGCTACAACTAATATGGTCAGTTTGCCTCCATTATTACTAAAGTAGAACTTCATTCTTACAAAAGAATACTTTGTTTTCGGGAGAATTGACACGAGATTATTGGTAAGGTCCTCTCTTCCTCTTGTGTCATTGTTTGTATCAGTATGCCATTTGAAACCCCTATTTAATGTACAACACTACATAATATGTTGGTGCTATATAAATTCAGTTTATCAATAATTATATTAATAATAATTGTAGGTAATAAAAAATTGCATTATTATTTTCTTACAGAAAGTGGTTCTCTTACTTTGTAGTCCCCGAGTTACATACGAGATAAGGACTGTAGGTTTGTTCTTAAGTTGAATTTGTATGTAAGTCAGAACAAGTACATTATTTTTATAAATACAATTAGGTCAGATGTTTGTCCCAACATAATATTAGGTAGCATGGTGTCAGGTACTGTATAAAATCCTCACTAATCACAAACAAGGCAAAAAAAAAAAAAACTTTATGGAGCCTAGACATTCATTACCTTTTGAAACAAGCTGTGCTTTGAAATGAATAGAGAAACAACTGCAGAGTTTGTCTTGGTATTTAAAGAGTTACAAAATCAACAAAAGACTTCTGCAAGTCATTCAAACTGCCCTCTGCCCATATGAAGCTTCCGTGCTGCACACAAACGAGCAGAGAAGCTCCGTTCGTATCTAGGAGTCGTCCGTATGTTTGATGTCCTTACCTCTGGGACTACCTGTATTTGTCTTCCTGCTTTGTATGCCATCTATAGGTCTTTGTATAAACTTACTGTTAATGTTTTACCCAAACTGCAACCACCTGTGACCTTTTTGTCATAGTGAGTTTAGTGGAACATGACAGCTCATGTGGTTGACATTGTTGCTTGCAGTCCAAGAACGAGTGTGCAGGAGAGGGCAGCAATGTAAATAAAAAGAATAAGTTTTCTTACCCTACAACTGGAAGTGTTTATGGATAGGCATTACTGGAATAGTTTATTTGCAAAACAAGACAAATGAAAAAAATGAATATGGTACAGTTTTAACATCAGTGTCATCAGTGTTTTCTGCAGCAGGTTTATTTCATATCCTACTTCTTTGTTTCCCATCTATTCAGCGAAAAAGGAAATACATGTTATTCCCAAATATGGGGGAGCATGTAACCCTTTCGACTACCTGCCAGGATACTTCAATGATCCCTGATAATTGCCCAGTTTGTGATTTATGCTCACATATGGCTTGCTCTTTGTCGCTGAATAAAGCAATAAAGGAGGAAAAGGTAAATGTGTGCTGATGGGTAGAAGTTCTTAAAGTAAACCTGTTGCTTTGTTCTGTATAAGCAAAGTACAAGTTACTTTTAAACTTTAAAGGGGATAAAAAATACTTTTTTTTATTCCCTAGTCTTTTCCTTTTTCTCCCTATCAGATATGTATACTTAAATGCCCCTTTGATACCTACAAAAGCATTTTAGGATTCCACCCTCCAACTGCCATGTTAGTTAAATCATCCCATCACAGTGCATGTTGCGCTCCAATGTAATGAAGGTGGTGAAGGGGGAGAAATATTTAAATTTAGCATATCAGGGATAGTGGCGTTTTAATTTCTTGAAAATTTCTGCAAGATTTGTGCAGTAGATTTCAAAAAGTGCATACCTTGGACCTAGTCTTGTGGCAATAATGGCTCCTCACTAGCCTCACTTTTTACAGAAAATTGAAAAACAACATTGATCAAAATAATCCTCCCCCCCCCCCCAAAAAAAAATAAAAACTCAAATTAGGAAAATAAAAATGGTTTTGGTTTAAGTGTTCCCATACATAAGCACATAAATAAGGACATATTCTGTACATTTCTGTGTCCTACCCTGTACCACTCCTGTTCATTGTGAAGATGCTTTTTATCCTCCCTCTTATTCCAGTAATTATTGCAGTGGTTTTATAAAGGCAGTTAGCAAAATAAAACCATTCAGGATTTCTAGACCAAGAAACACTAAAATAAGTAAATTAAAGCCTTTAAGGCAACACATCGTACTTTAAATATTAAGTCCAGCCAGGAAAGCCCTTGCCCACCCTACAAATAATACTCTTGTATCCCTCAATCTAATCTCCCCATTAGGAAATAAAATTATTACTAAAATTTTATTTATCTCTCAGATACCTTTAGGCTCTTGAGTCTTCCTTCTTCCAGACTGCAGAAGGGGTCGTAGTTTTGGTGCCCATGTTACAGTCTAGGGTTTGTGGATGTATCCCTATTAGCTATCTAGAAGCAAGGGGACCTCAAAGGCTCCAGAAAACTGGGCAGCATGAGGACATCACAAATAGGATGGCATGTTAGAGATATAATAAATTGAAGTCAGGTTTGGCAGGCTTCTATAAAAGAGGGCACTGCTACCAGTCAACGCATTGACCTGGGTTTTCATAAGCCCACCTTGAGGTTATTCGGATAACAAAGAAATTTGATAAATGTTAAAGCCACGTATTAGCTCAGTTTAAGTGCAAATTTTAATGGTGATTTGAGTATAAATTTAGTTAAAGAATAATTACATTTTTATGGAGATGTTCTATAATTCTCACAGAAATGTAGGGCTCTGTGCTTGTTAGCAGCATTTGATGTTGTCGAGACTGTAGCTTTTGCAAAAGAAGAATATGCTATTATGGCTTACCAGCTAATGATGCTTGATAAGACTTTATGCAGCAATCTGCCTTTCCAGAGTAAGACTGTTAGACTTTTAGTGAAGGCACAGTCCACATGGGGCAGACAGAAAACATAGCAGGTTATTTATAAATTGCTGGATTTTTACAGTAAGCTATTATGGAAGTTGTAGGAAAATAATTGTCAAAACAAATTGTAATTGCTGGAATTTTGATTTTGATATATAATTGTCTTTTTGTTCATGTATTTCTTCAGGGGCTATTAATTATATATAATATGCAGTAATACAACCAATAGTGACTTAACGCATTCATATAAAATAAAAATAATAAATCATAAAAAAACAAAAACAAATATTAACCTCCCTAGCGGTCTAATTTCTTCCAAATTTCCATGCAAAAAGCGGTACAATTTTCTGCATGGAAATTTATATTTCATCGTAGGCTGTAATTCTTAGGCATAACTCAATGATATTTAATAAATTTATGAAATGTAATAATAAACTTTAAATATCAAGACACAAAAATCTGTTAAAAAATAAATAAATAAATAAATATAAATATATATATATATATATTTATATATATATATAAATATAAAATAATTATATACAATACAGCTATTTTGTATTGAATCCAATGAAAAATTATTTGAATTTCCCGCCGCTAAGTCCCGGTTGCACCGTCACATGTACCAACCTCACCGGGAAACCCCGTAGATCGAATCTGCACTTCGCAGCTGGAGATCGGAGGAGGCAGAAGTGTCCCAAGGACCTGCGGGGTCCAGCAGGAAGCCAGGGGACAGCAATCGAACAAGGTAAGGAGATTTTTATCCTGCTTTTAGGTACCCTGAGTCTGACTAAGGATTACTTGCATTTTGCAAGTAAAATCTACTCGGGATTACCGCTGGGGGGGTTAAAGTACTTCAAAGGCTAGCATTTGAATCTCCAAGGTCCTAGATCCAAATGTCAGCCAGGACACTATCTGCATAGAGATTCTATGTTCTCTCCATGTTTGTGTGGATTACCATGAGGCACGCTAGTTTTCTTTCCTTTCACCAAAAAAAACCCCCTAAAATTGACCATAGACTGCCTTATGGAACTATTGCACATTTTATTCTATAATTTCACTTCTAAAATTCAGGGGCCCATACAAAGAATAACTAACTTTTTTAGGAATGAAATAAATATTCAAAACATTTCTTTTTTTACAAAATTTAGATTTGATGCATTAATATAATGTCAAAAGCCATTTTTATTAGTATAAAAATCTTTAGCTTTCCGTAAAAATGGTTTGTTTTTTCATAATGTGCAAGTATCTACATCCCAGTCCTGGTAATCAAGATAACCAAGGATCATATCCAGGAAGAGAAGAAGGAAGAAGATGGCGGTGCCCTACAACGGAAAGGAGACAGATGAGTATAGCAGGGCTTAGTTCCACTTTAAGGCACAAAACCACACTTCAAAATCCCCAATCCTGTCAGCTTTTTCTGTGTTTGTGAAATTAAACCTAACCTATTGTTATGGAGAGGTCATCTGTTATTCATACAAATAGTGGGCATCCTATTCAAATGGTTTTAGTGGAAGTAGATCCTATCTCTTATTTGGTTCATTTTGGCCCTTGAAATAAACTTTAAAAGCATTTTGGTATTCATGATTGGTTGATCTTTTCAAAAGACTTGTGAGCTAATAACTTTCTGTGTTGTTATCAATTACAATATACTCAACTTGCTCAAAGTACTGCAGAACCACACCTGGCAAAAGAATGGAGTCCTGTAGTTGTCTTTATTTTGTTTCTCTTGTCCTGGTATAGAAGGGAGAGTAAGCATTGTCACTCTAGGACTAAAAGTGTTATTGGCAATATAACCAGGTGATACTAAAGCAAAGATGCATATAAAATAAAACTAATGTAGCCATCAAATTCTAGTTTTGGTTTCAACATGCCATTAGCATTGTGGTAGATCACCTTGGCTGGCCACCAGTGCTGGATAATATAGGAATTGTTATCAATCTCAGGAAAGGAAAATCAGGTTGTCAGTTTTATTTTTTTGAATGACATGCACTAGGAAGGTCACACTTCAATTTCAGGAAAAGAGCACACTTTCTGAACTTTGTCATCTCCTCATTTCACCTTTACATAAAGAAAATTGTATCCTGTGCTCTCCGTCACACTATATTTGCTCACAAATGGTTTAACATCACCCAAGCTGGCAATACTGTGAAAAATGTGATATTATTTTATTTTCCAGAAACAGTTTTGTTTCAGGCTGCTATGGAAGGTAATATTAAAATCTATATCAATACAGAACAAATATTCGTACCAACATACTGATAAAGCAGTAATAGTTAAAATGCACCTTTTCTGTACAGTTTAGTTAAGCAAATTTAAAAAATAAAATAAAATCTATATTTAATTTTCTTATAGCCATAAACTGGCTTTATTAAATGGTTGCATTCTCCCTACGTAAGGACTTACTCAGATCTCTGATGTAATTAAAAAATAAACAAGCATAAGCCAAAAAAATACCTTTAAAAAAAGTAGCTCAACAATAAAGAAATCAAATATGCATTCAAGTAGAAATGTATTAATTCAAAAAATACTGAATGAAAAACAGCCAACTTGGCATTTATCCCATCTAGTTATAGTATGTGCATGTTTACTGTTTTTGAAGAAATGTCTTAATTAGCAATTTTGGCTGGTTTCTGTACAGTACTTTATTTGCAAGAAAATTAGCTACTATAAATTTATTTAGATACAAAACTAGATGATTCTTGTAATCCCAAATTTCCATTATACTAGATGTGCCATGCACGTGTCATGTTCACACAGAAGGTTATGCTGGTTCTCAGTTGAGAAACTAGCAACTCTCCTAGCAATTTACAGCTTAGAAAATGATAAATAACCCCAAAAACATTTTTTATATATAAAAAAAATAAAGGAGTTAAAAAACATTTTGAAGCGTGGTGTGTTTTTGTTTCAGTCATAGGACGCTTTGTGTAGCATCTCAGGTTGGTGTGCTTCTTTAATGGGCTACAATAGGACAACTTTTAAAATGCCTGCTAAGCGTTCCTAATGTGATAATTTTAGTAAGTGGATTCTCTAGAACCAAGCACTGCATTGTGACAAGATAGGTAAAATGGAGATGTGCTTTCCATATCAACTATCCAAGATCAGGAATGTTTCCAACGTTTTCAAGGAGGATCAGGGTTTCAAAAATAAAGATATTGGAATGTGCATTTAGGGCTAATCAGCGCTGATTGTAGAAGTCTTGGGGGCATTTTTATAATAACATAAATATCACTATCAGCTCTCTGTGATTATGCTACCCCAGACTTCCAACTTCTTTTAACGCATACTGCAGCAATTTAGTTTTCCTCACCTTCTGAAAGCAAGATAGACTCTCCACCCAGTAGGTTCCTTGCCAGTGTATTTGCAGATACAGGTAACCTCTGATCCAGAGATGCAGATGTTCCAACCAATACAGGCTGGTCCTCAATAGTCCCGTTGCATTGATGTCTTTCTTTTCTAGAGGCTGATATGATTGCCTGATTTACTAAAGCTCTTCAAGAATAGGGAAGACAGACTATCATCAGACTAGAAGAGCCTGGAATGGATTTCTTAAAATCATTTCATATTATTTGGAAAATGTTTTCAATCCTGGACTAGATCCAAACCAGGTTTGCTGGATCACCCAAGTTCACCCATGATGTCTATCTTCCCCAGTCTTAGAGAGTTTTGATAAATAAGGCCCAATGTGTCTATTTTACACATGCAATAATGTGGACCCAAGAATAAAAACTCACTGTAAACAAAACAAGGACAAAGCCAGGCAACTTTGGTTGGACTGGTTGGGAAAGTGACTATGGCTTTAGGTGAGCAAAAGTGGGTAAAGTCTTAATGTCAGAACTCAGGCAAAGGTAGTGGAGGTGAGATGTTGGGGGCGGGGGTATAGATTTCCTATAGATCAGCTTTATTATTACTGTAAGAGTTGTGAAAAAATGTGTTCCAGAAAGGCTATTCTGAGTAAGCTCTTCAGTTATAAAGAAAGAAACATTAAAGTGCTTAATATAGAAAGGTTTTTAACAAAACATTTAAGGAAATAGTACACAAGAACCCGAAAGATATTTACCAGTAATAATGCATCCTAATTGCTTAACTAATAATTCTTAATATTAACTCAGTGTTGAACTCGAGTTGTTTATTTTATTAAATCACTTTTTTATTCACTATGCTCAGGTCAAGTACATTTTTCAAAGTCAATGATAGGGAGAGCAAAATATTTTTAAAAGCCAAAATTTTCCAACTTATGTTTTTGTTGATTTTACCATTCTCGCCTTTCGCAAAATGGCCTTTAGACAATGCTGAGTTAAGGAAATTCTCTATCTATATTTTGGCCAAGCAAGCTTGCAAATGCAGTGCTAATGCCAAATATGACTGCTAGCTTAGCTGTCCAAGTCCTGTTCTAGGGAGAGCAGTGCACATTTTTATTTTTATTATTATTATTAATAATCTTTAAATATATAATACTAAGTCCTGCACAACGAATAGAAGACGCAAATGACAACCCCACATACCCAACAAGTACAAACAAGGAGGTGGGGAGGGCTCTGTTTCAACAATCTAAGAGGTAAGGGAGAGTGGTATACAATAAGGGGGGTATGGAATGGTGGTGAAATAATATTAGGTTAAGAGATAGATGAAGACGGAAGGTAAGTGGGTTTTCAGGGCTCTTTTAAACATTAAAAGTAGGAGCAAGCCTAGTAGAAAATGGAAAAGAGTTCCAGAGGATAGGTGCAGCTTTGGAGGAGATTTGGTATTGTGCATTTGAAGAGGTTATGAGTTAGGAAGTCATTAGTAGGCCATTGGAAGTGAAGAGAGGGTGTGTATTTATGTACCAGGTCTGAAACGTAAGTGGGACTCTGGAATGATTTAAGAATAAAGGGCTGCAGCATTCATGGTAGATTAGATGATGAGAGTTTGGTTAGTTCAAAACCAGAGAAGTGGATGTGTCAGTGGTCCAGGTTAGGGATGATTTGCCGATCACCAATGCCAACATGTCTTGAACAGCATAACAGTAAATACAGCTAAATTAAAAAAGGGCACTGCTTAGCTGTTGAAGTTGATTGAGTATGTACTTGTCTTCTAGCAATTCTGGTAAAAGACAAAAAAATTTGAAAAAATAACATACAATGCAATTTTCACTATGGAAGAGCAGTATCGTCACCTTAGGCCCAATTTTAATTTAGACTGTAAAAACAACTTCTCTTTTTATCTCCATAAAATAAGAAAAGATGCTATAGTCCACTGAGATAGCTCATGCAGAGTTAATATCAATGTTTGGGATTTTAGTGCTGCACAGAAAGGTTGGGTATTTCTGGCAGATTATCAGATGCTTTACTGTAGTTGCAGCTTTTAAAAAAGAACATGAGGAAATGTGAATGTGTTGATATATTGATTTTGTTTTGTTTTTTTGCTTACATTCTAAGTATGTTTTTGTGGTTTTTAAATTGCTCCTGTGTGGTTACAGAAGCTCCCTGCAAGGATGGTAAGCCTTTTCCTGTGCCAAGCCCAATCATTTTATTTCAGAGGGAAATAGACAGTGAGAGAAGTAAAACAAAAATGTTGCACATTACAGCCAATCTATAAGTTTTTATTTTTTTTTAACTTTATTACACAATTATATACTTGTATTTATATAGCGACAATGTATTACACAACACTTTACAAAGCCCATTGTCATGTCACTAGCTGTCCCTCAAAGGGGCTCATAATCTAATATCCCTACCATAGTCATATGTCATTAACATTGTCTATGTAAAATTTTTTGGGGGAAGACAATTAACCGAATTGCATGCTTTTTGGAATGTGGGGGGAAACAGAAGTGCTTGGAGGAAACCCATGCAAACATGGGGATAACATGCAAACTCCATTCAGACAGAACCCTGGTCCAGATTTGAACCTGGGACCTGTCATGCATAAAGAGACAGGGCCTCCAGGTGGCGCTATGACGTGCACAGAAATGTCAGCCCTGAGAAGGACCAATAATCTAAGTAGTAACCAGGTCTTCTCCAGAGCCTCTAGTGGTGAGAATGTTGCGCTGCTGGTTACTGCCAGGTCGCAGTCCCTGGGCACACCAGGCTGGGGCAGGATGATGCAGGGTACTAAATCATTAGGCAGAAGAATTGTCAAGAAAGGCCATGGTCATAGCAGGCAGCAAGCAGGAAAGGTCATGAACAAGCCAGGGGTCAAGAACCAGAAATCCAGGTAATATACTGGGGCCAAACACAGGAGAAACAGGAAGCGTCAGGAGGCACAGGTGACACAGAAGGCACAGAGGAACACAAGAACAGCACAAGGGAACAGTCAGGGAAACCCCAGACTGGGCAATAAGAGCTTAACATAGGAGCTGAACAGGGAGAGCACTGAATTAAACAGCAGGTGGAGAGGAAATGCTCAGCAGAGCTAGGGGGTTTGGCACTAGTGAGTGCTGTGTCTGAGCTAGTAAAAAAGCCAAGGATGATTCATAAGCTATTTGCTGATTGGCCAAGGTGAGGAGCGATAGTAGATAAATCTGGAAAAGCAGGCATTCCTGGGCTCAGAACTGCCTGCACGCACACGAGAGAGACGCCTGCGCTTTAGCAAGGAAGAGGTAAGTTTGACAAGACCTAGCACTGCAAAGGCCAGAGTGCTAGCCGCTGAGCCAACCTTTTCAATTCTCAAATACAGTAGCTATTCTTCCTGCACTCCCACTTTTAAGAGCCTCCTTTCCCTAAAAAAAAAATTCTTTATAATATTATAAATTATTATAGGGAGAGTGGAGGAGTGTGATAGCATCAGCCTTATGTAACCTCTATAGTTTATCAAGCTTTATTTTTCACATGATTGCTCTGTGGATTGAACCTCTGGAGCCATCATGGGAAGAATTTGTGTGAAAGGGAGCTGGCCACAGAAGAGAGTGGTTGGAGTAACAACGAGTCTGGTTCTGTATTAAAGAAAGGGAGTGGAATTAAAAAAGGTGGGTGGGATAACATAATTGGCAGCATTTCAGTGTTAGATGTGTGACAATTGATTGTGACATGTTGACGTGTAAGGAAGGAAACATTGTGGCAGAAAGATACCAAATGGGAAAAGGTGTTCAGTCTCCTAAACAGGACATGACATTAATAATGGTTCATAGTTGTCTCTTAAAAAGATTGTATCTTCATAAATTAACAATCTTTAATAAAAATATAGTTTGAGAGTTGGTTGGATTGATAGGATTTTGCCTGGAGTATAGTCCTTAAATGGGATGAGCAAGAATGCCTTTGACATTCTCGCAAAAATCTCCTCGAACTTCTGATGGGTCCACGTAATTTCGGTGAACCAATCTCGCGCACCCATCGGATGATTGAGGATATCACTAGAAGTTAAATGAGGACAACCCCTCATTAAAATTGTAGTGCCCAGGGATTGCGCACAGGAGGATTCTCACAACTTCATTGCAGCCGTGGTACTCCTCCTGTTAGTGTGAGTCCCGCAGCTGTGCTCAACATGAATAAATGCAGCTGTGGGTATCATCACATGATGATTCCCACAGCTGCATTCATTCATAATGAGCACAGCCGCAGAACTCTGTGTTCTTGGATAGAGAATCTCTATCCAAGAACACATACTACAGGGCTGTCAGCTCCGCTCCTTCGATTGCTCTCAGGTCCCAAAAAATTTGATCTCGATGGCTGAATATACACAGGTCGTTCTCGCTTACATGTTCGGTAAGCGAGAACAGCCCGATTTGCTGCGAGTTAGAATTTTTAAATTTCGCTCGCTCATCCCTAGTCCTAAGTTGTTTTGTTGAATTGAAACGGGAAAGGCAGTTCACCAACCTTGTCATGCTGTATGGCACTGGCAATACTAAAGAGGAAGCAGCCACTGCAAGGTGGGAGGTCCAAGACAAAGGCCTGAATTCTTACCCTCCACTCTTCCTACAGTAGCCCTTCTGCTGTGGCTACTGCTCCTCAAGTGCCATGCAGCATAGTTGTAAACTAAAAGTATATATATATATTGTTGTCTAACAATAGTCCCCCATTCTGATTTGTTTTAATAAAGATAATTAAAATGTTACTCACCTAAATAGGTTAAGTAGGATGAAGTCCTTGTGCCGATTACCGGCTGGGGATCTCGTGGAGTACAGCCTAAAGAAAGAAGAAAAGTTGTTAACACAAAAAACTGAAGATTGCTGGAAGAAGCGTGTCCTCTCCCCTCATATGCCTTACAGTACATCAGGGCCTGAAGTTATGTAGTATAGTCTCTTTGAGGAGGGCTTTAGGAGGTCACATGTTATGGGCTTGAGTTGTTTTAACTAAGCTCCTATATTTTTTTTCTTGGGCAAAAAAATAAAATAAATAGTTAAGTAGTTTAAAAGTTTATTTAAATCGATAAATAAAGGCTGTGGCCAAGTTGAGCCAAATACTTTGCAGCTGTAGTTTAGTTTATTATTTATTAATACGAATAAAATATAGAGTTTAAGAAAGCTGGCTATGATCCCATATATATACTTTTAAGTTACTACATGGGTGGAGGAAGGGGACATATAGTGATTACATATGTCCTCTGAATGGGCCCACTGGTCACAGATGTCATCACAGGGAATAGGGACCCATGATTTGTATGTATGTCCCTGCTGTGCAAAAAGAATACCTAAAATATAAGATTCAATAAAAGAATTATAAATCTTTAGCATAAAAGGGTGAATACACTTATGTATTTCAGCCACATATTTATTTGTTCCATGAAGTTCAACCTTGCAATATACCAAGTAGCTTTTCACATCCCTGCCAATGCTTCGTCATCACCAATATTAAGACAGTGCTCTGACCCCGGTGCAAATCTCCAAATTCCAATAAAGCTTTGCAAGCACAAATATGTATGTGATAAAACTGAATATGTTTTTTAGGAGGCAGATATAATACCATGAAGAAGACTATAGTGGGACTATCCTATCATAAAGCTGTAAAGGGAGAAATATGGAATGTTAAGGTTTATTGACTTGTGATCTGATTTTGTCTTCAAAATGCATTTTAACTGCAAAAGAACATTCCGAAGTATTCAAGGTCAAATGAATCATATTGGCGGAATGAGCAAAGTACCAAAATGAATACAAGTGAGATGTAGCAATAGCATTTCCTGTCTTTTGCTGGATCATCAATAAAATCACATAAATTGCCACACTGGGATCTCTGCATTTATATGGAAAACAGCTTCTAAAGGAAGATTACAAGAAAAGCCAAAATAGAGGTTTTATATTCAAATATGTGACACAGAGCAATAATGGTCCACACTGATATCATTTATTGTTCCAACCAGAGTTTTATGTGGAAATTACTTTATATGTGTCTTAAAGTATGGGCTTACGGCTACACTGATTGCACATTTTACAAGCACAGAACAAGCATTCTCATTCATAGTCTACGCTGTGTCAGTAGAAAAGTTGAAAGCTGAAAACTTTTACATTTTATGTTATACATCAGTAAAATTCATAATTTTCTTAGGAATAAATCCTGAATTAAACAAAAATAATACCTGTACTGGGAAAAAGAAAGTACATCTGCGCTCAGCGGTAAATGTTTTGCATATCAGGACATATTAACAATAATAAATCACCCGGTTTTTAGCAGGTGGTAAATTTAGTTAAAAAATAAACATGT
The DNA here is from genome assembly GCF_032062135.1 of Pyxicephalus adspersus. Taxonomy (NCBI): domain Eukaryota; kingdom Metazoa; phylum Chordata; class Amphibia; order Anura; family Pyxicephalidae; genus Pyxicephalus; species Pyxicephalus adspersus. The sequence continues at coordinate 20,047,960 of NC_092861.1, forward strand.
GACATATTGCTCCGTGTTTTTATTTATTTTACAAAGACTAAGATAAAATGGAGAAGCAGTGTGAGAAAAATTAGGTACACCTTTACCATTTCCATCAGAATTAAGAGAGTAATCAGCAGCTTTTTATCTGCTAATCAAATGCACAAGATTTTGGCAACCTAAGGGCTTAATCATTATGAAAATAGGTGTAGTTACCACAAAATGGGTATACAGTGGGCATGGTTAACCAGAGATGTTATTGTTGTTAGTTGCAGAATTATTACTGTTTTTTCATGCTCATGTAAATGAGCCATAATTCATAAACCCCAGGTCCACATTCAAGCCATAAGACTCCTAAGCCATAATCCATGACCCCTAGGTCTAAATTCCAGCCATGAGACCCCGAAGTTATAATCAATGACCTCCAAGTCCATATTCCAGCTATACGACTCCAATGCTATAATTAGCAACCCCCAGGTCCACATTCCAGCCATAAGACCCACATGCCATAATCCATAACCCCCAGGTTCAAATTCCAGCCTCAAGACCTCCCTGTTATAATCAAGCAATACCCACCAGATCCACATCCCAGCCATTAGACCACCATGTCAAAATCTATAACCCTAAAGCTCACAAAACAGTTTTAACAAAGTCCTCACCATGCCATAATTCAACAATGATCCCAGCCAAGTCTTTGACAGCAAAAATACCTGTATAGATGAAGAGAAACAAACTGGAGAAGAACCCTCACCAGGCTTAACTCAATGTCAAGGAGGAAAGACATCTTTAATGATCTTAGTGAAGCAACTGGTGCATCCACACCTGGGAAAGGTTGTAGGACTATTTCTAACAACTTGATGTCTAGAAAAATTATTCACAAGTGAAAAATATTTAAGACATTCTGCAATCTTTCCAGGAGTAAAGGTCCAAGCAAATTCATTCCAAGGTCAGACCCTAAATTTTTTCGCAATGAGAAATTGCAATAAACCCAAGAATCTCAGACTCCACTCAGTTAGTGCTTCAGTTAGTATGTTAAATGTTTCATGACAGTACAATTTAAAAAAGCCTGAATAAGTTATACAGAATTGTTCAACAAACTGCTGAATTATGGGGTATACTTTTGTTTTTCATAAATGTTTTCTCTACTTTTTCTTCATTTTTGTCAAATACGTAATGACACGGTACTGTGTGTTTTGCATCTGAGGTTAGATTTAAAATATTTTGGAGCCTGCTAATGTTTAGATTATTTTACATAGGGTATACTGTTTTTTCTCTTTTGGCCATTTATATCTATTGAAAATGTTCTTTAGCTTTAAATCATGTCACTGGCTCTGACTTCCTCTCTGTTAGGGCTACCCCCCTGGCAGGTGAAGCGGGGTGAGTGAAACAGAGGGATTCAGTGTAGGGTCAACCAAGATCAGGTACTAATTGGGATGACAGCAGGAGGCAAGATCTAGGCAAACTTATGTCTGGGCAGGTGGCTGGCAAATGTAGTTGGAGTCCAGGCACAGGTCAAGGCAGATGGCAAGCACTGTCAAGGTCAGGCACAGGTCAGGAATCTGAAAAAGGCACAAAATGGCAGAGCATAACTGACCAAGTCTCAGGCAGCAAGGTTGAGGATTCCACAACCAGAGTCTGGAACAAGCATGGTATAATAAAGTCCAACAGCCAATAGCAGGACAAGAGTGGAACCAGGAACTAGTTCACTAATCGGCTTCTGCACAAACTCTGAAACCGTCTTCAGCTGTGCAGATCATGCAAGCTGCTGGACGGATGATCTACTGGTGGAGTGGTAACACTCTCACCTGACTCCTTGCTGCACGACAACCTGTAGAAATGTATGGACCCCATACTAAGTAACCTAGGTGCCAGCATTGCAAAAGTCAAGTCCTTTTGATTGAGGTCCATTAAGGAAGTATCCCTTGTCCCACCAAATCCAAAGCGCTACAATCAGCTTGGAATACTTTGCTAATTGCAGAGCTATAGTCTGTTAGTCCTCACTGATGACACCTCTGCTTCCACACCATGAAGTTGGAGATGAAAGGATAATAGTGTATTGCCTGGTTCAGGTTATCCATTGAATAGGTAAATCATTATGCCTTGTATCTTTGCCACTTGTTTTATTATTTTGTGAATGTATTAAGTGTCTTGAACACATTCCTAAACAAAACACACATCTCTAACTATAATAAAACCCATTAATCATAGATCTTGTTCTAAATAACCAACATGTCGGATAAGGTTGAATAAACAGGTTTAGGGTTTACAGTGACAATTTTAAGCTTCCTTTCATCTTTCCATTCTAACTTTTTAGAGGTCAGGGAAAGAAAAGCTTAGCACTAAAGAATAGGTTTACTGTTGTGTTGGCAGCTGAAAGAATATGAGAAAGTGCAGTGACATTTATAAATCCTTTGATTGCTTGTGAAGATTACTTGCCCTTTTTTGTCAAAGGCATTTCTCTTTGGCCTCAATGTGCCTATCTAGCGATCTGACTGTCTCAGGTTTAGTATTAAGTGAAATATTTTTATATTTTCAGACACACAAAAGTACTCTATAAAATATACATTGATATAGTTTTAAAGTTGTACAGGAATGCTGAAAATGGCTTAAAGGGAAAGTCCATGGTGAGTTTTTATAACCAAAAATCAGTTTTCCAATTATTTTTCGCCTTCGCCAGCTAAACAGAAACCTTTCATGGACTAAAGTATTGACCATTAAGGGAAAGTGTATGGATGTCTTGACTTATCACCCGAATCCATGCACCAACACTAGATTGAATGCACTTAGTATGCAGAAACTGCATATTAAAAACTTGACTTTTAATCATTTAACATATAAACAAATAGATATAGCAACTGATACACAAGTCATTTTGTAATTTAATTTGGTTGAAAATTTCCACTTCAATTTGCAGCCATTGTAATATTTCAAAGGCTATCAAAAAATAATATTAATAATTATGAATAAACAGGATTTATTTAGCGCCAACATATTACGCAGCGCTGTACATTGAATAGGGGTTGAAAATGACAGACAGATACAGACAGTGACACAGGAGGAGAGGACTCTGCCCCGAAGAGCTTGCAAAAGCAATATGACAACCTGGAAGGGTTCTCTACATCCTTTGTGTACAGAAATGCATTTTCTGCTTGTGTGACTGGTGCACTGCTTTCCCAGATGTCTGCACCAAAAGTATGTCAAATTTTAGACACCTTCTTTGTTCATGTTGAAAAAAAAATGTCATGCATCCCGGAAAGCTCTTGGCTGCTCTTTCTGTGGATGCTTGATCTCTGGAAAGAGATGCCGATCTCCCGCATGCGCAGTGGGATTGGCTCTTTTTTTCCCCTTTACAGTGGGCTACATCACCCGATCTCGCACTGCACGGGTGCCGTAGCCAGAAGAAGGAAGAAAAAGACCAAAGATGGCGCTGGGATGAAGTATTCCTTGATAAAATTTAATTATTTTGCAAAGCACACGGTAAAACATACAGATATTATTCATAGGGCAAAGATCTAATACAAAGGTTGTTAAAATTATTGCAATGGTCATTGATCATCCAGGGGATTGTTTTTCCTCACAAAAAGTATAGTAACACTTTAGGAGATCAAGATGTAATTTTGGTTTGCCTAGTTTACAGGCACGTTGAACAGAGTACTTAGTAGGACACTTGGCATAAGATGCCAAGGACAAGAGACACCTCCAAATAAAACACTGGTAAGTGACCTGATAAACCTTAAAAAGGTTATTTAAATGGAACTTTTAAAGGTTTGAATACATAGGTTTAGGTTGCCTGCCAGGGTTTAATATGTCTCTGTTAGGTGATCTTCTTTCACTTCCTATAATGATGGATATACAGAGAGTATCTTGTCAAAAATGATGTAAGTGACAAAAAAATTGACAGGAGGTCTAATCCTTCCCATCCCTTTCTAAAACAAAAGGGTTTTTTAGCTGACCTTCTCCGGACCTGGGACAGTTCCTGCCATGGTGGCCATGCGACGAGTAAGAGTATCTTTCTAATAATAAGGAGGCAGGAAGCAATACAAAGCTGACACAAGGTCTAATACTTTCCTACCATATGGGAAATTTCCCTTTAATTCTTGTCTTGTTAAAAACACAGAAGGTGAGAGGAATCTTTCACCGCTAAGTAAACAACTTGATTGACATTTTACAACTAACAGAGTTGACAGTCTTCCAGAAATGTAGCAACAGTTTTGTGAAAATGCAGACAAATTAAACCTGACTGTAAAACAGAAATTACTTGCGAGTATCAGCCACTTACAATGTTTATATCACATCTAAATTTGATACATGAAACAAAAGGAATTGGCAACCGACCAAAAAACAGGGAAGCGCTTTATGTGTCACACAGGTCTGTGCAGTTTGATTCCAGCAAACCCGGCAGTTGTTACACACAACCGTTACACATAACTATTTCTTAGTATTTTGATGTTTATAAAGAGCTGCTGCCACAAATTAGATCGACTTTTCCTTATGGGCAGTTTAGAGATACTTTAGTGATAAGATCAAAAAATATGCAAATCATTCAGGATTTAATTGGCATTTGTCTGTGAAACTCTTTTGCACTCATGGAATTTAATTAAAATGATGTTGGTTATCATTATGTGTGAAAATTTTGCTATGAGTATTAATAATAAGTAAAGTATACCTTAAGTAACGCAAGTAACACATGGCATAATCCAGGGGTCTATTCTATTGCTAGAGGCAGTTATTTGGATGTACTGTAGTAAAGTTAATCCCCTATTAAAACTCCCAAGCAAACTTTAAACTGCTGCTTGTCAATTTTGGAAACCACTCTGCAATCTGCTGCAGCCACAGTTGCGTGTAAAAAATAGCTCCCAAATGGAATGAGAGAGGTTGGGACCATGGTTGAGCCCGCAGCAGAACACCACCAACACCACCTTCTGTTGTAGAGCGTCATATGCTTACCACCAGCTGATGAAGCCCTTAAGGCCATAGTTGTACTGTGTATGATCTAGTTTAATTTTTGGTATATCAAAGATTTAACATCAAGTGAGTGGAGCAATCATTTTCAGGTCAGCCACATGACATATAACAGATAAGTTTTCTCTACTTTTAATAGGTTTTTAGAGTATAAAACCCCGGCCAGATTATTTGTTTGCTGTCCGTGTACCATTGGAAAGGCTTCCATTCCTGTCCCTAGGATGTAACAAAAGGTTACAAATAATCTCCCAATGTGAGGAGAATTCCTCTCATTGACAGTCTCTCAAACAGGTGTTCCTATTAAAATAATAACTCTGATCTTTTGTTCTGTGGATAATATTAATTTTTTTATGTTTTCCTAATAGGTTTAATTCTCAATGACAATAGTTTCAAAGACAAACAATAGGATGTATCTTTCCTAAAGTCATGTGTTGTTTCACCTGTCAGAGGTCTGATATTTGCATTTAACCAGTCTTGTCTAGGCATCACTGCCACAGAGCATTGCAAGGTCGGTGGCCTTTATTTTCCCTGCTGTAGTTAGCAGTACAACTTGCCCATTGTTGACTGACACATCATCAGGAGGCTGATATCAGCACGTAATAATGTATGTACACCTATTCTTTATAAAAAAATACACTAAACCAATATATTTTTGTTAATTATATATTTATGGAGTGCCAGGCCTGTCAGCTTAGAAAAGGGACCTGGGGATAAAAATCACATGGGCTCACCAAAGCTGTGCAAGAGAAGATTGGAAAAGCCTTGCCTAGTCTGATCAGTCTTATTTCTGCCGCAACATTTAGATGCTAGGGTCAGGAGGCAACAATATGTAGGCATGGATCCATCCTGCCTTGTATCAATAGTTGAGGCTGGTGGTTGAGGTGAAATGGTGTGGAGGATATTTTTTTAGCATATTTTGAGCTTTTCAGTGACAATGAGCATTGTTCAACTGACACAAACTACATTAGTATAGTTGCTGACCATGTCCATCTTCTTTTGTTTTCTTAAGATGGCTTCACTGTACTCAATGGTCTCCACATTTATGGATTCTCAGTATAATACAAAAAAAACAAGTACATCTAAGGGATGTCATGGACTGTTTTATACATAGTGAGTAAGAGTGGTAAGCATAATGATTGGGTATGTAGTTTTTAAAGCTTTTTCCTGGGCTTCTGAAAAGCAATTAATACACTGGATTGTCCCACTACACCCACTGGATTCAGAAGAAAAATGGCAAATCTCAGGATTCTCAGGAGTCTCAAAATTTTATTAAATTACTATGAACAGTACTGAGCTTTTGCATATTGGATCTAATATTCAGACATTAAGACTTAATTGTACTTACACTGTAATGATTATTCTAATGAATATATTGATTTAATGGTTTTGCTAGATCTGCAGTGTCACTAATTTAGGTCAACATTATATGTTTGAGTTAAAAGGCTACATTCCTAGAGGGAGGCTAAGCATGTACTGTAACAATTGTACAAGTTCTGTAATAAAATGAATAATCTTAGTACTGCACAGTGTTTTTTAATTCACCTGCGGCAGTTAATTCTTCATGATGGTGACATGGCAGAGGACTAGCATTTAAATTCAACCACCCATGCACACAAAACCCCTCCTTTGTAGGATATATATATGTTCCCAGCCATAACCCAACCAGCTCGGGAGCGATATCCCCAACACTACGTAGTCCTCACCCCAAACACTCCAACCATCACCATCTCTTTACCACAATCCCGAGAACTCCATACCAAAGATGGATCTCCAACCCCCACTGATACCACTCCCAAAACACTAAGGACCTCATTGCTGAAAATCCCTATTACAATTGGGCCGGAAGGGTGGGAAACTTTCTCCACGCTGCCCGCCTAATGAATAGCTCCCACTTTTCCTCATCGCTATTTTTTTAACTTTTTGCCCACCGATTAATACAACTTCAACTTCAAACTCTCCCTTCCTCAACCTTTACTGAACTCTCCTAAATCCTTTACCCCTTCCTTGCCTGCTACCTGCCCCCCACAGTCATGCAGGCCTTCCTCTGTGTTTCCCTACACTCCAGGCCTGCCTTCATAGTAGTATATTATAAAGAAAATAAGTCAGTAATACATTTTCTTCTAAGCAATCATAAATATTAAGTCAACTTCTACCTTGATTTTAGATTTGTAACATCTGGTAAGTATTTGTTTATTAATACATTTTTTTCTAAATAACGATATCTTTCTTCTTTGAAATTGCCATGTGTTTGGAGAGTAAAGACAATGGCTAGATGGATAGCAATCTTGTTGAGTCCCACCATTGACACTTTCTGCAACACTGTCTGTTCTCCTGTGTATGATCTATTTATTCCTTTGGTATTTATTCTAAATGTATTTATTTATGGTATTTATTTGGTATTTATCCTTTGGAACTGCTTTGTTTCCTCTTGCAGCCTAAAAGCATTCTCTTAGATAACTGATGTCAACCCAATGTATGTGGCATGTTTTATATCACCACCCCTTTCAGCTATACCTACCTTGGAACATCTCAGAATCTTTAAAAAAATGTATATATATACATCGATGTACATACCATACCACACATACCATATAGAGGTAAATGTAACACTACTGAGAAATTATTCCCATTGCCAGTCCAGACCCCACCATGTAGAAATCTCAGCAATCAGGGTAAGTCAAGTCACAGCACAGGTCTTGGAACCCTTCTTACTTCAACTAGGATAATCAGCTTACTGTAAAGTAAAGAAAGACAATTTACTAACCTAGTTCAATAAAATGGTATAATGTAAAGCTTTTGTATAGCTGATGGCAGCTTCTCCCAATAGTCAGCGATTCCCTGGCATCAGGAAGCTATAAATGCATCTCAACTTTACTACCAGAGTGAGTATACCTCAACTTTATATTTTTCTTCTTGCATTTAGTTCCATTGGGCCTGATTTATTAAAGCTCTCCAAGGCTGGAGAGGATACACTTTCATCAGTGAACCCCGGTGACCCAGTAAACCTAAAATAGATCTAGTCCAGGATTCAAAACATTTGCTAACAAATAGCAGATGACGTTTAAGAAATCCATTTTCGGTTTTACTGGATCACCTAGGTTCACAAGGCTGGATAAAAATGCATCCTCTCCAGCCTTGGAGAGCTTTAATAAATCAGGCCTATTAAGTCAGAACTGATACAATAATACCATTTTGTCACAGCATTGGTTGTGTTGAGACCAAGGTATCATTTTACCAGGCATTTCAAAGGCACAGTAAAGCTGTTTGCATTGTTTTTAATAGAATTTATGTACAGGAAATTAGCTTTGAGTGTCTTTGAGTATCTTGAATGTCTTTCCTTCCAATTACATCTCCATACCTTATCTCAATTCTATAAAACTCCTAAAACTTTTTAAATATTGGAATATTTGTAATAACTATTTATGGTCTATTTTGAACAAGATTGATTTCCTGCTAATTCAAATCACATAAATGCTATTTGCGTGTTTATATTGAACTGTCAAGTATTTCTGTAAATCTATTAAATTAAAATGTTCATGAGGAAAGGCAGTGACTAATGGACTGTTAAGGACACATGTTGTTAATGGCAGCTCTAAAGCTTAGACACTGTCAGGATATACTTTTCAAAGCACAAGATGTGAGAACTTTTATAAGACTGCAAAGCAGTTAAAACTTTACAGTGCATAGAATATGTACAGAACCTTTAGTGACCTTGCACTTATTTCTAATTTGCTTTTGTTCACACTGCCTGGAAGAAATTTTACAGACAAACTGAAAATTACTAATATAGACGGTGCAATTATCATTTCAGGTGGCTGAAGCATCTCTGTGGAAACATTTAAAATCATTTTATCATATGATAATAAATACGAAAAAGATGTTAAATCTGTTTGATTCCAAAAATACACGTTAAAAAGACGGTACATCTAAAACTAATATTTCAGTAAGGGACAGATATTTGTGGGGACTCCAACGGCTCACATGAATTTATAACTTTGGTATACCCCTATGATATTTCATGCTCCCCCATTATAAAACATACCTCAAATGTATGGACCCAGTAATCTGGTATGTTGAGTGATTTATTTCAAAAAGATTATTTATTAACCCCCCCTTAGAATTCTAATTCTGTCTGTATTTCCATGCAAAAAGCGTTACATTTTTTTTTGCATGGAAATTTATTTTACATTGTAGGCTATAATTGTTAGGCATAACTCACCAAATATGTCCAATATTTAATACATTTATTAAACTTTGAGTAAAAAAACACAAAAATCTGTTAAAAAAATAAAATAAAATAGAGAAACTTATAATATGCCTGTAGAGAAGCATGTAATATATATATATATATATATATATATATATATATTTATATTTATTTATTTAATATTATAATATATATATTTTATGAAGATTATTTTGTATTGGACTCAATACAGCTGTTTTGTATTGAATCCAATACAAAAAAAAATTTAATTTCCCCCCGCTCCTCCCGTCCGACGTCAAACCCAGGAGAACGCCTCTGCAGTTTGTGGCTGGAGATTGGAGAAGGAGAACGTGTCCTCAGGACCTGCGGTTTTAAGCGAGTCACACTAGTGATTACCGCTAGGAGGGTTAATAAATTTTAATATTGTTATTTAATAATGTAAGTTACTTTTTCTAAAAGGCTAAGTTCAGACATGTAGTAAGGTTGCAGTGCCGTTACCACTTCCTCCCCCCCAATACATGTAGCTTCCTACTCCTGATCACACGTAGGAAACATAAAAAATCAATTAGGCCAGCAGTGAGCGACTCAACACCACCCACTGCCACTGCAGCTGGCAAGGTACCATCTGATGGGAGCTGCCTGGGAATGCCTGTTCCAACTGCTTGTTCAAACTTAGACCAGTTTTTATGGATCATCCAGGTTTACTGATGAAAGTCTATCTTCTCTATCTTTGAAAAGCTTTAATAAATCAGGTCCATAGTCCCCTTTTTACAGTTCTTATCATTTTCTTAATTTTACCTGGGGAGCCTAGGTATTGCTGCAGACCGTTTTCCTTTCTAACGTGTGCTATATCCAGGGTCAAGTGTGACCATTTAATATCTTCATTATTAGTATTGTACATCTATTTTGCATTTGTATAACTATTGTGATTATGACTTTTGAATATTTAGGATTTTTTTATTGCAATTTTTCTTTGTACCTTTTTTTCCAGACATCCTAATTAATATGCCTGAAGAAGCAGACTAGTTCTGTGAAACACGTCGAGTGAAAAGAACCCTTCAACAAAACGGTTCAAGCCCTCTATTAATTATCTTCAACATCTATCCTTGGGACTATATCTATAATTCAGAGCACTTTCTGGTATAACCTCCCTTTTATCAATAGATCATTAATTGATGGTTAATCCTAATGTTTAGTGCAGTGGAAAGCACTCTCGCCTTTGCAGCGCTGGGTCACAGGTTTGAACCTCAGCCAGTATGGTATTTTCAAAGAGTTTGTATATTCTTGTGTTTGTGTTCTCCAAACATGTTTTTTTCTCTACACCCTATGTTAATGAATTTGGCAGGGACATTAGATTTGGAGCCCCTTTGAGGGACAGCTAGTGACATGACTATGGACTTTATTAAACACTGTGTAATATGTTGGCATCATACAAATACAAGATAATAATATTAAAGTTAATCATATAGATGTTTAAAAATGTTTAAAACCTGTTTTAAATATGTTCACTGGATGGGTTTAAAAAATCTCATTTGCAAATGTATTATTTTTTATATTAACAGGGATGTGGCATCTCGGTGCAGGTTTGGATCTTTCTCTCTGGATTTTGCTCTATACATGTGCAGCTCAGCATACGTTCAAGAGAGGATTGCGAACAGGCGAGTAAATTTATTTTATTGCAAAAAAGAGATATATCATGTCACGTCTGTAATACAGCATGGCTGCTTGGGTTTTTTTTGAAAGTTTAGTTCTGCCTTAACTATTTAGGTTAAACAATCGCACTAATCAGAAAACATTAAAGAATTAAAATATTTTAACAAACTTTAGACTGTACTGTAAATTTTACTTTGTTGAGAAGACAGGTAAAATAGATATCTGTGTTATCACATCAGAGATCGCTCCTTAGTCAGATTGTTTAGAAAAAAGAAGACGTTACAATTTGCTGAAAAGCAGGAGAGATAAGTCCCTGTTTTGTTTACTCGTAGTCTGTAAATTGCTGTTTTATGTTCTTAATTATTGGAAATGTAATAAAGAATAATGTTTTTTCATCATCATTTACAACCTGGTTTTCTATTTATTTATGTTTATGGGCTGATAAGAAATGTTTTTATGTATCTGCTTGTCAGGTTTACTACAGTGCCCTTGTATGCTGACACAAGGCCTATTAACCAGTATATGATGCAGGGACATAAATTATACTGAATAGTGCAATGTTTGTAGGTAAATTCTGTCTTATGCCATGTGATTCAAACTACCAACACTAATGCATGGTTACGTAAATTAGAGTGTATGTAAAAGCAATATCTTTTAGTGGTTTTTGAATAACATTGGAAGCAATAGATCAGCCCTTTTCAACCATTTTAACATGGGGGAACTGTTGAAATAGCTTTTAGATCTTAGGAAACCCCTACTATAATTACTATATCCACTTGTTACAGTATATTTGCTTGTTGTTCAATGGGATGAATGCCTCTCACAGTGGGAAGATTGCTACCATAGCCAATAAGATCATTTATGCCAGTGGTAACCGACAGATTTCTGAAAGTTAACATTGATAAAACAGAACTTATCAATTTCCTCCCCTTAAATTCCAGATTTACCACTAACATATTTCTAACTGTTAATAACACTGTTATTCTTCCCTGCCCTCTAGCACATTGTCTTCATCATCTTAGATTCTCCCCCCTGCTTTACCCCCCATTCAGAACATTTCCAGGTACTGTCACTTTCACCTGTGCAACATTTACCCCTACCCCTACCTGTACCCAGAGACCACCAATCTCCTGTACATGCTCTTATGATCTCTCGTCTGGACTACTGTAACCTCCTCCTCTCTAGTATTCCACTAACCCGACACTCTCCTCTACAATCTTATATGAATGCTGCAGCCAGACTCATCCATCCTTCCCAACATTCCTCTATGGCTGCCTTTTTTTGTAGTTCTCTTCATTGGCTTCCATTTCACCTTAGAATCAAATTCAAGCTCCTGTGCTTTGCTTTTAAATCCCTCCACAGTTCTTGTCCCACTTACCCCTCTGACCTGGTACAAAAATACACCCTGGGCCACTCTCTTCGCTCCTCCAATGACCTACTAATGACTTCCTCACGCATAACCTCATCACACCCATTGCTCAAAGACTTTTCTAGAGCTACCCTAACTCTCCAGAATGGTCTTCCTTGTCCTATTCGGCTCCTACCTTCTGCTTATTTAAAAGATCACTCAAAACCAATCTTTTCAAACTTGTCTACCCGTCTTCTTCTGTCTTTTAAATCCCTCACTCTTTATCATCCTATTGTAAGCTACTTCCCCCACCTCCTAGATTGTAAGCTCATATGGGAAGGGTCCTCTCCTCCTGCTGTGTCACTGTCTGTATCTGTATGTCATTTGTAGTTCATTTTTAATGTACAGCGCTGTGTAATATGTTGGCGCTATGGAAATACTGTTTAGTAATAATAATAATAAAATAAATTACAATGAGGGGATCATTACCTTCTGCATGCCTGAGGTTGTTCAAAAGACAATCAGGTAAAAGAAATACTGAGTGTGGAATAGCATCTTAATCTTTTTAGAGGTATAGGTGCTCATCAATCCTATTCAATGCTGATTCTATTTCTGCACTAAACACTAATTAAGTTCCATATAGCCACCTACCGAAACTGGAGGCACTTTGACTATGACCCCATACATGTGCATGAGGCCAACATGATGCCAAAATAGTTTACACATTTGGCTTTAACCTCAACTTTGAAAAAAACTTAGACATGGATCAATTTAAAGCCTAACACAAATACTTTCAGACTCTCGATGGGGGTCTCTTGAGATGCTCCTTTTTCCAAGTAGGGTCTTTATTCATGTGAGCTCATTGTCTTGTCTGCTGATATGAACCACTTAATATTATCAAAATTTTTGACTTGCTAACATATGATCTTTAACTACGTGAACAGCAGATGAAGATATAGTTTCATTTTGGTGCACTTTTTCCTAGACCAACACATTGAGGTTGGTCTAGGAAAAAAAAAATCCTTTTTCTCAATTTTCTTGTTAATACAAGGCTGTACAGAAATTACTGTTAAACCCTAACTCAAATTAAAGCAGAGAACTGAAAACTGATCAGTGTATCCCATACTGGTTTTATAAATAGGAAGTTTTGGGGATTTTCTCCCCATTGGTTTTGCAGTATTTACAGGGTGGTTGGACAACTCTTTAGCCACTGATCTCCTACTGCTCCATGATTCCTAATATTAAAACTATTTGGAACATTATATTGGTATGCATTGGAGACAGGTGTTTACAGTAAACTACACAGACACTTGTGGTCAACCTCGGTTTCTTGTTGTGGACAACATTTTCAGCATCTAGCAGTTGGTTATCTATTCAACCCATGGCCTAAACAAACTCTTCTTCCTCTCAACTGTGTTGACTGCTAGTACAAAGGACAAGTAAAAGTAGCTGCGTTAACATGTTACCTGTGTGAACAAGCCTTCATTGGTATATTTCATTTTACAAGTACAGTACTTAGCTACAAAAACATTTTACAAACCTAATGCGATTTAGTTTAAAAAAAAAAACAATGAATTCCTTTTTTAAATTTTAATAGGTTATTTTTTATTAAATACTGGATGTTTTTTTTTGTTATTATTTTTATATATGCTCAACCTCAACTGTATTATTCGGAATTTAGCTAAATAAACACATATAATATTCATCATTAATCAAATGATTAATTGTTCATTCAATGCATGTGGGACAGATGGACAGAACTCTAGGGTCTTACAGACTATATAAAAACAACAGATGGAGCCAAGGTTGTACTTAAGTTTTATAGATGTTTTCCAGGCCTATAATTAATTATAATAAAATTATTAAAATATTGTAATAAACTAGAGCAAACATTTCTATTATCAGAGGGATTTTCTGTCTCTGTAATTCAAAATGATACATTTTACATATCAAATATCCAGAAATTATGATTTACAGGCTTATGTTTTAGGTTAGGGGTTTAATATAATTAATATGTAACGGAGACAGTACAGTACTTTTCAGCACAGAGTTTTCAGTGCTACAAAACAAGTTAAAATAAAACACATCTGATCTAAAACCTTCCTTTTATATGAAAGTTTAAAGTATATCTAAAGGTAAAAGCATTTTTCATTGTGTGTAGCAAAGGAATGGGTAAAGCAGAACTAAACCCAGTAGATACTCACCCGTCCCCATTCCATCGTGGGCACCACATCTTTTCTTCTTCATTCTAATACTTGGCCATCTTGGTTGGACCAGCCAGGATGGTGTAAGGAGTTCATTCAGTGCCGGCAACCACAGGGGAAGCCAGGTATTCAGACAATCAGTTAAGACAATGTTTTTGCAGTAAGGACATTGCATATCCCTTTCTGCAATGAAGACCTGAAGTCAGGTAAGGGTTACACTTTGAAACCCCTGTTAGTATTTTTTGTTCTTTTGTGGTTGGTAAAAGGAATTCCCCTCACTTCCTGTCCTTTGAGAAACACATTGATGAGTGCGCAAATGTGGTTCAACCTATGTCCGTCTCCTGTGACCACATACACCAAACTAAGTTATGATATTTGGAACAATCATATCAATACCTTAATTTGCACGTCATGTCATTTACCAATTTTTTTATACTATTGGGACACCCTGCATATAATTTTGTCTTTCAAAAAGCTCATTGTGTTTGATTTTTGCTCCAAATGGATCTTAATTTTTGCTTCTTCAATTTGGCTCAATGGCTTTTGATGTAAAGTCATTAGAGCCCAACAGGTGCCAGATTCATTTTTTAGAAGGACCAACTAATGAAATAACTCATTTGAGTTTAAGACTTTTCAAAAACAAATTCCCATTACATAATTTGCTGTTTAATTTCAAATAAAATAAAACATGCCAGCCTAATGAATATTCATTACATCGATCTATCTCTTTTTTAGTCAATTTATAGAAATCAAAGAAATTTGTTGATACCATGCAAGAGGCAATATAAAAAATATCTTTGTACTTGAAGGCAAAGATAAAAAAATAATAAAGATCTCATAAAAAGGATTAGGATTAAACCTTTATTCCTCCATCAACATGGACAGATGGATGGATTTTACTGCTTTTCTCCTACACATACTCTCATCCTGGATTTTACTTATTTACTGCTGTCACAGTTATGTAAACTCTTGTCTACTACCTGGCTTCAGGGTAGCTTAAAGGGCAAGTATGCAAGCACCTGAACAGGCAGCAAATTGAAAATAAAAACTCGAGAGGTTTTATCTTGCAATAAAAATAGGAGTATATTATTCTAGAAACAATATCCACAAATAATGTACAGTGGGTTGACAGTATGTAAGCAGCTTGGTTAGGTCACAATCTAAGAAGGCGGGATGAGGAAGATTTTATCCTCCAAAAAAATATGAATATTATTTGAGAGACAATAGCTACAAACAATGTTCAGTGGCTGGACAGTATGCAAGCAGTATAGTTATGCTGGGAAGAAGAGACAAAGCAGATTTTTACTGTAATAGGCATTAAAGTATCTTTTTAAGCACCACCTAAGAAACATTGCAAACATTTTTGAATCTGGAGCATTGGAATAGGTTGCATACTGTGAAATGCAACACAGGATTTACCCTATAGCAAATATTAGAAATTTGGCAGCTGAGGTCTAGCTGCAGAAATATTGTGTGGCATCAGTGCAGTGCTAGAGTATTTAAATACACTTAGAGAGGTGGCAGGAGATGGTGATGGTGGCAGATATCTTTTTGGTGGGGGTGAATGAATTAAACTAAAAGTTTGATTTGTAGTATTGCCACTAAGGGTCTGTAGTTACTGGTAATCCAGGTCTGGTTCAATCTTAATGAAAGCTAGCTGGTCCACACTGTCAAGGGACAGCTGAATTCAGCACTTTTTAATGAAAACCTCCTGAAGAGCCTTTTAAACAGCATCCATTCCCCTGATTGCTTTTGCAGCCCGGTATTATGTGTTCATGGATAGGGATTCTCTATCAAAGAACACAGAAGTCCCAGACTTCTTCATGTGCTCATCATGAATGAATGCAGCCGTGGGAATCATCCTGTGATGGTTCCCATGGCTACATTCATTGACGAGCACAGCCGTGGGACTCACACTAACAGGGGGAGTACCGTGGCTGCATTCATGAATGCAGCCGTGAGAATCCTCCTGTGCACAATCCCCAGGCACTTGAAGTTAAATGAGGGGGTCGCGCAAAGGAGGATTTTCACGGCTGCATTCATGAATGCAGCCAAAGTACTCCTCCTGCCTCCCCGGGCACTAGAGCTCCCCGGGCTTGCCCTCATTTAACTTCCAGTGCCCGGAGATCGCACACAGGAGGATTCCCACAGCCGCGGTACTCCTCCTGTAATGATTTCCTCAATCTTCCGATAGGTCCCCGAAACCAGCCGAAATTTCGCAGACCCATCTAAAGTTTGAGGAAATTATGGCGAGAATGTCAGAGGCATTCTCACTTAGCCCTACTCAAAGGCCTTTCAAGGATCAGAGAATCTGAGATGTGTTGGTAAGTGGTGTTTTGGTGCACACTTTGTTACCAATTATGTGGTAAAGTGGCAGCAAAAAGTATATACTACAAAAAAAAAAAAAAGATCTAGCAAACATAAAATATACCAGCCCCCCAAAAAGAACACTTCCAAATCAAACCCCAACTGTGCAGAAAATTAGGACCATTGTAAAATTGCAAAAGATAATAATTAAAAATAAATAAATAAAAGAACAACAAAAAGATTGCAGATACTGAAATAATACATATTTTTGAAACAAGTCAAGGGAAGTCCTAAAAAAGGCTTTTGGGTCTCTGACCCAGTGAATACAGAAGTGGTGTGGTTGCTAACCACAATAATTTAGAGCAATAAAACAGTGGTCAACCAGAATTTCATTGCTATACCATAATATGAAAAGTGATATTGGAAAGAGCAAATAGTAAAACACAAAAGGTTTTTATTCTACGGTACATCCTATATTTTCTACATTTTTTTAAATCACATCTACACTTTGATACAGTAGTCCTAAAAATGACAAGATAATGTACTTGTCGGTCTGCAAACAGGCAAACGCAGGCTCGTGGGAAGGTCAGTGCACATTATTCTACCATTGACAATTTTAAGTTGTTATTGCCTGTGCATTCATAGCCTCACGCTTCATGGATCACTAGCACTTTTAGATATAAGCAAATTCCAAACTGCTGCACTGATGAAGCAATCATTGCTTCTGTCACTGCAGCTAAATAATATGTGTATAACCCAGCTGCTTACATAGACTGCATGTCAGGCAGTTGTAGGCTGCTTAACAAAGTTTTTCCATTTAAAGGTGATATCCAGGAAAAGTGGAAACCTGATGTCTAAGTGGGACCCTTACCTTCCAACAATAATGTGTACAGTGCTTGGCAGAAATACCAGTGAAACCTGTAAGTATTGGAAAAATGGAACCTTTCTGTATTAAAACATAAATTAGCTTTTTGTATTTATTTGCTTTATATACTATAATACAAGAATAAAGTTGCATTTCGTAGTCTGTTAAAGTGCACATATAGTCAAAAGCCACAAATGCCACATTTTCCACTTTTATTTCTTGGGTGACAACTCTGATATTGCTACAATAAAATGGTTAGCTCTACATATAATGTCTGAGCTGGACTACAAGAAAAAGTAGCAATGTTAATGTAAATCAACACACTGCCCATTAAGCAACTCTAATTCAAGAGCTCATGGAAAGAACTCATGGCATGAAATCTGTTTAAAAACTGATAACGCCCCCCAGGCAGGACTAATTATTGATGGGTACTCAGCATGAAGCAGAACAGTGTGGACAGCATGTTGGTGACAACTGTAGGTAGTACATAATATGGTACTGGGGAGTTTATGCAGGAAAGAAGTGTGGAGGGTATCATAGTGACAACTGAGGATAGGGGATGGTATGTTATTGGGGAGTTTGTGCCGGAGAGAAGTACGGTATGGAGGTTATAGGAGGGGGATGAGAGTATGTGTAGGAGAAAAGCAAAAGATGGTATACCATTAGGGCAGTATGTGTATACATGAGAGGAGTTTGAAGGGTAAGAAAGGGAGCAGTTTGTGCAGGGAAGGAATGTGGACGCCATGTTGACAGGTCATATGTGTGGAAGAGTGTGAAGGTTTGATGATGGTGGTGCGGGTGCACGGGAAGGATGTCTGCCAGTTTGGGGATTGAGACAGCTGGGAGGAGTGAGTCTTGTTGGGTACAATGAGCCTGATTTAATAAAGCTCTCCAAAGCTGGGGAGGATATACTTTTATCAGTGAACCTGGGTGATCCAGCAAACCAGGAGTTTCTAAAAGTCATTTGCTATTTGTTAGCAAATGTTAACAATCTTGGACCGGATCCAGAATTTTTTTTAAAGTGTATTCTCTCCAGTCTTGGGGAGCTTTAATAAAACAGGCATAGTGTAAGTGCCTATAAAGGCTCTATAATATGTGCATGTTGTGCATGTGATAACACCGTGGGAAAAAATAAAGGACAGTTTTTACTCTATACCAGGAAGTTCCTTAAAAGCACCTTCTTTACCAAATAGCCAGGGATATTTAAATGAAAGCTGTAGATGTAAAAATAACTTTTGAATCACTTAAGGGGTGACCGTACAATGGTCAATGGATAAATGACCTGGTAATGGTTTGCTATTAGAAAAGACATGGCTGTGTTGGTATAGTGAACAGCGATGAATTCTCCCATTGGCTGCTCTTTTTAAGTAGTGTATCCTGGCAATTTACCTAAACCGGTCAAAGCAAGAGGGCAGATGTGGTGACAAATATGTGGGTATAGAATGGGCATTTCTAATCAATATAAAGATCAAACATACAGGTAGTCCCCGAGTTAAGGACAATCGACAAACGGATGACTCGTAGATACGAACAGGGCTTCCCTGCTTGCTCACACGCAGGATGGAGGCTTGATGGCGGGAGGGGGTGGTTTGAATGACTTGCAGACCAAATATTTTGCTAAACACAGCTGAGGTTGTGGGTGACCTTAGGGGGGAGAGCTCTTTCTGCAGCCTTTTGTAACTCTTTAATGACCAAGACAAACTCTGCAGCTGTTTCTTTTTGCATATCAAAGCACAGCTTGCTCCAGAAGTTAATGAATGTCTAGGTTCCAAAAAGTTTTTTTCTTTTCTGCTTTGTTTGTGATTAACTCACAGTGGGGATTTTATACAGTATCGACACCATGTTGCCTAATAATATGTTGAAACAAACATCTGTCCTAATTGCATTTATTAAAATAATGTGCCTGTTCCTACTTACATACAAATTCAATTTAGGAATAAACCTACAGTCTCTGTCTCGTATGTAACCCAGGAATTGGGAATGCCCTGGTTCTTAACAGATATTCATTAGTTTTGAAACTTTTATCAAATCTAATGTCTAATTTATTACAAAAAACTGCTTTGTGTACATCTTTCTTAACAAGTTAGAGCTTATATGAGATTTCAGGGATAGCATTTAGATCTACATTCTAGCATTCTAATATAAAAGCAAATGAATACCATCTATCCAGCAAACAGCTTCATTCTTGGTTAAGAAGTCTGTAATGCATGTTTTTATAAAAACATAGATCTCTCTTGTTACAGAATATCTCTTCAGGAGGAAATATACAGCCTTCCAGGATATAATCTTCTAGGGGCTTTAAAACTGAAAGTATTTTCTGTTAAACTAGAGTACCAGAAATCTCTGGAGCAATGAATGATCAATAAAACACATTACCTGGCAATACTGGTCCAGCAAATGAAACTCCAAGAGATACTACAATTGAATGAAAAACACCACAGGGGCTTTAAATAAACTTTCCTACTAGTCATTAATTTAATTTTATTTTGCAAAGTAGTTCAGCTGTTAAACCATTTTATTTGCTTTCTAATAACTGAGCTTAAAATGGAACTATCAGCAGAGGGTTTGTATTTCTGTAGTATGCACTGCGGAGTCAGCAGAAGCCCATAACTGAAAGCCATAGTTTTATCTATTAGACCAAAAGAATTTGTTACATAAAAAAGAAATCCCTTACCAGTGAATTAGAAATATTGCACTTTTGTTTTGCTGTAAACATTGCACTTATTTTTTTTCAAATGCTCCAAATTCCTAAAACTTTTAGTAAATATGTAAGCATTTTCCATAAACCATGTCCCTTCTCATATTGACAGCATCACTCTGTATTATAAACACTTAACTGGTCATTGTGTGGTATTGGGGAATAGGGAAGATTCTTCATCCTTTAACACATGCAAACATCTAATCTAAAAAAATTAAAAGTATTGATGAAGATGTCTGCATTTTGTAGTAATGACTGCACTAGGGGCCTGTCTATACCATCGTATTGTCGTACCTGAAATGCACATGAACGGCACCCTAATGCACCATCTCAACACACTTGAGTTGCAAAGTGGAACAATGTGCTTTGCTGAGCACAGATGAAAATGCTGCATGCACATGAATGATTTGCCTTCTTGCAGTGCACATAATAAACAGAAAAATGTGTTTTAATGTGCACGTGCTTATGCAGAAAGATTGTGTAAATGGGCCCCAAGAGTCCAAAATCGGAATCTGTGCCAAGGTGAAGAATAATTACCTGGCAATACTGTTTCAGCAAATAAAATGAGATACAGGGTTGTGTTCACCGCAGCAGCTTCCATCCTGTATCCTCTATCCTGTATCACTCCACCATTCCATATTATCTTGAATTTCTCACACTCCAATAATATATTGAGCATCAACACTTTAAAAATAACTTGGTTAAATAAATGGAGGGTATCATTTGAGATCAGAGTTTGATCAAAATGTTTTATCCAAATTGTATTTATATGATTAGAGTACTGTTTTTGCTTATAGAGGGATGCTTTGTTTGCTGTACATGCAGTTTGTTGTTGGCAGTGAACTTTTTTAGATTTTTTTATGCAAAACAGTAAATACAGCAACAAATGAAATGGAAAGGAGTGCCTACATTTCACAAAGTTTCTATTTTCACCATTTTATTAAAAAACTGTGCAACAATATGCTCCCCCTCAAAAAAAGTACGCCAAAAAATCTCAGTGTGCTCTATTTTTAAACAGGAAATCTGACATTCCCTCTAACATTCCCTTGTGCGAATCAACTACCACCTGTAATGTGCCTGGGCACACAAATCACAGCCAACTCCAAGAATTCTTTTGTTAAGCTTTATTTGTCATCATAAAACAAGGCAAGGGTTAATCACAGATGATCAGTCCAATTAGCGTGGTACAGAAGGGTAAGGCAAAGGCACGTCAGGAACAATCCAAGGTCAGGGAAGGCAGCAGGCAAGAGTAGTCATAAACAATCCAAGGTCAGGGCAGGCGGACTTCAGGCAGAATCAGGTATCAGACCATGTTGCTTTTGGTAACGACACAGGTTAATATGAACCAACAAAGAGAATGCACCCATGCACACTGTACACACAGAGGCTTATAGCAGGCAATGGTGTTCTGGACAGGTTCTCCTTAAATGGCCAGAGTGCCTAATGACCTTGTGCCACCTGGCGCCATTTGATTGGAGGATAACTGAATCCCCTGCAGCCAATTGGCTGCAGGTAATTCAAACTATGTCCCGCCCCACGGCGAGGCAGCCGAGTGCCTCACCCTCGGGGGTACAAGAGGCACACGTGGGAGCACGCACACCTCTTCCCACAGCACCCCTGGGATGTGCACTACTTTGCACATCCACAGGAGTGCTGAGAACAAGACTTTCTCTGTTCATGTCCATAGGGATGCTGGGGATGCCACCTGGCCGAACAGTAGTTTGGTTAGAACAGATCCCTCCACCTGCAGGGAGAGACACAAAGGAATGTTTGATTCCCTGCTTTATAAATAGAGCCCAATGAGTTATCTCATTTTTGTAGGGTAGTGTATTTATTGTTTTTTTTTAATAAAATAAAATATTTTTATTTCATTAGTTGAAATAATTAAGTAAATAATTCAAAATCATAATCGTATTACTTATAAATGTGTATTAAAAATAGTCAGAACATGTACAAAACAGTTATTTGTCTTTTTCTTCCACTGTTTTTTAAAAATATTTTTATATTCTATTAGTCTATATTTCATATTGTTTTACACAAAAGAAAAAATAAAATTAAAAAAGTTTAAATCATACATAACGTTTAATAACTTTTTGTCCCTTTTTTATTACTTCTTGAGTATTATATATAAAAATAAGGAACATCAAATAACAGTAAAAAAATACCAAAGCATTTGTATTTGTATTGTTCTTATTTGATATTCTTTTTAAAAAACTTGAAATTGAATACTGAAATACTCCATGAAAAAAAATACAGTTTTTTCTTGTTTTGTGCATTGTACTCTTATATATGCACTGACTATTTTTTGTCCTTTTGTCTAACACAAATCAATTAACAAAAAATACGTCCAAAAGCCAACAGGTGGCTGAAGGGGAATTGCTCATGAAATTTGGGTGACAATAGCTTTTCTAGCAGGACACAAGACAAAAGATGAACATGATAAATGAACTGTCACTGTTCCTAATGCCATTCAAATTTAGTAATTTGTTTGTAATTGGCTGATTTTTATCAGGTTTCCTTGCAGTGACAATGAATATATATATATAAACTTAGTCAATTATAAAGTAAAAACTAGTATTAGGCAATCCCATGTGAAAGTAATACACAGTTATGTTTACTGTACATATTACGGAAGTAAAAGTAACTTCAGTTACTTAAGCCCGGTACAATTAGACACCATATGGTTCAACATTAGTCTGTAATTCTCACATTAAATTTTTTCATTTAGCTGCAGTTTTAACATATGCTGCTAAGCAGGAGCACATATCAACTCAATTACTATCCAGGAGCTGGAATTACAGGTATATTTTCATTATGGAATTATCAGGGGTATGACTGCCCAAGTTAAATAAAAGCTAAAAGATAATATTTGGTTAAAAATCATAAAAAATCAACAGAATACTTATCTCAACGACATCAGCTTCAGAAAAAAAACATAAAAGATGAATGTCTTTTTTTTAAATCATAAAAACATTTGGGTTCACATATTAATGTCTGAAATCTGGACTGCTGCTCCTACACAGAGCACGGACGACAAGCTCTCTAGCAAGGAAGTTGAGAGGGTACTGGGGCAGTCGTACATGCAAGAACAAATAAAAAAACCTTTTGAAATTATTTATTCAGAACCCTAAAATTTCCAAGTCATTGTAAAATAAACTGCAGTTAGAAGTCAAAACCCTACTCAGATTTTTTTTGCCCATTTGTCATTGACATTGATATCCCCACATTTCAGAAAGAGAATACAGAATCGCTAGCTACATGTTATTCGGAGTTGCAGATGACAATGATACACCCACAAACTATTATCTAGAAAAGCATTGTAATCTACAACTGCAGCAACTTCCATTCAGGAAACCAAGCTTGAAGTGTAAGGCCCAGTATTC
The DNA here is from genome assembly GCF_032062135.1 of Pyxicephalus adspersus. Classification (NCBI taxonomy): domain Eukaryota; kingdom Metazoa; phylum Chordata; class Amphibia; order Anura; family Pyxicephalidae; genus Pyxicephalus; species Pyxicephalus adspersus. The sequence continues at coordinate 20,071,566 of NC_092861.1, forward strand.
ACCAGACAACAGTCCCCCAATCTAATGCTGCAGTCTTCCCCGATAGCAAGCTCCCGGTCAGCCTTGGGAGACTGGTTGTGTTTCCTAGCACTCGCTTGCCCCTAGGCCCCCAGCTGACCAGGAGCCCACAGATAAACAGTAAAGGAATTTCAGAAAACAAGCCAAAACAAGATCAGTCCACCAAACGAGGTACAAAGGAATGGGCACAAGAGTCAGAGTCACAGCCAAAGGTCTGTCCAGTACAAGTGAAGTCCTATGTCAGGGAACAGGCAAAGGTCAGCAACATAAAAATGCCCAAGAATCTTTCCCGCACAGATTTGCCCAGCTAACGCTACAACAGGCACCGAAGACTGGAAGCAGAGAGGCTTTAAAGTCCCAGCAGCCAATGACAGCATAATTACAGAAGAACTACTCTGCTAATAAGCTGAACACAGCTCCATATTCCATTCCAGCTGCAGACTCAGTGCAGGGGATGCCGGGAGTAAAATCCCAGCTACAGGGAAACAAGGATTGCTGCCAGAGGGAATAGGCTGAGCTGCGGTCAGGCACCACCTGGGATTGTTGGCCCAAAGAGAGGTATGGGGATTTAGGATCAATCTACAGCACATTCATTTGTCTGAAGTGGTTTGTGTTGCTCAATGCAGGCCCAACACAATGCCAAACTGAAATCCATTCTTTTCAATAGACCCAGTTTGAATGAATGAAATAATAATGTGCCATATGGAAATGAAAAATATTTGATGCCCTGACCCAAGTGAATCATAGAAGGAGAGAAGAATTGACTAGAGCGTGCTGGGGAAAGGGGTTGATTTGTGGAAGGTGGTATCAGAGAACATGGGTGGTTGATTTAAGATATTTGGTGTAGTTAAGGAGCATAAATACTCTCAGCATAAGGAGAAACATGCTATATAGGAGCAGCGCCCATGTCTAAGCTTGTCTCCTTGCTCAGTATCATGTTAGAGGTTGGAAACAGCACAAACAAAACAACAGTAGCAAAGCCTTATAGTGGGTGCCATCACTCGTGTTGATTAAGACACAGGATGTTACAGGACCGGGACAGCGAGTAGAGTTGTAATCATCATGTGTGTCAGCAGAATGTTTACAGCGTTCTTACTAAAGATACAGTAGTGTTGATGATTTCACCAGGTCAGACTCTGGGGCTGGTGGAACATTCTGATCTTGATGTTGTTAGGCCAGAGAGTAGGTCAAGATAGAAGGTGGGTACAGAGTAGGCATTTATTAAACAGGATTTATATAGCGCCAACATATTACGCAGCGCTGTACATTAAATAGGGAAATAATAATAATAATAATAATAGGCATGCGAAAAGGCCAAAGTCCATAAGACAAGTATATACTGTTTAGAGCACATCGGATAACACTAAACATTGTTTCCGATCTGGGGCAAGAGATGGCTCTAGGAGTGGGTAGGGGTGTGGTTTCTCGGTTTGTATCTTAACAAGTGCATGTGATGGTACCAACATCCGGTGCATATTCCTATGGTGTAGAAGAAGGAAAACAAGGTCAAGTGGTACCAGACTTACTACATTACATGGACTGACGTGGGTGAGTAGGTGAGGAGTCACAATCCTTTATAAGTATTATATTGTCATAGTAGGGGGTTCATTGTTCAACAGTTTTCATGTTAGGTTCTGATGGATTCATCAAATGTACGATTCATACTACAAGGTGGTGTGTTGTCCAAGGCAGGTCTACCAGCTATCTTAAATAAACGAACGTCCTTATTAGAGCAGCTTGGAATGATTCAAGAGATTCTGTTTTAATATTTTTATTTTATTTTATATGAAGTTGGAGCTGAGACCCAGCACAGAGAGTTTATCGAGTGCTGTCGGATGTAACCTGGGGTACTGATTAATTATGCAGACCTTTGGTCGTATGCCAAAAAATGCAACTAAGTGTGAGTATATATGGCCCCCTGCCTTTTTCTCATCTATGGTTACCCAGACTTGACATTAAAATCTTCCACTCTTCATGATTGGGCTTTTTAAGGTAATGAACCTTCTGGCCAACAAAGAGAGATAGAAGACCCACATTTTGGAATAAGCACAGCTGGATAAGGTACTAGCTAGCACAGCTAGTTACAGTTCACCTATACCCAGTGATCCTCATCAAAAAATTTGCCTGGTAAACACATCACAGGGCCAGATTTTCAATGAAAGAAATAAAAACTGTTTTTTCTACTTTCTCACTTTAAATGTTGTTTAATTTATTTTAACAGCATCGTATTGCCATTATTTACAGCCGTCCCAAAGTTAATTTTGTAGAACCTATTTATGTGTAATACTGAGCTAATGTTTAATGTAGCTGAACTGCAAACATTAGTCTCCTAGGGTCACACCATGGTCTGTTCATGAATCTGTGATATTGGACAGTTTGCAGATTAATGTTCCTGGTTGGAGAACACAGCTACGTCTCCCCAGTGAAGAGTTTACTGCAAAACACTTTTCTACTGGAATGGTATGGCTTTATTTGAACTGAATTATAGAAATTCTCTTCCTGTAAGGACAGCAAAATGTAACTATGAAATACTGAGAAACTGAGAAAAAGCAGTCTATAAAAATGCTGATGAGAGTATCTAGCCAGAAACTATTAGCAAACAGAAAACAATTAGATGCTTGGGTAAAACAAAGCTGAAAAGGGTCCAAACACATAATATAATATTTACAGGGTACCATTGCAGGGAGTTAATGAGCAAATAAAATAGGGACAGTCATGTTAATTCAATGAAGCAAAAGTTCAAACGATGCCATATGAAAAAGCTTTTTGTGCACATTTGTGCAGACAGCTATTTTTTAATACAAACTAGACTTTCTGTGCAAACTTATCAGCCATAAAGTGTCATAAGGGTGTTCCTAAAAGGTGATTGCTGGTCTTTGTTAAAACTAAACAAGTTCATGGACCCATGGTAAGCATTGATAGCCTACATCACTAAATTAGAAAATATTACACAGGTAGAATACATATATGAGTTGTTTTACCAGCCAAAGGATTTGCATTTTTGTCTGTCTAATCCTAAAATATACACAGATTTTCCCTACAGAACAGATTTCCTTGGCAGGACTGAAGACTTGATTTACACTTTGCTGTTGAAGTACCTTGCAGTAACAAGGCATATTAACATGCGCATATTTTTAACCAGCTGTATCTTACAAAGTCCACATATTTAATATCTCTACACTAAAGGTGGCCTGATAACATTATAATAAAGTATTACCAATCTTGGGAGTATAAATGAATACTAGTATGTTTTGCTAGCACAAACAGATGTTTCCCATAAGATTACCTGACTTAGTCTTTTAATGTACTCCTTTGTAAGGTCAAATTTTGTAAGATAACCCTGAATAAACAGAGCTGGATTTTCATCACTACAGCTAATGAACACAAAAGACTTGGCATTCAGATCCATACCCCTGTGCTGAGTTCACCAGGATTTTACAGAACAAGTCTAACCTGGTTTAGAATATTTTATATATTATATTTAATAAATCTAAATACATTTTTATGAGAGATCTGCATTACTACTAATAGCAATGAAAAATATGTTTCCAGTAATACAATTACAAAAGCCCCTTTCCTCTGTAGGCATAGTCCTATTGTTACCCAAGGATAGATTTAGCTTTACATGTCAGCTTATTTAAAAAAGACCTCCAGCAACACAAGCAGACATATTTGTATTTCAGTCTGGTTAAGATCCATGGCTCCATCAATGGTGCTTAGTGAAGGAGGAGTGAGCCTAGCCATTTAGGTACAAGACGTGTGCTACTAGCAGGATTGATGAACAGATGAAAATGAAATATTAAAATTATGAAAATAAAGGGGAAAAATCCATCTAAGCACTGTAAGCTGCAACATATTACATTGTTGATTTTGGATTCAAATATGCTCGATGGCACAGTAAGTGAGTTTGTACATAGAATTCAAGACAAAGTCCGTATTTTTTGGATGAATTGACACTATTTGGGCATTACATAATATATATATTTCTAGATGTTCCCTCTACAATAGCATATCTTTACTTTATGAGTTTTGGTGCATTTTAAGCTATCCCCAAAAATCCCCCTAAGTATAGTAGTAAATTAGATAATTGCTTAGATTTCAGCAGTGTTCCACATCATGTCCTGGGCCAAGAGTCTACTCTAGAGACCACCAGTCTTTAGTGGTACAGCAATATGCTCTAGATTAGCCATTCTCAACCAGGGTTCCATTAGAGGGTCCTAGGGGTTCCTTGAACTCCCATTTAATGACGCCTGCATAGTTCTTTGGCTAACACCTCTTGGTAGAGCCACTCTAGCAATGTTGTTGTCTCTAAAGTGGTATTCTAGTCATCATGGTAAGCAGATGGGAAGCATGGGAAGCTTTTCACTGGCCTCCAAATTAAGAGTTTTTCCCACTGGTCTCCAATAAATTGATTTTCATAAGGATTTCACAGGACATGGAAATGATTTACCTGGATCCCCTGGTATCTGAAAATTATATCTAGGGTTCCTCAGGGGTAAACATTGAGAAAAGGTTTCTCTAGTTAGAAAAAACTAGTTGAGGGCATAAGTTTAATTTTACTTGCATCCTTCTGTTAACAGATCAATTTGGGTCTTTTTAAATGTTTTCATTTTTCAGAACTCCTGATACTATTAAAAAAGTAAACAGATATATTTATAAGGTTGCATAATAATAAACAACACAAAATAGACACATAAATATACACAAAATGACAAATAGACACAAGCTACTAAGAAACAAAATCTTTGAAGAATTCTATTGATCTCCAGCTCTCTGTTTATCATGGATGATGTACAACCAATCATTTACTATAATAGCATATCCATTTGTGTTTCTCTCTAGCAAGGAAAAATAAATACAAGGTACAGATACATGCAGTAAAGTTAAACTTTTTATACAATGAGCACATTATTGTACTGACATTTTACTTTAAGATGACTCAACATTAATTTCATTCCTGTTCTTGTCCAAGAATAAACATTTCAAAGACAGTTTGAAATTCAGTGTCCAGCAGAACGTGTGGTAGATGTTGCATTGATTATCTTACTTTAACAACAAGAGTTTTAAACTTGTGCGATGATTATAGCAGAGCTGTGGATGATTAATGGCTCTCTTTATAAGTGAACTGTGAAAGGCCAAACATAATGTTGGTTTACTTAATCTTTGTCTTTCTGTCTAGATAAGATGTTGAAATTCGTAATTAATTCTCTTGACATTTATAAGACAAATTCATCTCTTGCATTCTGTGGGTTTGTATACCCTTGTTTATTGATGTGGAATGCAATTTTTGGAAATTTTAATAGATTTTGTCTTGCAACATCCTAAGAATACATGAATAACAAAAGAATATACACACAAATAAAGTTAGTGTTTTGTTCATATTCTTATACAGAAGATCATTTTGTTAAGGTTCAGCAGAGAGTAGGAGGTTGGTAAGAATCTATGAGGCATGTCAAATACCTTTCTCTCACAATGATGACCTACTGTATCTACTTAGCACAGATTGGGGGAAAAGGTGTTCATATAGATAGTAGAGAGACTAATGCTGGCAGAAACAATTGAGTGTTTTTTATGTTGTAATTCTGTATAATAAATGTACTTCTTTTTACTTCAAATATATTTAGTTTGCCCAGTGAATTATGGAGTTGGATTTCTTTCTTATTATTAGCTCGAATAAAATTACTGTAAGTTTCCCTGTGTCAGGAACCTTTTTAAAGTGGTAACTATGCAAGGTAATAACCAGGGGTGTAGTTGTAAAAAAAGAAGAGGGTTGGTATACGTGCCTGCCCTACTACACCCCTGTGTCTCTCCCTGAGCCTGCGATGGGAGAGTGGGCTGGTTCTGTTCAGAGAGACAACTCGCCCAAAGCCCTGAGCCTGCAATTCCAGGAGATCTGCGGCTCTGGCTGGTTTGCCCCCCCAGCGGGGGCCTTCTCCTGACACTGCGGACCACGAAGGAATGCTAAATAGGAGTGGGCACGTGTGCCCATTCCCGAAAAAAGTGAGAGCACGGTGTTCTGGCATTCCATGCCCGCCCCCCTATACCCCTGGTAATAACAACTTAGTAGGCAGGAAATAATGAAATACTGATTAATAACCTGAAAGTAGAAAGTGGAGAAATAAATATGCAAGAATTTACTATATACATATACACCCCCCAGCAGCTTTAATCGATACACCTTGACAGCACCAAGCTGGACCCAGTTTTGTCTTCAGAACTAACATTCTTTTTCAAGATGAAGGAATATGCCAAGCAAATGGAGTTCAAACTACCTGAAATCATGGATTATGTATAACAACAGAGGCCAGTCTTCAACCTACCTGTTTATGGGTGTAAGAGCCCACAGCTGGAGATTGAGAGACATCCATGTCCAAACCAGGGGGCTTCATGAAATTATTATGAGATGTCCCTATAGCTTCTATACACTGCATTATGTGCCAATGTGCAATTTACCTTCTGGCACTTAACTTCCCATGGCACAGACTATTTTATCCAATACTAGATACAAAACTCAGACTATTCCTTCCTTGCTGCAACTACTGATCTCTACTCAAAAGAGATCACAGTGTAAATCTGGGCTGTAAAACCTGTCTAGTTTTTATGGATAACAAAAAATGTTATTTTTGACACGTTTTATTCAAAACTCCAATATTTTATGATACAAATGTAGGACCACTGAAGTTGCATAAAATTTGCTGCACATCCTCTGAAAGATTATCCTCTAGTGACAGTGGGGCTTTACATTACAAATTTTGTTCTCGCTACTATCAATGAAAATGACTTTACTTTCCTATGACTTGTCATATATTTTTCAAGCCATGAAAGTAAATGTAAACATCAACTGCAACTGTAGTGATTACTGATAGCTGCCATATTGGTATTTCAATCACAACTGATCATCAAGGGAACACTGCAAATGTCCCATTCTATAATTACTGATCAATAGTCTCTTCCATATTCACAGGTCAATAACTTCTTCCATATTGTAAAGCTCATAACAATGTCCTAGGAAGGTAGTGATGATGTTCATTCATTATCAAAAATGGTAAATTACCCAAGTGAACATCTTTGTCTCGAGAGAAGAGACTGATTACATATTGGCACTACAATCAAAGAATGCTCTGCACATTTTAGAGTTAATTTACTAAAGGAATGAAAGCTGTTTATTTAGCAAAGTGAATGTTCACTTTATAAAATAAATCTTATTGAATAGGGTAAATATTTACTATGTGTGAGTGCCTCTACTACCCTAGTAAATCAACTGCACTGCATATTTTCCCTGTTACTCTGTTCTTTTCATTAAGTCAACTTTCAAATTTCCCAGGCAATTTTAATATAAACCGCTCGGTTTTATATTTCCCAGATTTCATTACCAGTAGTATACTGGATACATGTCATTTTGATGATTTAATGTTTGTGTAATAGAGTCAGTATTGTATATTACTGAACTTTATATGAATGTCATGTGGATATTGCCATTCCCCAAAGTTAATGCTAACAGTATCATAATAAACTCATTCTGGTCCATCCTAATGCAATCACTGTGAAAGCATATTATGTCAAGGTAATAATAAAAGAACAGCCAAATATGTATTTAAAGGCATGCAATACATTTATTTTTGGTACCTAGGGGAATTATGGATTGTAACCTTTTGAATTTATTATGCAATTAGGAATCTGCTGTGACGTTCATTGTAATAAGAAATAAAGTGAAAATTTTAAAGCAGTTTTTTTAATTTGAAGGCAAAACAATATTCTTCATGAATAACAGATATCACTATTTTATTTCAGGAAAAACAGGCCAAAACAAAACCACTACAAATTATTTGTTGGGACTAATATAATTACAAGGCTTGATATTTATGAAAGGCTGCACCTTGCACAAATGCAACAATGATGGATTTAATAAAACTGATCCATCCATATATTGGATGTAAAGCTAACATATGCCTTCTGAAAATAAGGCTACGAGGACCTTTCTATAGTAAGGATAAATATCAATAAAAAAGCCAACAAAGGTTTTGTGAGCAATGACATTGGTAATTCTTCCATGAGCTGATGCTTTGGAGTCCTCAGTACATTGGCCATTGTGATCCCCTGGTTATTGCCACAGCTGTACAATATTCCACCA
>NC_092861.1:20080269-20093716 GCF_032062135.1 Pyxicephalus adspersus
GTCCCATTTATTATTATTATTGTTAATATTATTGTTATTAATAAACAGGATTTCTATAGCGCCAACATATTACGCAGCGCTGTACATTAAATAGGAGTTGTAAATGACAGACAGATATAGGCAGTGACACAGGAGGAGAGGAACCTGCCCTGAAAAGCTTACAACCTAGTAGGTGGGAGAAGCAGCACACAGTAGGAAGGGAGATATGTAGTGGTGGGAAGTAGTGAGCGTTTCAAAAGAAAGAAGAAGATGGGTAGGCAGCTGTACAATATTAGGGTAGTATTGGGGTAAGCAAGTTGAAAAAATGGGTTTTGAGTGCTCTTTAAATGAGCAGAAAGTAGGAGCAAGCCGAAATGGACGAGGAAGACCATTCCTGAGAGTTGGGGCAGCTCTAGAGAAGTCTTGTATCCGTGCGTGTGATGAGGTTATGAGTGAGGAAGTCAATAGTAGGTCATTGGAGGAGTGAAGAGAGTGGCTAGGGGAATATTTTTCTATCAGGTCAGTAAGGTGAAAAGTATGTGGGACAAGAACTGTAGAGGGATTTGGAGGCAAAGCACAGGAGGCTTCGCAAACAGAGAACATTTTACATACAATACAGATAAAGAGGGGTAGCTTTTTTCTATACAGTCACTAGGAAACCTTGCCTTTGCTTTTTCCATGTCCTAATATAATATTAAGGAGAGTGAACAGCAAGCAGATTTTAGGTCGTATCAAGCTATTGAAGAAAAATGATTTGCTGTTTTATTTTGAATGGCTGTAAACACCCTGATGGCTCACTAAATCTTTACAAATTACTTATTAAACATCAATAGAAGACATCTGGTAAGCATTAAGTTAAAGTGCACCTGTTCCCAGACTATGGACATCACACTTTTTACATCTTCTGAACAAGCAGTAAATGAGCATAAAACAAGTCACCCCTGACTTCCTTGATGCAATGTACTGTAAAGCTATTTGACCTTTGTCGATTGCATCAATGGGTTTCACGGCTAAAGGGTTCAGAGTCTCCTTGTGGATTTAGATCTTTACCCAGCATTCCAGAAAAATGACATTAACACTACACAACTCTAAACCTGTAGAGCTGTATGTTGGTACATTGTAAACTGAGTTAAACATTCTGAAATCTATGTTGCTCCACTTCGTACAACACATCGGCATCATACGTATACTGCTTGCTTTTGTACATTGCACTGCATGTTTTATAGTTCACTCTGCTCCGCTTTGTATATTTATACATTTTTATACCCAACACTATTTAATTTCATATATCAGCCTTTCTTAACCAGGGTTCCTCCAGAAGTTGCCAGGCATTCCTTGACATCTGACCTCCCATAGGATAGTGCCTGCATAATTCTGATTGCCAGCACCACTTGGCAGAGCCAAATGCATGAAACTATGAACCTTTTTTGCTGTCTTTAAAGGTGGCATGTTGACCACTAATGTTTGTGGGCATTATTCCCATTGGCAACCATTGTATAATACATTTTTCCCATTTATTGGTTATAGCAGGTGTTCCCCGACACTGAAAATGTATTTAAAAGAGTACTCAGGGGCAAAAAGGTTGAGAAGTGCTGCCATATATTGTTCTGCATGCTCTGTACTGCACAAATCAGCACCATGTATACATCTGATATACAGTATATTCCCCTTTTTAGTTTGTTTTCTCCCTCTCAATTGGTCAAACTCCAAGTATATATTAATTACATTAAAATACACAATGACAGGATTAATATGCTCAAGGATATGCACTTAATATTACTTATGAACCTGCACACATTTGACAGTCATTTTTTTTACCTATGCTATAGAAAGCTAGGCTCTCTTCAGATTTACCCAAGTAACCATGTAATCCCAAAAGCATTGTTAACATAAAAATACAGGTATTGAGGCAATTGTGCTTGGCTTTCTCATTTTTTACAGGTTAGAGTTACCAATCACCCATGGGTCACAATAAGTTATACAAAGGCTATATATGTATTTTTTTTTAAGTTTCACCACCAAAAAACTTAAGCTAGAGCACTGTTTCTAAACAAGGGTTCTGTGGACCTTAGGATTCCTCTGGAGGTTGTCATGTGTTCCTCAGGTATCGAGCCGTTTGTGACTCTCAGGTCAGTGAAAAATAGGTAAGATGTGCAGGTTTTTTCCCCATGGATACATCTTCTATGTCTTGTATGTCTTACATCTTGATGTAATTTCTTTACTACAGCATAATTGTTCATTCTTCCCCCTGTTCTAATACCAACACCTAGCTTTCTCAATATACCCCTGAAGAAACCAAAAGGCGAAATGGGTCGGGATAGAGTTATGTTTTTTGTCTTTATTTGTATAACAGGGTATTTTCTGTATAGATCATGGTCACAGATCCCATGAGTGTTAAGTAGGACGTGACTGTTTGTTTAATACAAAGTGTACTTAGTGTTGTGTATGTGTATATTTATTAAAAGCAATTTTGACTTTCAATATAGATTAATTTGCTAAATTGAAAACCTTAGCTTTCTTTGTACTTCATACCTACTTTATATTCTACTTTTAATATTATTGGGGTTGATTTTTTTCTGGGAGGAGTCTGTGGGAGGAGTCTGTTTCCCCTCCCCCTCTTGTCGGTACTTGGTCAGTGTAACTGACACCAATTATTTTTTTGACTATCTGTAAGGGTCCCCTGGCTTCCCCCTGGCAAGGCAATGGCTTTCTTCTCCTGACCACCACACTACTCACTGTAGTGTGAGCTATGGACATTGAAGCAGAAATTATAGCAGGAGTTCCTTGAAGCCCTAAAAGTTATTTCAAAGGTTCCCCATGCTATAATGGTTTAGACTTAAACTTTGAGCAAGAATTTCAAATGCAGGAAACATCAGGTGCTACTCCAAGAGGTTCAAGTGGAGTTAACTTGAAGTATTTAATAGTGTACATTTTGAAAAGTTCAGACAGATGCAATATTTACTATTACAAATATTTCCCCTGTAGTACCCTTTCTGCCACTAGACTTTGATAGCCAGCATCATTTAACCCACTTCATCTGTACCCTGGTTGTCTTTTAAGCAGCACAGTGATCGGCTCATCTCTATGTCCCTCTGCTTTATCTTCCCTTTAACATGTTTCCTAATAGCATATGACCTGACTGGCCCCTTATACTTCTTCTTCCTCTACTACTCCAGTTCTCATGCAGGTGAACTACAAAAGGCTTATACCAGGACAAACTGAAGTCCTTACACTGCATGGATTTACAAAATACATTTAATGATGTATTGGTCATTATAAAGCATTAGCTTTAAATTTTAATCATGGACTAATGATGACAAACTAATAAAATTCATTGCAAATGTATAGGCAAGAAAACATAAGGTGCTATTGCTAGCTATGATGTTCTTAACTGTTGAATGGAAAATATTATGGGAAGAAAAAAGGTAATGAGTAGGGATGAGTGAGCGAGTTTTTAAAACTCGATCTCGAGGCAAATTCTGCCATTCTCACTTACCGAAATTGTAGGCAAGAACGGCCGGTGTAAATTTAAGATGAAAAAGAGATCGAATTTAAAAAAAAAAAAAAACGCGTGGTGCAGATCGCGGAAAGCTTTTCTCAGCCAATCAGGGAGCACTAGAGGTTTTGAATAGGGAGACTTGTCCCCATTTAACCTCTAGTGCCGGGGATCACACACAGGATTCCCAGGGCTGCATGAAAGAATACAGCCCTAAGAATCCACTGCGATCCCGGGACACTAGAGGTTAATTAACCTCCAGTGCACGGGGATCACAGTGAAACTGCAGATGAACTCTCAATGGAGAAACTCGAACCCAGTTCCACTGCGAACCTGGGACACTAGAGGTTAATTAACGATCTTCCGATGGCTTCGCAAAATGGGTTCGCCGATCGGAAGTTCAAGGAAATTTTCACGAGAATGCCAGAGGCATTCTTGCTCATCCCCAGTAATGAGTTATAGAAGTGATAAGGATGATGAACACATAATGAGAAAAGAAAGTTTTGTCATAGTATATCATCAAAAAAGATCACAGTCTCTGACTTCTTTGTTAAGGCTACCTTTGACAAATAGCATGTTGTTTTCTTTACAGTGTCTAAAAAGGGAAAAAATGTCTTTCTTACTATTGACATCCATGCTTGATTGATTTATGATCTTAAATTTGAATGTCCATGACTCTCAATTGAAAGAAAAGATAAAAACATTCTATTACTCTATTAGCCTTCCTGCCTGTCCCTGATTTATATACACCAGTTGGTACCCTGTTGCCTTAAGTAAAATGCTTCAGTTTAATATTGAGTATATCTCTGAACATTTATAGATGGGGGGCAAAGCTTAAATTTATCTGTGCGCATGGGAACTCAATACGAAATGTTTTGAAAACATTTTGACTCATACATATTTACCTGTTAAACCAAACCCTGGGGAAAAACTGAGTGGTCCTGAGTTTGATATGTACATGTATGTCCAACTCAAATTTTTATTTTAATACAGAATAAAGTAGACTAAGGCTAAAACCTCAATCTTGGGCTTTGTTAGAGCCTTTACACATTATTCAATAGAGTGTGTTGCATCTGAGTGTTTAATTCAGTGTTTCTCAACCAGGGCTCCTCCAAAGGTTGCTAGGGTTCCTTGAGCAATGAGCAATGTGTGCCTCCCTGGTCAGTTACCACTGAAACCAATTATCTATTTGACTATATGTAAGGGTGACATCCTTCCCTTTGGACATCAAAGTGGCATTCATTTCATTTGCACCAAACAAATGTACCATGCATTGGGTATATCATAAATATTGGCAGGGATTCCCTGAGACCTGAAAATGACTTCAAGGGTTCCCCCAATGTTAAAAGGGTTGAGGAAAGCTGGTCCAATACATTATAAGTTAAAACATGATGCATTTTAACGAGATCAGTGCCCTGGGGAGGTTCATTACCTTGCCACATTGGTGTGAACACTCACTTAGAGATTAACCCTAACTTCTTGTCCCTACTGCACTGCATCAGATATAGTGGGACTGCCAGACATTGCTTTCTAGGCAATATCTACTGTTCTTGCATATCAGACACCATATAATAGCAAAGTGTGCCGCACTGCACCATGCATAGAATGAACCAAGCCTAACAAAGCGCCAGATAGCAGCACAAAACTAACTAAGTACATACATTTTAATGTATCATCTGACAAGCAACTCTAACAATCGCAATAATAAGCCTTGAAAAAACAAAAACGTTTATATATTTGTCTATTTTAAGTTCCTCTTTAAATATTTATTATATACTGTAAATTGAAATGAAAGGTAAAATAAATGTAGTTGTCTCTATAAATATGTTTCAGCAATGTGATATCTTATATATAATTTGGAGATCATACACCAAAAGTAGTTATACATGCATAAAGTATATAAAGTATTTGTCCATGGAAACGCTGTAAGAAGTTTTTTGTATGTACTCATCCCATCAATTGTTGACCATTGCTAGAAGGTTTTGTTCTCACACAAATCCCAGAGCGGCCAAGATGTCACTATAGAATACATTTCATGCATTCAGTAAGGCACACTGTCCTGTAATTTTTATATATTCTGCTCATTTCCAAAAATACATGAAACAAAATCAACCCATGAAATATTCATCTCTTTGTCCCTGCCACCTTGGTGTTGCTTGTAACACCGCTATTCCCTCAAGATCTGACTGAAGCTTAAATGTTTTACAACCTTACCTACTTTACCATGAATGCAAATGAGCAGAGATTGCTTACATAGGTTTTCATAACCACTACTGAACTTTTCTTTAATGAAAAGAAATCAAGTTTTCATTTCATGTTTTTTGAGTGGGAGGCATCTCATTTGTCTAAAACTTGGAATAACTTATGTATTGTGTTATTGTACTGATATCTTGACCTGCAGGAAATCCACTCTGAAATACTAATATATATGAATGACACCTGAAATATTCTTGATACCCTGTGCTGATCTGGGCTGGTATAGCAGCCTTCAACCTTCTCATCTTGAAACAGTAAAAAAAAAAACCCTAGATATAGCATACCATGCTGTTTGAAATACATGGCCAGTGACAAAGAGCTTACTTCCTTCCTAACACAATTACTTGGTATGTACAATAGGTTTCCTCACTGCATAAATATAAGAAAAATGTTGCACTTCTAATCTCCTGCTGGGACAAGCAACAGTTCATAACTAGTGTTGGTGTTCGAATTCGGGTTGTCCTTATATTCGGCCCGAATAGGGCTGTTTGATTTCGGATAGACCGAACCCAAAAAAAAATCCGATTCGACGGCAAAAATTTGGATAAAAAAATATAAAAATTTGTTAAAAAATAAAAATAATGTTAAATTAATTTATTAAGTGTTTGTTTCTTTACCTAATTTTTTTTACAGGTTATCCTACAATGACATGATTTCTCCTACTCTGTAACATACTTTAGAGCATAGTAATATTATGATACATTTGTTACATTTTTCTTTTATCCACTGCAAGAAAAATGTAACAAATGTATCAAATTACAGTGCGTGTTACAGAGTAAGAGATACTTGCGGGGCATCTTCTCTACGATTGCAGCTGAGTCTGCAATCATTGAGAAGAGTGTGCGATCCCTGGGGCACTATAGGTCCCGGGGATTGCACACTGAGCTAATCAATGATTGCAGCCTTGGCCATTGAGAAGAGTGTGCAATCCCAGGTTAATTAACCTGTAGTGCCCCGGGGATTGCACACTGAGCCAAGGCTGCAATCATTGAGAAGAGTGTGCTATCCCCGGGGCACTACAGGGTAATTAACCTATAGTGCCCCAGGGATTGTAGTGGAACTGCAGAGTTCATCTGCAGTTTCGTTCCCACAGTCACGTGGGAACTTTGCGGTCACAGCTGTGACTGAAGGCAATCCCCAGGCGCTAGAGGCTGAATGGGGACAAGTTTCCCCGTTCATCACATCTAGTGCCCTGTGTTCTTGGATAGATTGGTGTTCAAATTCCGCATTCGATCACCCAAACAATTTCTCACTATTCGATCGAATAGCTGTCGAGTTGAATAGTGAGATATTCGACCTACATTTATGGCAAGATTAGACTAACATCATAAAATCTGAATCCCAGCGGCTGGCACCTCGCCTATTCGGCCACAAATTCCAATTCAACCATTTGGCACTGGTTCTTAAAAAAAATCTGCATTTGTAGATTTGACAGTTGATAGCAGTGAGCAGTACTGAAGTGCCTATTACTGCCCCCATTCTTCCCCCAGCTGCCAAGGGTAAATGTTACATGTAGCATCTCCCCCAAGGTAGTGGTAAAGTACCATGAGAAAGTGGTAACTACACTGCAACCTCACCACCATTTTAAACATAGCCTTATAAAGACAGACCTGGATTGAAGGGACACAGGAATAAATGAAGATAAAGGAAGGCCTGCATGATTGGGGGCAGCAGGGAGTAATTAGCAAAAATGTAGCTTTGAGCGGGGGTGTGGGCGTTTAACAAGGGGTGTGGTATTAACTTCTTAGGAGGAACAGAGAGAGAAGGAAAGTTTACCCACACGCCCACCTATTATTGGGTACGGTAGTCGAAAGGGCAGTAAGGTCCCCGAATGAAGGTGGTTTTGATGATGGTATCAGTGGGTGGGAGATCCATCGTTACATAGTTACGTAGTTACATAGTAGGTTAGGTTGAAGAAAGTCCAACAAGTTCAACCACTAGGGAAATAAACATATCCCAGATATAAAACCCTATAAGACATATTTGGTCCAGAGGAAGGCAAAAAAAAACCTGGTACAATTTGCTTCAACAGGGGAAAAAAATTCCTTCTTGATTCTGTGAGGCAATTGGATGTTCCCTGGATCAACAGTCTCTGTTATTTTTACTTTAAAGCCTTAATAACCAGTTATATTCTGTGCTTCCAGAAAAACATCTAGCTTTTTCTTAAAGCAATCTATAGTAATTGCTGAAACTACTTCCTGAGGGAGCCGATTCCAAATTTTCACAGACCTTACTGTGAAGAATCCCTTCCTTATCCGGAGCTTAAACTTCTTTTCCTCCAGACGCTAAGAGTGCCCTCTTGTTCTTTGTAATGATCTCAAAGTAAATAATTGGGAATATAGTTCTCTATATTGACCATTTATATACACTTTACAGGGTGATATATCCCCCCTTAAACGTCTCTTCTCAAAGGTGGAAAGGATTCATTTCAGCTAATCTCTCCTCATAGCTGAGCTTCTCCATTCCTTTTTATTAGTTTAGTTGCCCTTCTCTGCACTCTCTCCAATTCCACAATGTCCTTTTTGTGAACTGGTGCCCAAAACTGGACTGCATATTCCAGATGTGATCTGCCCAATGCTTTGTACAGGGACAGGATTATGTCTCCATCTCTGCAGTCTATTCCTCTTTTAATACAAGAAAGTACTTTGCTAGCTTGGCATTGCATGCTGTTATTTAATCTGTGATCTACCAGAACCCCCAGATCCTTTTCCATTTCTGACTCCCCCAAATGTATTCTTCCTAGACAGTATGAAGCATGCATGTTGTTAGCGCCCAAGTGCATAACTTTACATTTATCTATATTAAATGGCATTTGCCACTTGGTTGCCCAATCAAACAGTACATCCAGGTCTGCTTGTAGATTATAGACATACTGTATGGTTATATTTCCATTACATAGATTGGTGCCATCAGCAAACACAGAAACTTTTAATCCCAAACTCTATATCATATATAAAGATGTTAAACAGTAAAGGTCCCAACACTGAACCCTGGAGTACACCACTAATAACCTTAAACCATTCAGAGTATGAATCATTAAATACAACTCTCTTGATGCAATCTTTAAGCCACTTCTCTATCCATTTACAGATTGACTTTTCTAAACCTATTGACCCTAACTTGCATATTAACCGTCTGTGGAGTACAGTGTCAAATGCTTTAGCAAAGTCCAAGTACACTATATCAACTGCTATTCCACTGTCTATCTGTTTACTTACTTCCTCATAAAAAGAGAGTAAATTTGTTTTGACAACTTCTGTCCTTCTTAAAGCCATGCTGATTATCACTTATAATATTTTTTTCTAGCAGAAACTCCTCTATGTGGTTGTTTATCAAACTCTCTGGGACCTTTCCAACTATAGACGTTAAACTAACGGGTCTGTAGTTACCTGGTAATGACTTTGTTACCTTTTTGAAGATAGGAACCACATTGGCCTTACACCAATTTATCGGTACATTACCAGTGACTAAAAAGTCTCTAAAAATTTGAAATATTGGCTTTGAAATAACCGAGCTCAGCTCTTTGAGGACACATGGATGTTATCCATCAGGTTCTGGTGCTTTTTCAACCTTAAATTTTCCCAGCTGGTTCTCAATCATATCAATTCTGAGCCATTGTGACATTGCTATTAAAAATCTGGACTTTAGCTCTGCCATTTTCCTCTGTGTACTAAAATAAAGTGTTTAGTAAATCTGCTTTGTCTTTATCCCCAGGTATCAACCCAGCGACATCCTTTATGGTGCCTACATGCTGAAATCTGATCTTTTTCTATTAACCTTCCTAGTGGTAAACCCGAGTGTGACTTGGGGTAGAAAAAAGTTGCTAAAAGCAGTAACCCTGAGTCACACTCATATATATTATACTCATACGGAAAGAAATGAACCGCTAGGGAGGTTAATGTATTTGAAAATTTTTGGGGGGTTTGCCTTACTTTCCTTTGCAATCTGTCTTTCATTTTGAAGTTTTGCAGATTTTATCTCCTTTTTACATCTTTTGTTATATTCTTTATAGGTTTCAAATGATGAAGGTGATCCTTCATTTTTATATTTTTGGAATGCCCTTTTCTTGTTACTTACTTGGCTTTTTAACATCAGCTGTGAGCCACATGGGTTTTAATTTTAGCCTCCTAAACTTATTACCCATTGGAATATATTTTTCAGTGTGCTTTTGTAGAACAGACTTGAAACATTCCCCATTTCTGTTCTGTGTTCTTTGAGGACAATATTGTCTCCCAGTCCAAGTCACAGAGAGCCACCCTTATTAATAATGGAAAATGTGCTCTCCTAAGATTAAATGTTTTTATCTTTCCTGTTTTTGCTTCCTGTTTACAGCTTACATTAAATGAAATCATATTATGGTCACTGCTACCCAGATTCTCTTTTATATGCACATTTGTTATAAGCTCTGCATTGTTAGAAAGGACTAGGTCCAGCAGAGTATCATTTCTAGACCATAAATGGTAAATAGATGTTAGATATTAAGATGTTTGTATCCTTTAGAGTAAAGGTAAAGTATGTCCTTTCATGTTCCTTTTGTAATCATCAGGCAGGAAGATGTTCCTGCTATTGTGATGTGTAGATAAATGCTGGCTCATCTATTCCAGGTTGGTAATGGGAATAAGTGTTATAATAGAGTGTTATGCACTGTCTCTTTGTGAATAAAGTTCCGCGGTTCCAAGAATAAGTACAACTCCTGTGTCATGTAGGTCCAGCCGTCCGTCCGCAGAACTTAAATAACAAAGCGACAGTGCATAACACTCGACACAAAAATACCACTGATGGGTAGTGGGAGGAGACCCTTGAGGATCGGTAACCAAAAGAAGGAAGATTTTTCAGTACAATAACAAAAGGAGTATAATAGTGTTATGTTATTATTTTGTTACGGTGTTTTTATGTTATGTTGTTATTATGGTTATTTATTCTTATTGTTATTTATATAGTAGTTATTTAATTTGTAACAAAAGGCTTTTGGGCCATTAACCACCAATGGTGTTGTGTGTTACCTGTAAAGGGTTAAATAAGGGGGTGGGGGTGCGGTGCCACAATCATGGTTTAAAATGTCGACTGTACCTGCACCTATAATTAGAGATGTCAACACAGAAGAGCATTTTATAAAAGGAAAAGCATTCTATGATGAAAAGTGGTTGTTGTTTACAGAAATCAAAGTGTTAAAAGATATGTGGTTTGGCAATATATCATTAGGAATAGTTGTCAAAGTCTCAAAATGATTTAGAGGGACACATTTGTGAGGCTGTGTAAAAATGTGTGGTGATTAGCAATGTTGGCTGCTACAAGAGAAATGCTACAGATAATTGTACCCAGAATTTGTAACAAAAGTAGTAGCATACAGTTTTCATGAGTAAGAGAATAGACGAAAATAGCGTTCAATACTGTATACCGCTGGGGCCAGTAGTTGGAGTTCTTGGCATAATATCATCTTAAAACTATGTTGAATGTATCTGGTGGAATTCAGGTATGATTGCTGAATCATAGCAGCAATGGCCAATTCCATAACACATTGGAAACCAGGATAATACAATAAACATTAATTAGCTTTATAATTTATTGTACTCTGGGAATCCTTTGTCAAATAATAATAGTTCATTTGAAAATTAAACATATTATTATAAAAAAAAGCTTTACCTTTTTTTACATCCTTCTTTAGGTTATCTGTTGCTGTTTCCTATTTAACTCACTGAGCCACATTCATTTAGGAAGAGGGGATGTGGCTGAATTTAGGAGAACATTTAAAATGAAAAAATTTAAACTCAGGATAATAAAAAAAAGGCAGAAGAGTAAATGAAAATCACTTCTGAGGCACATAAATCACTACACCACAAACTTTGTGTAGGTAGCTGATCTGAGCTTTCAATACCTATTCCTTTAACTGCACATCTCAGTGCCACTTAATACAGCATTTCCAAGGCTTTTCAGACCCGGGACAGTTCTGACCTTTTATTTTCTTCTTTCCTTACCACAGCTGTGTAGTGTGGGGAGATATAAAGGGAAAGGAATAGAAAGAGAGGATCAGAAGGGTTGTCTATATGTATGCATCAAGTGACACACATCTGAGTGCTTTAGAAAGTATGGGCCCCCTGGTATGTCCAAAAGACAATGATACTCAAAGACACAACAGTGTTGAGTTGATTACAAAAATTAAATATAATGGGATAAAAATGTTTGAATTAGTTATAAGCTCACAATTATTGTAAAAATTGGGCTTGTGAGCCTGTTAAAAAATATTGGTGAGTTCTGGTTCTTAGGAGAAGTCATGGGAATGTCTCCTGGTATTCACCTGGGCAATGGGCTTACAAATGCAAGCTTGTGTAGCACTCACTCTCGAATTTATTTTTGTTCAAACACATGGAAGAGAAGGTTGGAGTAACAGCCGGTCATACAGTGGTAGCTCACATTCAGTAGCAGTTTGAGGATAGTCAACACTGACAACTGACCTACAGATTCTTTTTTGAACTCCGAATTCATAGCAGGCAGAAAGAGAAGCATCTTTCCCCAAAAGTGGGTCTCCGCATAGAAGTGACAGTGATGGAAAGGAAGAAAAATTCATCCCCTGAGGAAGCCTACCGGCAAAACGCTTCGGGTTTGAGACAATCACCATCCTGATTCCTTCAGTACCTATATTTAGGTGGCGCTTATGTCTAACACCAAAGACATTTCCCCTTTTCATTTTCTAGGGGAAGCCTTCTTTACCACATGTACTCACTATTGAATTGTACTTATTTTATACTCACCTACTTACCTATTAGCATTCTTACTGCTGTGCCAAATAAAAACTAGATTTTTGCAAGCATAAACCCAGTCTTTTTTCTTCCTTTCGATTTATGTATAATTATCTCTAGGGAAAGCAAATTTTAATGTTTCTAAGAAGGGTGTTACTCCCATTGTGTTTATAGAAGTGACAGTGTCAAATTCAGCAAAAACTGGAACCTGTCTCTAATACCTTTCTGGGTACATTCTCCTTTGGATACCCCCTTGCTGAAGCTAAGTCCTCCACACTGGGAACCAGACTCATCCCCTCAGAGATTCAGTGTTCAAGCTCCAACCTAGCCAGGCCCTGGAGCCGCAGGGTCAATCTACCCTGTCTGGCCAAGCTTCTTCTTCTAATCACCCATAGTCAGGGTTATCTAGGTCCCTGTTTCTCACACATTTACTATGTTTTAATGCCCATGCCCATGCATGAAGTATAACAATACAGGTAAATGCACCAGTGTTATGTCTGGTGCCTACCTTGTTAAGCAGATTCCTCCTCTGCAACAGAAAGCAAACAATCATCACTTTCTGGTAAAAACAGAGTCTAGAAGTGTCCACCATATACTAACATTAACCCCTATGCCTTAAAGGGACCTATAAATCCTATAGAAGCATTGCACTTGTTATTAATGTAAGTATTGAGCTGTAAGCCTTGGCAGCGGCCCTGTGAGCCTATTACTGTACACAGTGGGCAGGGGCAGAGGTAAATTCTAGCTACATTAGCTACAAAATGTTAAAACTATTTTCTATACAATACTTAAGAGATTCAGAGACGAATAAAGAATTGATTTAGAGTGCTTTTACTGCTTGTTCAGAGTATGTAAACTCTTTTATTGGCATTAACTGGACAGTGGTTCACTTTAAGACTGTCAATGTGTTTTTCTTCAAACTTTCTTTTCTTAGAACTGTGTAATGGGACTGTTGGAATTACAGCAATAAGAAACTGTA
>NC_092861.1:20094098-20182362 GCF_032062135.1 Pyxicephalus adspersus
TCACATAACATAATTATCATTTTACGGACCATTCTTTAAAAGTGATGTATGGTATCCAAATTCTACTATCACAAAGAATGTGATAATAGTGAACTGTAATTGTTTTTGTATGTGCTACTCTGACAGATTTAATAAGCTTGGATCCGCAGATATAATGTTCAGCTGCTGCCATAATGCAAGTGCAGTTTGTTATAGGTAAAGTCAAACTCTTTCAAAGTTTCTTTCTACTTTTGGAATTAAGTGAGTAAGGCATAAATAGAATAGAGAATAGGAGGCTGCATGGAGAGGTATTATGAGGGTGCATAGGAGAACACTAGAAGAGACATGCTTTATATCCTATAAGTTCTGACTAGTCAGACAACAACAAAGATCTATTACAATGCTGCACTTAGAAAATGCAAAAAACCCTTTTTGACACTGAATGGTAACAAAGGGTTCCTTAACTTCCTGTGTATGACTTCATTTTGTCAAACGTTCTCACATGTAATCATAAGTAGCAGGAAATGTCTTTTAAAGTTTCTTTTAAAAAATAAAGTCCTGCAGTGAAGTGCGACACTATGAAGAAACAAACACATTTTGAAAAGTGGTGAGTAGAATTGCTTTTCTATCCTTGACCCTGGTCACAGGCCTGCATGACAGTCTCTTTCCGTCTAAAGTCATATTCTGAAAGAACTGGAGACAGCCATGTCCAGAGCATAGGGTTTCATGGCAAGAGAGGTAATCATCATATATCATTATAATCATTAATAGAAAATTACATGATCTGAAAACTAGGATAATACTGCCTTCACAATAAACCAATGTCTAGTGAGCAATCTGAGTGGGGTTTGCGACTTAGCCATATCCTCTGCAGAAGACTTGCATTCACCATTCACCATTTATTATCACAGTAGACCTTTTCTTACCATCCCTTTGCACCTTCTCCAGGACTAAATACATTTGTGACACATTTATTCCAAATCTGAGAGGCGTATTCCCGATGTATGTAACTTTACAATACATCTTTACACTAGTACTTTTTTAATACTATGTATTAGTTTCAAAAGTTACATCTTCTACTTACTTAATTTCCCACAACACAGAATATTTTATAGCACTGATGGATACGTGCATCATTGGCACTTTACTGCAGACTTTAAACTTTACTATAATCTTTTCAATATAGAAAATGATATCACGATCGACAGATCAGGTAATCTCTCAAGAAGCAACTCTGGTTAATGTATCTGTAGTAAGAAGTAGTAGAGAGTAAGAATGTGGGAATTCTTTTGGGGTGAGTGGTGGGGCAAGTGGTTCTGTGTTGTTTAGGGAACAATCCACAATCTTTGCTACCCCCAGAGGATAAGAACATAGTACAGTGATCACATAACAGTTGTAAGCTCTTCGGGGCAGGGTCCCTTTCTACTGTCTGTATTCGTCTCTCTTTTGCAATCCCTATTCAATGTATAGCGCTGCGTAATATGTTGGCGCAATATACCGTAAATACTGTTTTTTATTATTAATATAATTAATAATTAATATTATTATTAATAATAATAAAAGCAAGAGTTGGGAACTCCTTAATCTGTTGTTCAAACATAACAAGATCAATTATGATATAATAGGTAAAACACCCCATACATAGTAGTCTAAATTCTAATACGAGAATTGGAATAACATTTAGATGTGTTTTAGCAGTTTTAAAAGAACTAAAAATCACAGACAGATAATAATAATATACCTAGTACATGTTTTTTTTTTCATGGAACTATCGAAAGCTGCTCTTACAATTTATAATATAAGAGGATGTGATCTCTCGGACAGTCTGTGATACTTGGCATTCCGTTGGAGCAGATGGCCTTGGTTTGTTTGAGGAACAACCCCCACTCTTTGTAACCCACTGAAAAGAGGAACATAGTACAGTGATCACATGGCAATTTGTTGCTGTATATTTGCAGGAACGATTATGGTAAAATAGGTAAACACCCCTCACATCACTGCCCCTGATTCATCAATAAAATCCGCAGCTTTTTCAGTTGCTGAATAGCGCGACGGCGTACGATTTCGGATCGCGAATACGAATGTGCGAGTGATAATCCGATTCTGCTTGATGAATCAGGGGCAATGTGTTAATTTTAAATAAGACATCTAGAATATTATAATTCATATATGTAATGGTTTTGGCAGTTTTAAAAAAGCTAAAATCCCAGACAGATATGAATTTTATATCTAAAACATGTTCTTACTTGAAAGAACTATCCTGAGTTTCTCTTACAATTTACAATGTGTTTATCTTTGATTCTTGATTTATTGTTAAACCTGAACATGAAAATACAACATCTTAACACTAATATTCACTAACTTCAAATTATCCTAAGCACATAAAATGATATAAATAATTCATACACAAATATACAACAAGGAAAATATGATGACACAAGCTCCCAGATTTTATTTTAACTGTGCATATGGGAAGTAAGAGAAATTTGCATAAACCAATATTTGCATAAAGCGATCATTTAGCACAAACCTGTTTGTTTATGTAACTTAATATACCTATATTTTGCTCTCTAGCTCATGGCAAAACTTCTTTTTTATCATTACCGAAGTTTTTGACATAAAATGCAAATTTCACAAGTTGATCTAATAGCTTGTAAAGAGTGTGTAAGTTGTCACATATTTTAGTTTGCCTTTAATTCTCAAGCAGAGCCTAGAAGTAAATTTTCAATGTGGAACTTCTTGCCTCCAGTAAACTGCTAAAATAACAGATTATGTACCCTGCAACTATTTTTTCATTAAGTTGTTCCAGAAGTATGCTGTAGGATAAAATCTCAGCACACAGTTGGATACTTTTTTAATTCAATTGGACAGTCCATTGCTGGACCTACTTACACATTTTAGAAAATGGTGTGAAAAGTGTTTGGGGTTGTAAAAGCAAACCAATGCTGAGAAATATAGAGGATACATTTTCTATCGTGGGTGCTTTACAAACCTCTATTACTTTGTAAGTTGCTAAATCAGAACCAACATCTTGCCAGTAAAGTCAAACCCAAGCCTAAACAACAGGTAGTCCCGGAGTTAAGGACATCCACCATACGGACAACTCCTAGATATGAACAAGGCTTTCCTGCTTGTTCGCGTACAGAATAGAGGCTTGATGGGGCGGAGGGGGGCATTTTGCATGAATTCCATCTTGGTGATCTTAAGAGCTGAGCTGAGCTGTAACATCTTGTAACTCTTTAATGACCAAGACAAACTCTGCAATTGTTTCTTTTTGCATATCAAAGCACAGCTTGCTCCAGAAGATGTTCAGGCTCTAGGCTCTATAATGTTTTTTTTTTTTTTGCTTTGTTTGTGATTAACCCACAGTGAGGATTTTATACAGTAACTGACACCGCGCTGCCTAATAATATTTTGGGACAAACATCTGTCCTAATTGCATTTATTAAATGAATGTACCTGTTCTGACTTACATACAAATTCAACTTAAGAACAAATCCAGAGTCCGTATCTCGTATGTAACCCGGGGACTACCTGTAGTATTATGCACATTTATTACCCAGGCCTGTAGTGAAAACAAAATCAAAATAAGCATCCAGGTGAATATGACTTTTTCAATGAAAATTTTAATAATGAACTGTAGCTTACAACCTCCCCCCCCTTTCTTTCAAAAAGGTGACCCTGTTACCAAAATTATTCATATTCTGTACATAACAAAATCCCAAAAAGCTTTTTCTTTTCATGCACTGAGCCAAAATCTCTACACAAGCAAAGGTGAGAAAAACTGCAATTATTAATACTGCTATTACAATCGTAATTAAATCCTCATCCTCACTATTTGGGAGCTTTTTATTATCATTTTCAGTTTATTATCTGTTCATAATTCATCATACAGAATCAAATGTGATCATAATAATATATATGTATTTTATAATATATATATTTGTTATCCAATAAGTGATCCTGTCCAAGAAAAAAATCAAAACTAATGTGCCCTGCAAGAGGAGGCTTTGTATACTCATTGGACCTGATTTATTAAAGGTCACCAAGGCTGGAGAGTATACACTTTTTTAAGTGAAGCTGGGTGATTCATCAAACCTGGAATGGATTTTCTTCTTGTTAGCAAATGTTTTCAATCCTGGATCAGATCCATTCCAGAATTTTTTGGATCACCTATTTTCACTGATGAAAGTGTATCCTCTACAGCCTTGAAGAGCTCATTGTTCCACTGTTCCTCTTTTTGTTGCTCAATTCCACCACTGCAGCCTCCATCACAGTTTTTCACATTCACATTCAACGCAGCTGAGATTATCAGATCCTCTCTTTTCCTGAGTGCTGTTGTTTATTCTTCTGATACATGACGGTGGGCATGGTCATCTGACGCTCCTAGAAGTGTTGAATGGCATAGAGCCTTGCAGATGTCGCAGCAATGACAAATTTGGAGATATTGACGCTAGAAATTACAGAGAGAGCATTTTTGCACAGCACCTTTATATAGATTTTTTTTACCTTGACGGGTCACTAACCTTCCTGGCGGTCTAAATATTAAGTATTTTAAAATGTCAAAGTGGTACAATTAAAAATACCTATTATTTTAAATTTTAATGCCTGGTCCTGCCTCCCAGCAGCATTGTCCCGCCTCTTAGCCACAAGCTTACACGGCCCGGCCAGCATCTGTGTCCCCTGGCCTCGCGTCCCGAACGTTCACATGCCAGGGACGCGGATGCCAGACAGCATCTGTGTAGCCTGGCAGTGCCCGGCCGGCATCGCTAGGGGAAGCAGATGCCGGGGGCTGGGGGAACATGGGGACCAGGCAAGACTTAAAAACACCCCTGCAATTCCACCCAGTGTGTGGCTCCGTGTTACTGCTTTTGGTACTGAAAATCAACCCCGAGCCACACTCGGGAATACCACCAGGGAGGTTAAAGTACTACCAAAAAAATGAAATGGTAGCTGTACTTAACAACCAAAGCTACAAATGGTAGAATAGGATATTGCAGGATATGAAGGAAGAAGAAGAACCCTGGACAACTGTGTATCGCTACTCATAAACACTAACTGCTCCCTGCACACTATTTTCATGTAAATGATTCAAAATTTATATGCATGAAGGCACAACCAGAATATCTGCCTTAGCTTCAATAATCTTGACTATAAACCAGTGAAATAAAATATTTTACATAAGAATGCAGCTGTCTGTTGGAGGACATGGGATTCATTCTCTTTGCAGCTGTGCACTTAATTTAGGAACGTGGCATAGCTACTTCCAAATAATAGGCCATCGGAGAACCTGATTAAGCAAGGAGATAAGGGAGCACATAGAGGAGCTAAACATTTGTCAATGAAAAGTGAAGCGTGTTACTTCTGTTAATGCAATATTCAGGCTAGCATGCTGAGATATAAAGGCCTGCTTAACAAATAAGATTTAGAAAAAAACAAGATAATTAGAGAGGGTGCATGATTACTTATTCCGTTCAAAGGTAATTTAGAGTCAAATGTGTAAACATTCTACTAGTTCACTGCAATGTCAAGTGTCTCATTTTCTTTACACATTTGGATACCTCTGCATGCAAGTTTCTAAACAGTAGTAGATGTCACTCTTGAAGAATTATTGTAAAACCCAGTAGTTTTTCAATACCATAGCAGGGTGGAAGGCTTTTTGCATAACAAGTAATGGTAGACGTTGGGCCTTATTTATTAAAGCTCTCCAAGACTGGAGAAGGCAGACTATCATGGGAGAAGGTTTGCTAGATCACCAAGATTCTTCCATGATAGTTTACCTTCTCCAGTCTTGAAGAGTTTTAATAAATCCGGCCCATTGTCTCTTTTTCACGTCTAGGAATGAAATTTACCTGGTCCCTCTATACCTCTGTTTAGATGTCCAAGATTTTGGCATTTATATTTAACAAGGAATTTGGTTGGTGTTTGTACATCATTCTGGATGCCGGTAAGTTCACTGATATTTTTTTTAAAGCAGAACTAAATCCCCTAAAAAAACACACCTTTAATGCTGTAGATCCATCAGGGGGTTCCTTTGTTTGGGTCCGGCGACGTCCCGGGATCAGTGTGTGGCCTGGCCCAGAGGAAGCGCCGGGTGCCGACTTCTTCTTCTCTCATTTTCCGGGTTCTTCTTCCTATGTCACCCGTTCAGGCGCGAGATTGGGTGATATAGATGGGGGAAAAAAAATTGCCGACCTCACTGAGCATGCCTGAGATTGGGGTGCATTTTTTTTTACATTGAAGAAAGGGCTCCTTCTGTGCATGCCACAGATTAGGGCATGTGCAGAAGAAGCATCCTTCTTCAGCCTTTGCCCTGAATTTTTTTTTTAAATGAAAGGGTTGTCTGTAAGTAAACATTTTGAGTTTAGATCCGCTTTAACTACAGTTAAGTTGTGTGATGTGGGCCTAGGATCTCATTTTGTTTCAAAGATTTGATATCTACTTCAGGAGGATAGAATAGATTTTCTTGCATTTAATGAATCTCAGTGGAAACAGTAGAGGGAGAACTGAAACAAAGTGTAATCAAAAAAATCAGGGGCCGGATAAAGTTTTGTTGGAGATTTTTGAAATTCTCAAACTATCCAAACTATGTTGCTTAAAGATTCAGGCCTAACACTTTTTAAAGTGAAGCAGTAGGCCTAGGCTTGTGTAGACACGGAGTATAGGGATGAGCGAGAATGCCTCCGACATTCTCGACAAAATTTCCTCGAACTTCCAATGCGTCCGCAAAATTTCGGTAAACCGATTTTGCGGACCCAAGCCCTCATTTAACCCCTAGTGCCCGGGGATCGCGCACAGGATTCCCAGGGCTGCATTCATGAAACTTTATAAACAGGGTCTTTCATGTTTTCCTTCAAGAGCAACAGGTGCTTACCTCAAACTTCAAGGGCAACACTGAAGATACAATAATTCTTTAAATTACAGACTTACAGAGGGATGCTATAAAGCCATATGTGGTGACACATTGGAAAGAATTTACTCCCACATTTAAAGCATAAGAGAGACTGACCATACTGATTAGGAGTACAGATAAAAAATAATATAAATCAATAGTAAAATAATAAAATAATTGTAGAAAAAAAGGGTAAGCCATTTTGTCTGAGTGTGGAAAAGCATATTGGGTAGATTTCTACTGAAGAATGGTTACAAATATGAATAACTCATTGTTCTCTGGGACTTTGTAAAATTTTCTTTTCCAAACTGAATATATTTTGTAATACAATTTTTATTTTATTGTTTTCGAAAATCTATTTTGCTGAGGTTGATAATATAACATTAGAAAGAATTTGGTACTGAAAGTAATAAAGAATAACAATGTCAAAACCAATGAAACATAGAGCAAGATAAAATTCTTGATTTAAGATGTATTGACAATTTAGTGATAACTTCAAAAAACAGCACTGGAGTTTTTATTATTCACAAGAAGAAATAATGGCCTTGTGGTATATGATCAGATCTCATGGGATATCGAACAGTAAGTTTTTGTGCTATATATTCGGCAAGAAAATACGAGGTCCTAACCGAGGAGGTCTGGGATGGAAGGGTCTTTTTCTAAGAATCTCAATTATAGTAGAAATAAATTTCCAATTTTAAGTTTGTAAGATGAGGCAGGTATTTATTGTGAGCTGCATTTGCAATGAATTCCCCTTGTATGTGCTGGGATGATGTATGATCAAGACAAGAAGCAATATGCCAGCGCCCATTACTGGAGAGTGCACCGGTGAGTTGGCTGTGTTTAGTTCCTCTTTAAGTACCAGGAATTATGTTGAAAGAATTGATGTATTCTCTGATTTGTAGCAGTATTTATTGGGGCAATAGAGTTTTCCCAGGTGCCAAAAAATTTGTGTGTACACTTTTTTACTCATTGGCCCTTATTAAAGCTCCTTAAGGCTGGAGAGGATACACGTTCATTAGTGCAGCTGGGTGGGCCAGCAAACCTGGAATGGATTTCTTCAAAGACACTTGCTATTTGTTAGCAAATGTTTTGAATTCTTAAGCAGATCCATTCTAGGTTTGCTGGATCACCTAACTTCATTGTTGAAAGTGTATCTTCTTCAGCCTTGGAGAGCTTTATTAAATCAGACCCATTGTGTTTTGTTTGTAAATTTGGATTATATGATTATTTATGAGATAAATTTATGTGGTGCTGTGCAAGGGGTATAAATTCATATTAGTATGTGATTGTTTTTTTTCATTGGGGGTTTAATCCAGCATTTTTAAGACATTTATTGTTGAATAATCAATATCTCTGCTTTTTAAATAGATTCTATTCATTTCAAAAAGCTACTTTTTTTTTATTTTACACCCTGGAAAGTGACATATTTACAACATTCATTGTGATTTTTTTATGCGTTTTAACCATCTTCTTTGCAGTGTTGTGCCAGACTCATAGAATTCATCCTTAAATAAAATGTATTTTTTTGTATATGAGATCTAAAATTTTTGTGCACTTTTGATACACAAATAAACCCAAAATAACTAAAAATGATCAGTGTGTTTGCAGGGCATTTTGTGTCTTACGAGTAAATTCAAACAAGTCAGAAGAGATGTTCATTACATGACAAGAGGAAAATGATTCATGATAACTGGCCAATAGACCATCTGGTCCTGTGATTTAGTACTAAACATCCTAATGACTTTGGCTACCTCTCCAGTTCTATTAGGATCATTAAGCTTATTTACGTGATATGGAACTGTACGATTTTCTAAGAAAACCCCAAGGCTTTCTGCGGTAATAGGAGTTTTATGTGGGTCATGAAGTCAGGAAATATAACCAGGTTCACCATAAGTATGTTTGTAGCCAGCTGGCCATATTTAATATTTTACTAAATAGTTGCCCTAGAGTTTATTTTGAGTCTGTAAGTACAGCATAGTAACCTAGGAAACTGGAGTCGGGTCAAGCAGAACGAGAAGCCCAGTAGACTAGACGTGTAATGCTGGAATAAGACAAATGTTTATTAAGGTGACCCTGGTAATCATTTTAATTCCTTTTTTAAGCACTGATATTTAAAAAAAAAGTCAGGCTAGTGGCAGTTTATTCTTATAATTGACACAGTGCTAATGCAATATTTTTGTAAATGCTCTCATTTATTCACTTGCTCTTGTATTTTGGACTACTACTAGCTATAGGAATACAATAGGGCAGAGTTTCTCAACCAGGGTTCCATGGAACCCTAGGGCTCCTCCAGAGATTGTTACGGTTCCTTGAGCAATGAGAAATTTGGGCCTCTTAGGTCAGTTTAACTCATACCGATGATCTTTAGCCTATCTGTAAGGCTGACATCCTTCCCACTGGCCAGCAATGTAAGAAGCATTCTTCCCAGCCACCATCACCCTAATATACTGTGAGCTGTGGATATAGTAATTAGAGCGGGGATTCCCTGAAGACCTGAAAATTATTTCAAGGGTTTCCCCATGTTAAAAAGGTTGTGGAACACTGCAATACGGGGTCATGCTAACACTTGAAATACACAAATTAGAATTGTTTGCCTTACCAGATCATTTTAAATTCCTGTAAAATGTGTTATGGTGCCTAAATTATCTCAGAGCCATTGTAAGACTTCCGTCTGTTGGATACTATGATCACAGATATGGATGGATAGCTGGTCTCTCTTCATACCGCCCACCAAATGTTCCTGACTGCATATTCTACACTGATCACACTAAAGTATTTCTATTCAGGGCCACTATCCCAACATATGTAAACAGTGCTTGCCCAGGAAACTTTGTTACCCTCCAGCCTAGTCCTCCTGGGACACAACCAGACAGGTGATAGCAATACTTCTACAAGTCACCTACCCATCTCCTAAAAAGCAAGGATTATAGCATACATGCATGCTTATCAGACCATGCATGTAGGTTCTTTCCAGTTTTCTCTTTCTTCGTTGAATTATTGTGATCGCATGAAGCATTGTGCAACTTTGATTTATGGTAGTCCAATTCTTGGTAACCCTTACCCTGGTTCTCATTCAGTCCTGGGGGCAACCCTGTGCTGGGATGGAGCAACTAGTCTACTGAGTCTATATGTTAAAGAGTGCAGATTTAGATTGGGGGATTGTCGTCTAGTGAGCACTGGTGCTGGATCAGGGTCTAACAGAATTATTCCCTGACAACACAAGAAAGAGGACCAGTCATTACCTGCAGGGTGAAGAGAAACAACTCAATTGCTGTACAGTGGAGTGATGTTTTGCTCTCTGTGAAATAAAACAATTACATAATGCTCATCTGATCCCTCCATAGGCCTTTGGCAAAACATAAGTCAGATCTTCAGATGTCTGATAGAGAGGGTCCATATGCCACAGAAGGACTTCAATAAAAAAAAAAAAACAAGTAATGTACATGAAATGTAAAAAAAATATTTAAAATGAAACTAACCTAAATGTAATAAATGCATATGTAACATATGGTAATATATATGTAATATATTACCTTCTTACAAAGGGTTTAACATTTCTTTTCTACAGCATAAAGATTTCTCCTGAATCTAAATGTTGCCACTCATTGTTTTCCTGTTGAATGTATGTATGTGTAGTGATGAGCAAAATGTATAAAGTGTAAAATAGTGTGTAACATGCATATTTGCATCCCTTCCCTAGTATATTTTTTATCAGGATCGAATTTTAACAATGTTCACCAAACCCATCTATTTCAGGTGCATTTTTACTGAAAATCTCATAACTTATGAAAAGAAGGTTTTCATGTAAAAACTTTACAAAAATCACTGGATCAATCCTAATATCATATTGCTTGACCTTAGGTATGACTTTTACTTTTCAAAGTATGAAATGGATGACAGGTTTACTAGAAAAAACTGCAATAATAATAAGTAAACATTTTTTTTCTCAAACCTGTAGATCTATTGCAACTTTATAATTATCACTTTTCTTATCAAAGAGAAAAGATCTATTTACTTTATATATTTGCTCTTTTCAAACTTTTCTATGTCTGCAGGTATACAACATTATAATTATCTGCAGATAACAGCTAATTTGCAAGGCCTAAAGAACTTTTAGATGACATTATGATAATTTTCAAACATTGCAAATGACTTCATCACGGGGAAAATGATTGGAAAATAGAACACTAAAGATAGAGTATTCTACTAGTTTCTGCAATAAATATTCCCCCGGTGCATAATGTTCCTTTCTTAGCAACGCTGCTGTGACACCAAATGGCTGGCACTAACGCTGACAAATTTAATCTCCCTGACATTCATTCTAGTTATATTTTCCTATTTTCAGAATGACATTAAAAAGTAATGAGGAGTCTTCTAGAAGTTAAAGTTAAATTGCACTGAGAAGCAACCCTGTATTCTAAACATTATTTTTTTAAACATTTTTAAGTACCCTGATTTCCATATCAAACTCTCATTGAGATTGTTTGAAAATGAAAAATATACAAAGGTCACCTTATCAAGATCTGTTTCTCTAAAGTCAACAGTCATATTCTGGATGGTTTGAATAGCTATGGAAGCACTCATTTTAAAGAGATCCTTTAAAAATGTTGAAAGCTGTTTTAGCTTTCTTTAATGTCAATACTGGCCAATACACCTTGGTTAATCCTGCTAAGGGGTCAGGTGATCAACAAGGATCAGTTTTTCTAGCTGGTCACTATTATTCCCAGGTTGAAAAAAGACAAATGTCCATCAAGTTCAACCACTAGGGAAATAAACATATCCAGATATAAAACCCTATAGGATGTAGTTGGTCCAGAGGAAGGAAAAAAAAACCCTACAATTTGCTTCATCAGGGGAAAAAAATCCTTCCTGAATCCATTAAGGAATCAAATGATCCCTGCATCAACAGTCACTGTTTTTTTTACTTTAAAGCCTTAATACCCATTTTGTTCTTCTAGAAAAGCATTCAGCTTCTTCCTAAAACAATCTATAATAGTTGCTGAAACTACTTCCTGAGGGAGCCGATTACACATTTTTACAGACCTTACAGTGAAGAATCCCTTCCTTATCCGGAGCTTAAACTTCTTTTCCTCCTGACGCAAAGAGTGCCCTCTAGTTCTTTGTAATGATCTCACAGTGAATAACAGTTCTACTGTTCCACAGACAAATGAGATTTTGTTAGTGCAAACTTTTATGGTTTTATGATAATCTAGGGAAAACATTACACAAATTAAAGTGTGAAAGAAAATAACTTATTTATTAAAAGTAAGGATGCAAATTACCTGTACACATACTTATAACAATAAAAAAGTAGATGTACATAAATTTACCTAAACAAGCAAGTGCAATACCATGAAATTATTGGGTTTAAGTGCAGTAAACCCATTCCCGTTGCATTTGGCTCTATGACCCCTCAGGAGCGATAGAGACTTACATTATGGGATAATGGATGGTTGGTCCAATTTTTTGCAATGCACACAGAGAAGATTCGGTGTTATCCAAGTCCATTGGATGGAAGTATTCACCTAGCAGGATATTGTTGATTCAATATGAAACATTCAATGAATGCATAGGTGAATAAGGGGTTGCAGAATGACCGCTGGAATGTGAGACAGCATGCTGTCCCATTTTGGGAACTTATACATATCTTTACTCAGGTAGTCAAACTGATCAAAACCATCTACAACTTGCTTTTTGTATCTGTAGTGCTAACTCCCGTAAAGGCAGAAACATTTTATCCAGATTCCTTCTTGTAATGTGGTATACAAAAATCCCAAGGGCTCACACATCTAATTTTGTAGATGTTTATTGTAACCCAACACATATGGAGAGAGGGTTAGGGCAGCAGAGTGTCATACAATGGAAGTTCACACCCAAAAGCAAATTAAACAGTCCATAGTTCAGCTGACCTTTTAAATCCTTGCTGTAATTTTAAATTCATGAAAAAGTGTGCGAGAAGCATATTTTCTCTAGCGTTGGTCACTCTTTAAACGACAGTCTCAGATTCAGCATTGATGGGATCCTACCCTAAAATACTTCCCGTCTGGTTCCCTTCTCCTTTTAGCTTCTTCCCGTGAAAGCTAAGACCATCACTGCTGAGACTCTAGCTCATCCCCTGAGTGGTTCAGGCTTTAGGACCCCCCAGCCTAGTAAGACTCTAGGGGCAAAGGCCATCCTAACCTTCTTTTATAGGCCATGGCAAAGCCTCCCCTTATTTCAGTTCTCCACATACCGAAAACTGCCTGAAAAAGCGCCAATCGTTACCATAAGCCAAAAAAGCAGGGCTGTGATTGGCTGCTACTTTGCTTTGTCCAGGTGCCTCCTCTGCTACAAAAGGGAGACAGATTCTAGCACTGTTCAGAAAGCACAAAAATTAATTCATTGAACCTTAAAGGAGCCTTGGTGTGCTAAGGAGGTGTAAGTTTTGATTGAAGTATGATAGGATTAAACATTCAAGTTTTTTTTCTTTTTTAGGCAAGGATATGGATATGCTACTGAGAGCTACTGGATATGGATATGCTACTGCTGGATATGCTACTGAGAACACTGTGTAATTAACCTAATTCTGCACAATCTCACTTGCACAATCTGCATGGAGAGAAAACAGTTGCAGGCCAAAAATATAAACTTGCCAGTGCCAGGGTGGTGTTCTAGCTACTACTATAAGTAGGGTATTATTTCTACGGGCTTCTAATTTAGTAGGCTTTTTTTTCACTCATCCACAAAAACATGGTTTTATCAGTGGTTCCCTGAGATTTGAAAATTATTTCAAGGAATCTTAGTAAAAAAAAAGGTTGAAAAAGGCTGCTGTATTATAAAAAAATAAGGTGTCACAGCAGAAGTTGCTACTAAAAGAAAAAAAGAGAATGTCTGTAAAACTTGCAATGGAGCACCATGTACATCTTTAAAGCATTCCCCATGTTATCTAAAACTTTGTATATTTTCAATGTTGCCCTCAAAGCTAAATTCAAAGCTCCTCTCTCTACCATGTTTCTCATAGCAGTGCAACTTCCCATTACTTTTAGGACAATAGTTTGGCAATAACTCCCCTCTTCGAACAGACTTCAATACATTTGGGTTTTATGAATTTTGAACTTTATCATTGGCAAATTGAACTTGACCTTTGCATCTAATTCACATGTTTTATATTACAAAGTCCAAATTGTTTATTTTCATAAATGTTGCATGTTGCTGTGTACTTTGCAACAAATACCGTTCGTCTTTAAAATAGGTTCCACAAATTAGCGTTCCACAAGTTAGAGTTAGAGCAATTCACTCCATGTCTTCTCCATCACAAGGAAAATATTAGAACTTTACATTGCAAGTACTTTATTAAGTTCCAAAGTGCAAAAGTGGGAGGTATGCTGGTGAATTGTTTCTCATTGTTTCAGAAAGTAAAGGTTTGTAGCAGTGTAGGGAAGTACAGAAAATTTTCCAACCCAGTTTATATATTGTATAGTAAATCATATTAGCTAACAATCTTTTGCGATTGTTTTCAGTGATAGGAGAAGTAATAAGGGCTGTGCATACTGTGTTTAGTTCTTTGGAGAAGGGTCGGGCAAGCACAAGCAAATGGCACCATGGTACACTTCCCCAATTGGTCGTTCATTGATCCACCAGGACAGGGTAATGAATGCCATTGGGGGACCTCTGTACACATGCTGGATTTTCACCAGAGATGATAACAGTCATTCACATTAGTTGACAAAAATCTGTGTATGTAGCTTTAGGGCTTGTGTAACAGGATCTGAAGCTCAGGATTCGTTTCATGTTCTTAGTCGTGGCCCCTGGTTGAAAATGATGCTTGCTAATTCCATCATCACATTGAGTTTTGTTTTCAGCGAAGAATTACTAATGCAATACTACTTTAAACGAAAAGAAGTATCATTTCAGAGTGAAATGGTTATTTAGCAACTTTTAGCAAGAGTCCTTGTGGCAATTTCTACTTTATCTAAGTGAAATTTTCTCTAGATTTCTATTTTTCCTCCATTAGGTTGTTTTAGTAAAAGCTAAATGTCTAGAAGGCTTTTACTTGTTGTTGACAAGCTCAAATTGTAACTTCTAAAAACAGCGGGAGGAAGAACACTAACTGATAAGCTTTTCAGGTAAGGTAAGGAACATGACAACGTACATCTCAACCACTTTTTTCTCAGACTTTAGCTAAATAAGTATACAAGAATAGAGGTATTTGATTCTTTGTATTAGAACTCCTATTAATATATCAATCTATAAACTTCTGTATGTATTATGTGCCCATGAAACAAAAATAATTCTATCCTCCCATAAGCCAATCTTTCCCTAACAATGTGGTCATGTGTTAAGTATCACCTCTCTTCTCACAGGCTTGTACTGTATGCCCTGAACCATGGCATGTACAATGTAAGGAAGGTGGTGTCTAAATTATTTCAATTGTGTACCAAAAATGCTGTTCTTCACAAAACTGTCCTGAGTATTAATGGTAATCTTTGTAAAGTAGGAGCCACAATAATCAGGTATGGACAACCAATACCTGACACCCTAGCTGACCCTTGAAAAAGCTCATTCCTCCCTAAGTACGTATATTATTACTAATATAATGTATCAATTACAAGCCACAATAAGGATGTGAACCACCATTACTTGACACTCTAGCTGACAATAAAAGCAACACAAGATCTAGGAAATTAATGTGTCAGATGTAATGACCATCCACGGTAAATATGTGGTCCACCACTCAATCCTGTTCTGTTTCCCTAAACAGGCAATACAAAGCTTTCAAGCACACTTACCAGCCTGCCTTCAAAAAACTAAAAAAAAAAATTAAAACAACAACTATAAATGTTAAAAATAGGTTTTAGTTGCTTACGTTTGCAAATATATGTAGAAACTGGACCTCCCCAATAAGGCCCCACTCTAAAGTGTGATCCCTAATTCTAATTTTTCAGAGTATCTTCAAAGAACATATATAGCATATAATATTTTGTAGCAGGTATGGTGTATGGACAAGTCCAACACAGAATAATGGCAGCTGAAGACCTCCAGCATGTCCCCACACTAAATACAGCAAGCAAAACAAAAATGGCAACCACCTTAAACAATATATCGCTTTCTCCCGTTTAAAAGGTTTTAACAAACAAGCAATAAAAGCAAGGCATTCCAGCAATCTTATCAGCCAGCCTGCGTATACCACCAGTATTAAGGTTGTGGTGTCTAATGTAATTCTCTCGTGTACTAAAAACTACCCTCAAAAATACCCCAAAAACTAGACAAAATATGAACCAGTACCTAAAACTGTAGCTGATAGTAGGGTGAGCCTATCCTCCTATACCACCACAGGTAGTCCACGAGCTAAGGACAGCCAGCATATGGACGACTTCTAGATACATATGGGCTTTCCTGCTTGCTCGTGTGCAGGACAGAGGCTTAATGGTTTGCATGACTTGCAGAAGAAATCTTTTGCTAAACACAGCTGAAGTTATGGGTGATATTAAGGGCTGAGCTGTTCTGCAACCATTTTTAACTCTTAAATGACCAAGACAAACTCTGCAGTTGTTTCTTTTTGCATATCAAAGCACAGCTTGCTCCGGAAGGTAATGAATGTCTAGGCTCCATCATTTTTTTTTTTTGTGTTTTGTTTGTGAATAACTAACAGTGATGAATTTATAAAGTAACTGACACAACGCTGCCTAATAATATGTTGAGATAAAGTCTTAATTGCATTTATTAAAATAATGTACATGTTCCAACTTACATACAAATTCAACTTAAGAACAAATCCATAGTCCCTATCTCGTATGTAACCCAGGGACTACCTGTATCCTGCAAATTTTTACTGGCTTGTATCGTGTACTACTACAATGAGGTTGTGGATCACCAGTAGCTTAACCTCTGACCAGCTGATATTAGAGGAAGGCTATAGGACAGGACTGTCCTGCATAATATTGCAGACATTTATCATGTACCACCTATAATAAAGATGGGGACCACCATAGCTCATATTCCAGCTAATACTAGAGGAAGCATAGCCTTCTACATGACTACCCTGACTTGTATCAAATATCATCCACAATAAGGATGTGGACTACCGGCAGTTCTCCCACTGGTTAATACTTGAGAGGGGATATCCTTTTACAAGACTGTCCCACATATTATTTTGACCCAATGTTCCCTCATAAATGAAGATTTCGAATACTATACATCCACACTTTGAAAAACCTGCCTATAACCAAATTTCTCTGAAAATGTTATCTTTACGTTCTTTTGTAGAAAATGGTAATATGGTTATTGCAGCTCTTTTATTAAACTAAAACCAGTTTTTAATAAATAGACCAAGTGCATGCCTGTGGGGTGGAATCATTAAAGTATAAAGCAAACCTTTGCTTATTACATTATCAATCACGCTTCATTAGAAGCATAAGCTAAGCACTCTTATGCTCCTAATTAGAGACTTCACTGAGTACATGGCTGGAAATGAAGGGCTTTGATCTAAATGCTGTTGATCTTTAATAACAACATCAGTGAGTTTGTTTTGCAAGCTTCACAGCTACAAGGAACATGTGTACAAATACCATTGCTGATAATATTTACTTCTTCCTCTGAGAAACACAAATATGCCCCATGAACTGAATTAAAATGCACATCGTTAATTCAAGACATAAGCCTCATTATAGAAATCTCTGTTTATTTTAAAATTGATGGACCGCTGACTGGTAACACAATATTGAATTGTCATGTGCAGTGGTTTAATGATTCTTTAGACAGTGAATTCAATAATAGTTGAAAGGAAACATGAAAGGCATAGTGAATACATATATTTGTTTAAGGGAAAGCCATTATATTTTCAATGAGACTAAAAGTATAATTAAAAAAATAGATTTTAGATAAAGTGGTGGAGTAGAGCATTGATTTTTTTTTCTTTTTGGGTTTTCTACATTTTGCTTACTTTTATTGTCTGTTTCATGCATATTGTGGCTTCACATTGTCACTGCAATCTACTAAAATCTAGGGATGTGTGTCGTACAAATTATAGGGTCTTATGATTTATAAAAAAAAACAATATGCTATATGAATAAAAGCCTTTTCAGAAAAAAAAGAAAGGCAATACTGTATATATGAACATAAGCAGCATTTTCCACAAGTATTCCCCTAACATTATCTTAAAGGAGAACACAATTGAATGTCCCTACCATCCCAAGCCATATAACCTACCCATTTATTTTTGTGTTGAAACCCCGGTACCCAATGGGAACCCAGACAAATAAAGGAGAAACATGCAAAAAAACATGCAGATATTATCCTGACTAATATTTGAGAGCCTGTCCTGGACCCTAATCTTAAACGTTATCTTGACCCTAATCAGTACACCTTTCCAATGCTTGCACATTTTCCAAGCATAGAAAATTATCTTGCCACTTGCCACAAATCCATTGCTCTCCTAACTAACTTGGTTAAGTTTACAACCCCGGGTTGTCAATCATATCTATTTCACTCCAAAGGGAGCTCAAGGGAGGTTATTCCGTAGTCCAACAGGTCAAAACTCAAGCAGTGCTAATAACACATACTGGGTTTTTAGTACAAAAGTTATATTGTTGCCAGATTATCATAGGGAATTAGGAGCTCAATGGTTTTCTTGCAGACAAACAGGTACCTTTGTATACTTGTAAAAAAAAAAAAAAAAAAAAGAAAGGAAAGCAGAGTATAGGTTTGAAAAAAGATGTAGTTGCACCTGGATTCATGCAATTTCATTTTTATCATAATGAATGCTAATGTTGGGATCGCCCAGGTTCACCCATGTCAGTCTATCTTCTCCAGGATCGAATTTATATATAAATCAGGCCAGTATGTTCAGCTAGTAAAAAAATGTATAAACATCAAGAAGTAGGCCATAAGTTCATAAGTCATAAATTATACTCTTTTTTTCAAAAATATATTGATCAGCCCTATTCACAAACCACCAAGGATACAAAGGAACAAATGCATGACAATTTATTTTCTGGATGATTACTTTTGCTTTGATGAAAAATGTAACTTGAATACCAGTTACAAAATACACAATAACAGTGACTATGGAACAGGCTTGGGTCATCAACTGCTCAAACAGAAGAAAAACATTTCTCCTAACGTCTACCTGAGATGACTTTTGCATTGAAAAGTGACACTGTGACATGGATTGCAGTGCAGTCCCGTGTAAAAGATGAATGGATAGGAGAATGGCAGAGACTCTGTCTGACTCTGTCTGATTACAGGCTAAGGGACCTATCAATCATAGATATTCAGGACGGTGCACTCTTTTGCTAAATTTGCATACTGATAGCTCTGATGATAACATGTCTCCAGGCTTATAAATGGGCAACAATTCTGCCATAACATTATGTGAAAATTGATTTAAGAAAAAATAATGAATAACTGTATCATTTAAGTGTTTATTATGTATTGACGATGTGAGATCTATTGCATAATATACTATGGATTTTATGTTTAACTTTTGTTATAGATCCTCAGTGTTTGAGAGGTCACTAGCTATATATAAGCTATAGGTTTAATAAACTAAAAATAATAAACATAATAAACTGCATGTCTTTTGCATTGTTGAACTTTGTCCTCCAGCAGGGTTACAATAACCACATTGGCGGCTTTGCTGTGCCAGCCCTCCTAATGACCAGCCAGAGGGGTTGATTTAGGATGTTCACTTATCAGGGGGAATTATCAGCTTGCAAGGAATAATTTACAAGCTCAGTGTGTTTCAAATTCTCTTGTCCTATTGGCAGCTAGACGTATCATTATGTGTGTGTGGGTCCAATTTCAGCCGCCTGAGGTTGAACAAGTAGTTCTATTTTTAAAAATGTTGTTCTATAGTGAAATGCTGGAAGCCCAAATTCAAGGTGATGATGGTATATCTTGTTTTTTGGAACAATGGTACAAATTTATTTTATATGCCTTTCCTGTTAATGAGAAAGAGATCATTCTTGCCAAGTTCAAACACTCCTCCTGGTAAATATATTGGCCCTGATTTATTAAGATTCTCCAATGCTGGAGATTATACACTTTCACCAGTGAAGCTGGGTGATCCAGCAAACCTGGGATGGATCTGGTCCAGAATTGAAAACATTTGCTAACAAATAGCTAATGACTTATAGGAAATCCATTCTAGGCTTTCTGTTTAACCCAGCTTCACTGATGAAAGTGTATTCTCTCCAGCCTTGGAGAACTTTAATAAATCAGGACCAATGTATCAGGATGAAGTAGTTTATTCTCGGGGCCTATAATCTATGCTGTATCGCGGTTACACTGGTCTTGACTGAGTGTGATTTTTTATACCTGTATTTTGAGTGTTGGTACCAGGACATGGTTTTGTTATATTTCTGTTTTGCAGATTATGTGTCTGCATATCGTTACAAGTTTTGTTGTTTAATGTGAGCTTCTCCTCTTCCCTTTCCTACAGATCCTTTCTTTTTGTGGGTATTTGATATATTGTTTGTATGATTTTTAATTCTTTTCTAATTAATAAAGGTTTTTAAAAAAAATTATCTTGTCATATACCTAATCATCCAAAACTCTCTTGCAAGGGGATAATTCACTCTGCTGTGTAAACAGGCCATGTTCGCTTGATAAAATAATCCCATAGTGTTAGTGTGTTGTGGTGGGTAGGGAAAGGATGGATCCCCAATGGTCAGCAGAGCATCACTTGTCCCTTCTGCAATAATGAGCCGCTTGCTCATATGTTTTTTGCTTTTAGTTTAACTATACTAAAGTATAGTTCCACTTTAAACCTTCACTGCCAACATAATTGGGCCCTAATTCATTAGGTTTCAAGCAGCACTCAAAACACACTAAAGTGTACTTAAGACTTATGTCAATTTTTGTGTGCCCTAAATTTATGTAGAAGATCTTGGCTTTAATTAGTTAAGCTGTACAGTTATTTAAAGGTCAGCTGTTCTGTTAATGCGGTAACATTTTAATTAGTATCTCAACCCTCCTGGGTGCAGCCTGGCTGGTAAAATAGTTTCTCTCTATTCCAGTTGATCTTTTCTGCATAGCCTTAATAGTAAAATGGCCCCACCAGGTTCTCTTCCTACTGTGTCTGACTGTTGTGGACCCATTCATCCCATACTCTGTTGGAAGACTGGAAACTACCAGTATCTCTAACTTTAAACTAATATTTAGCATATTAAGCATAATATATAAGGCAAAACACAAATTTAGCCTCTTGGCTCATTCTCTAATACTGTTCAGAGCTGCTGGGGGACCTCCTGGGCTCTTCCAGTATACAGACTACACACAGCTTATCTATCTGTGCCACCTGGCTAAAATCATCTTCAAAACAGGTCTTACAATTCTCACTTTGCTACAATATATACTGAATGAAATAAACTAAAATACCTAAAATACAATCTCACTCATAATAAACACATTTATTAGGGAGATTTTGATTAGGAAGGTTCATGAACAAAATTAAGAATGTCTGTGTCTTCTAAACAACTGTGCTCAATCCAAGATGGCAGTAGTAGACTGGCACTTTTTTCTATACCTCTAGTCATTGATCCTAGGTGTATTACTTCAAAGCAGCATGTTCAGATTAATGTTTTTTGCAAGTAGTTTTTAGCAGGGTTATTACTTAAAATTGCTTACAACATTTGGTTTGTT
Organism: Pyxicephalus adspersus; assembly: GCF_032062135.1. Lineage (NCBI taxonomy): Eukaryota > Metazoa > Chordata > Amphibia > Anura > Pyxicephalidae > Pyxicephalus > Pyxicephalus adspersus. The sequence continues at coordinate 20,115,595 of NC_092861.1, forward strand.
AAATTATCTTAATTTGACAGAAGGTCGCTGGCAGAAGCGTTGCAGCGTGTATTCTTAGACACAATATGGAGCATCTTGGGGTGGTTGCCTTGCCGCCTATATAGACTTGTTCAGGTGTTTTTAGGTGTTTCAGTTTTAATACGTCAGTGTGCTAGACTCTTGCAGTTTTTACAAACACCTGCACAGACGTGAAAATACTCGAAAAAGCCTAGCAGTGACAGCTTGTTATCCCTCCTGGATGCCTGTTGTTTGACAGTGGGTGCCTTATGACAGTAAATGTCATGGAAAAACTCCACCAATCTGAACATGCCTTGTCTTTTTTAGCCAGTCTGCCATTCAGTTTTGGTGTGCCTATGTGTTTAGTTATGGTGCCCAATCCTATTTGAGTTATACCAAAGCTAACCAGTTGATTACAGGACCCAGGAGGAACAAGATGGAATAGACAGGAAGCACACATTTAGAACACATTTATCTATTGGCACATAATGCAGACATGACTTCAGAATGTTTTAGACTTCTACTGTCTTTGAAAAGGGGACATTTGTTTCCACATGACACATCCTTTACAATCTAAAGATGGCTTTTCTTCCATCTTACCGCTTACAGTATTTCATGTACAAGCTTAGCTCAGCATCTGATAATGGAACCACTTCTCACCGATGAAAATCCATTTCTGTATTCTTCTTCGCTGTGTTTCAGCATCAGTACCTCTTCTAACTCTTCTCAGCTTAGTCAGCGTAGAGGGAAAAGTTCTAATGTAAGAGAGCAGATAGCATTTGCTTGTCCCAGATTCTCTGATCTTAACCTTTTTGATTTAAAACCTTTGGCCGTGTCACATTTTGTGATAAGTTTCCCCAGCAGCATGTTCTTGAAGCTTGAACATCACAAAGAGGCAGAACACACAGGAATACATTATAATTCCTAGCACTGTTGACATAACTTGACAAGTAATTTGGTGAATCAGCACAAACTCCTGTGTATTGCTAGGCATCACTGAGTTTATCAGTGGCTGTGGCAGCGTTAGCACAGACTGCATTTAATAAGAACTTATAAAGAATTTATTTATCTCACAATATAGGAATATCCGTAAAATATCCCTCTGCACTGTCATGAATTTATGTATGACTCGGCATAGTAATATTTGGAAATGTCAGGCTATGGGGTTCTCAGTTATTCTTAATTGTATCAATGCACCATATGAAATCTATGTGGTTGCCGAAATAACAATTAAATGCTAGTGTATTGGGAATCCAGAATGACAGCTGTGGGTGCAGGCAGCAGGGAAACCCCCTGTGTAAAGATATATTTTAGGCCCATTTGTTTTTTATTATTAGTTGTACCTTGCACTTTCTTTTTGTTCTTTGGACATTCCACCATTAAATAATCCACGTATAAAGCTGAACTCCAAGCAGATATAAAACATATACGTAATATATCCCAAAATTAGTACAGGTAATACCCTGGTTATGTACGAGATAGGGACTGTAGGTTTGTTCTTAGGTTGAATTTGTATGTAAGTCGGGACAGGTACATTATTTTAATAAATGCAATTAGGACAGATGTTTGTCTATTAGGCAGTGTGGTGTCAGTTTAAAATTCTCAATGTGAGTTAATCACAAACAAAGCACAAAAACAAAGCAAAAAAACTTTATGGAGCCTAGACATTCATTACCTTCTGGAGCAAGCTGCGCTTTGATATGCAAAAAGAAACAACTGCAGTTTGTCTTTGTCATTAAAGAGTTAGAAGATGTTGCAGAAGTCATGCGAACAGCCCCCTCCCCCCTATGAAACCTCCACTCAGCAAACAAGTAAGCAGGGAAGCCCCGTTCGTATCTAGGAGTGGTCTGTATTACAGATGTCCTTAACTCGAGGACTACCTGTACATCCTAGTTTCTGGACTTGATGCAATGCATTCAAACTACTATAGTCGAATACTATTCCTTTCCCAGAGGGGAGCAATAAAACCAAAAAAGCAGCACTCACCAACACCTACCCCCTCCTTGTGTCCAGTATTACCCTTGCAATGCCAGGTGTACATCCAAATACATTTTTTAATGTAAGCAGAGTAAATGCCTGACTGTACCCTTGCTTACAAGGTGAAGAATAAGCGAATAAGCAGTACAGGGAACCATTCAGTAACCTGGTATGCAAAGAGAAGAAGTGTATAGATATGTCCATGATAGGAGGATCTCTTTAGGGAAAGGAGAAAGGATGCTTGAAGTGACAACCATGGATGGCGGCATGTAGAACTCATGAAAACAGAAAATAAAGTCATAAGCACTACAAAGTACAGGATTTTTACTTTATTATAAAAGCACTGTCACAACAAGTTGAAAAGCCAACAAGTTTCAGTGTGGCACAGTGCCCCTTCCTCAAGGGTACAGGGTCACCAAATAGGGAATAAGGGGATGGATGTACAGCAAAATTTATGGAGAAAGATTTTTTGGAATAAGGACAGCTTATCATACACAACTGGCCTGATTTTTTAAACCTCTCCAAGACTGGAGAGGATACATTTTTATCAGTGAACCTGAGTGATATAGCAAACCTGGAATGGATTTATTCAAAGTAATTTGTTAGCAAATGTTTTTAACCCTGGACCAGAACCATTACAAGTTTGCTGGATCACCCAGCTTCACTGTTGAAAGTGTATCCTTTCCAGGATAGCTTTATTAAATCAGGCTCAATGAACCAGTGTGCGATACAGATTGTACGCCGTGAAAATTAGAGTAAGGTTGTGCAGAATAAGGAATATATTGAATGACATTATTATTATTATTATTATTATTATTAATATTATTAAACAGGATTTATTTAGCGCCAACATATTACGCAGTGCTGTACAAATAAAAAGGGACATATTGAATTAGACAGTGTGGAACAGATAACATACAGCAGGGTATACAGAATAAGGTAGAGTGGAATAGTAAATTTTCAGAGTGTGCACAGTTGGTACAAAATATTAGCTTATTGGCAAAGTAAATGCTGTTGCTCAGTGCCCTGCTTTGTCCTTTCTGATGTTGCTTGCAGGCAAAATGAAAATGAATCACCCCATCAGCCCGATGGACACCTTAATCAGCGGCATTTCCAAATGTTGCATGCGAAGATTTGCAAATATTTTGCACTTCTTACTCTACTGCTTACAACTAAATCATTGTGAACGCTGCTATTTTGTCAATATCTGTGGATCTAGGAATATCTGCCCACTTACCCACATTTGTCACCAATGTTGCGAACCTGATTGTGGCAGAATTACCACAGGAGTCTGTTGTATATTTAAGATGTAATGTAGACCCATCTTTAATTCAAATTTAATTAAAAACAGATTTGCTTAATTGGTATTTTTAGGCAAGTGACACCAAGTTGGCAAATTTGCAACTCTTAAAGAGGAACTAAACTCAAGGCGCCACCATTTTCCCTTCTTCTTCCTGTTCTTCATCCTACAACACCCGACCCAGGCGCGAAATCAGGTGATGTAGGATGCAAAAAAAAAAAAATTGTCGTTCTCACTGTGCATGCGTTAGATTGGCAAATTATTCTCTTTGCACAAAAAGGAGCACCCAAGAGCCTCCTGGGATGCGTGACGTAGGTATCCCAGGAGGCTTTGCGCTCCTATTCATTCCCAACTGCCTAGGCGATCAGGAATTAGGAGGCGAAGCTGCCCCCTTTTTTAAAAAAAAAGAGTGTTGCACCTAAAAAAAAAGCTGAATTTTTACCTTGCATAAAAGGGTTATCTACCCTTTCATGTAAAGTAAAATTTCCGAGTTTAGGTATGCTTTAGGCATAATCCAGAAAACAAAACAAGGAAAGTAGATTTATTGCATGAAAATAACACAATAAAAATCTCTCACATTTCAAAACAGATTAGCAAACTGCTACACATTAGGGGGATGAAATGACCACGACCTTATTGATAAATTTCTTACAAAGCATCAAAGACAGGGGGTCAGAATAACAGCCAGGCTATTAGTTTTTTCAGGTCAGTGATAACATTCTTAGGTTTCCCTTAGGAGAGGTTTGCTTTAGATACCTAGAAAATAAAACCACAATTTATTTTTACCAAATCGGCTATATAAAAATGTGATTATGTAACTGACCAAGTAGTTTTAGTTGGTATTTTAAAATGATTTACTTTAAGTCTAGTGGAAGGAACAATTTGCTGATTACATAGCAGACCCAAACTAATAGGGGTGGTATCATTAATTTGAAAGCCACATAAATTCTGAAATTTTCCCTTTTACTATATTAGTTGTACATATATGAAAATGTATTTCTATTCTGTTAATCCTTAGTAGGAAATAAGGATGATATTAGTAAAACACTCATTTATGTGATATGTAAACTGAACCTTATCTGAACTTTTACAACATCCATTTGAATTCCCAGCATTTTAAATGAATTATTAGACTATTCTGAATCCAAACTCTGCTCAGAAATGAAAAGGCTTTAACAAAATGGGTTGAAAAGCACAGATAATTTTCATTATTAAGAAAAAAAAAGTGAAGGCAAGGTGCAGAATTGTTTTGATGTGCATCATGGAGTAATCAAAAGCACGGCGCTTTAAAGTATTGCCAACCTCTTACTGGTTCATGCCCCATTATTCTGCAAATAGCAAAGTGAGAGGCAACATGGATTTTAATGACACACCACTGTATGCCTTTATGCTGATGAATGGAGTTTAAAAGCATTTAGCCTCAGCTGCATTGAGTGCTTCTTGGTACATAGATTTTCCTGAACAATATAATCCAGGACCAATCTCATCATGACCTCCACTGTGAAATGGAATGATGCTTTAAGATGAAAATGTGTTTTCAAATAGCCCACGGGCAATGGTGGAGGACTCTCAGTAACCTGTGGGGGTGGTATACATAACACCTCTTGAGAAAAGATAAATTGTTAAACTCCTGTTTTCAACTTGTGTTTCAGATATGTTTTATATAATAGGGATCCTGGGAAGACAGTGCTACAATTACTGTACGATAAAATGTGACTGAATAAATAAAAAACTGTATAGGCGGCCACAAAATAAATGTATGGATGAGCAAATCTGCCTTGGGTGGGTTCACTGGAGAGATAGTGGAATTCTGCTTCCACGAAACCTGAAAATCTTGATACAAAATTCTGACCATTTGCAAAGGTAATAGGCAAAAAGTATAGGGAGCTGTCATAAAATGTATTCTTTTTTATTCTTATTTTTTCAAAGCCATACATGGGGAGATGATTGTTTTAATGTAACTTCAAGGGTGACCTCTCAGAGAACATTAATCCCTTTATTGACATGACTTTAAGCTGTATGAGGTGTTATAGAATTGTGCAATTTTCACAAATGGTATCAGCAATATGGTTGGGCAATAATAAAGAAGTTCTATTTAAGTATTTTATTTTTGGGAACTGTTATTATAAGCTTTACCTTTTTATTATATTATTTTCCTTGTAAGAAACACGGTTTGATTTTACATACAGTATTACGGCTTCTCAGAATTGATCCTAAAAAAGTAAAGGAACACTCAAAAACACGCACCCCATTGTTTCCAGTACCAAATGCACAATGCAAACAGGTTCCAAACCCCACATTTGCTCAGTCACTGTATCCTTAGTATGTAGCTGAAAATATGTGTAAATGTGTTGGTGTATTATAAAAATGTATGTGCCCAAAGGGAATGAGAATTGGGTTCACCACTACCATGGGTTGGTAGCAAATCACTTAGATTTCTAAGTTTGTTATATAACAAACACTTGTCCAAAAACGGTTCACTAACAGACATAAGAAACAAATTATAATGTAGAGTATAGCTTTTGACTTTGGTCATACAAGTAAAAAAAGCGAAGAAAGTACCAATAATCTAATTCTTTTGACTCAGAAGTGTTGACTCAGAGAAGTCATATAGTCAACGTGTGTTGGAGTTGTGTATGAAAAGCTAAAAGTTCTGTGTCCCTAATTCTTCATTTTGTTGTATTTGACACTTGTTCTTTGAGGTATTGTCAGCTTTCCGTGGCTTTGGTTCACTAAAATGTGCCTATTACCCTTAAAAAGTTAAATAACTATAGTTTAATTGGGTTCATCTCAAAGATTTCAAACTTCAGGCAAGGTTCATGAAACTGAATCACTTATTACTGGTGCCCACTTGATAATTGTATTAAAGAATATGTAAAAAATATTTTTTATTATAATTAGAACTAAAAAAAAAATAAAATTTGGTAAATAAGAAATATTGAATATTCAAATGTTATGTTCCCTAGAAATGTTGAATATGTATATTTTGTGTTCTAGTGTTTTGTGCCCTTACATAACCTTTACCTCTTTATAAGCAAAAGTCTCTGGAATCCTATGCAGAATGGGACAAATGCTAATCCAATGTAATAAAGAATATGTAACATATATTTTTTATTATAGTTAGAACTAAAAAAAATAAAGATCTGGTAAATGAGTTATATTGCATAATAAAATGTTGTGTTCCCTAGAAATGTTGCATATGTAATTTTTTTGTATTTTAGTGATTTGTACCCTTATATTCTTTAACTCTTGATATGCAAAGTTCTCAAGAATTCTTTGCAGAATGGAACAAACCCTAATCCAGGGTCCTATTAGGACTCCCCACCCTCCTAAAAGTTCTGACTATAATAGAGAACAGCCATTCCTACTGGGCCAATGCCACGAACATTGACACAAGGGAGTTTATCACCAATGCAACACTGTTGTTTTAGATATTGCACTGTGCACACTACAAACTACAATTTATTTCAGCATTAAAACATAAAATAAAATATTTACCCCAATTTTATTATTGTGCAAAAAACACCAGTGCTATTAGTAAGACTACTTTTTGGTGAGTATGAAGTTTACACGGGTATCTGCATGTGTTATATGCTGGGCATGGTATGTGTACTTGCTACACCGGGTACATATCTACACTCATGGGGGACATGATACGTGAATCTACTATGTGAGGTTGGCATGATATTCTCATTTCCTATTTGCTAAATGTGATAACTGCTCTTGATACTTGCTGCATATGATATCTGCCCATTTACTTTTTTGAGGTAGGATGGCTGCACATATTACCTGGCACCACAAAAATGGGGAACCAGAATGGGGGGGGGGGCTTTCAAGAACGGGGATATTTAAAATATCTGCAGACACCTTCTCTATTCTCTTTGTTTCCCAGTACATTTATGGTACATTTAAAACAAATAATGACAGCATTACGTTACTAAGGTTTCACCTAGCAAGACGTTTCATCATTTGAACCTGCAGGAATTAATTTGCTCACCCCTAAGGGTGAATCATAAAGGTTAAACATTTTCTTTTTAATCATAAAATAGCCAAATAATTGAAAACCAGATGTTACTGCTTTGTATCTACAACCTCCTAAATATCTGTTTTCATTTATATAACACAAAAATTGAACCTGTACTTTAAAAACAGTAAGGAAAAGAAGTATTGAGATTGAATTTCAAGATTCAAGAAGAAATGCAGGAGAATTCACATATATTTTGCCAACTGGGAAATTGCTTTTGGTTCAATTTCGTCTGTGTCCTGAGTCCTCAGCAGGGATCTAACTACATGATAACTCTTTCAAACTGAAATTGACTCACAAACTGGAGAAAATTGACCAGTTGCCTTGGGCATAGAGACTTTTACAGATCAGTACTCTAAGTTGTTCTTGCTTAGACAGGGTGCGTGAAATAATGGCATGATATGGTCGCAGCAGCCCCAAGCTTCTCCTTTAAATTCTCCTGTGATTGGCTCAGATAGTATATAATGAAACATCATAAAGATGAATAATAACAGCTGAATACACACAACTTAAACACGCTTTCTCTTATTTAGCAATGGGTTAAAAGGTCAGGGTACACAATTGCTTTTTTGGGGGGGTTGCATAGTATATATATATATATAAAAATGTATATATATATATATATAGTCTTACTATTAAGAATATATATATATATATATATACTTGTTTTTTTTAACTAGGTAAATAGGTATGTTTCAATAAGACACTTTCCAAGCTATCCTTATTGGCTTGGTGGAAAAAAATCAAGGAATCATCCAAACCCATCCCTACAGGCCTGGTCAGGTAATGTTAATACTGGGCTTTAATAAAGAAACACAATTAGAAGAAACCATGTTCTGTGTTATTTAAAATCTCACTTTGAAAATATATCAACTTTAAATAAACAAGAAAAATTAACCCACAGCCAAATTTGTTTTTCTTTATATTACTTCTAATAATTCCTATTTTTCCTTTCTTTAGAAAAGTGCTTTAAAAAGCCAAAATGTAAGGCTTGGGGATTACAGCACACACATTGCCTAGCACAATTGCTGTATGTGGGTTGTAATCTACAACATCACGTTTTATAGTTACAATGAGACTTTTCCTCTGACAGCAGTGCCCAAACTTTAGCTGTAGACATGATTTATATTCCGTAGAAGACTGAGTTGTTATTTAAACTTGACAAAGTGTATATATCTTGACGGTCTTAAAGTTTTTTTAAGCCCAAAAGGTAAAATCAGACATGGCAAATTCTTAAATATTGATTGGTGTAGATAAAACATTTTATGTTTGAACCTGAACTTTACAAACTCAAAACCCTATTGTGTAGCTGTACACTCATTCACACAGCCAGGACTACTTGTGCCTTTTTTGTGCATTAATTGCTCACCACTAACTTCTTTTGACTAAGTCCTCGCTCTTTTTGTAGATGCCTGGTGTCCACTTGCCACATCAGATTGACCCTCCCACTGGCTTATAACAGAGATGAGAGGAAATAGCTTTAATGCAGTGTGCCAGCACAACAAACAGGAAAACAACAACATGCAAATCCTGAGGCATACCAAAGACCAAGAAGTAGGGATGTGCGAGCGAGATTTTAAAATTCGATCTAACGGCAAATCGGTAGAGTAGATGATTCCACTGGACAATGCTTGGAATGCAAACTTCCAGGATTAAACAAAAGCCTGTTGCTGCAGCAGAGGAATCATTCTGTAATGATTTCCTCAATCTCCTGATGGGTCCGCGAAATCGGTTCGCCAAAATTTCGTTGACCCAGCAGAAGTTTGAGGAAATTTTCGCGAGAATGTCAGAGGCATTCTTGCTCATCCCTACCAAGAACACTCTTCTCACACCAACAGACTTGGCAGGCTAGAAAAGATTTTTTTGGGCTTTAACCTTCAAAATGGGAACAAAAAACAATTTCAAGCAATCCTGGCCAAATCAGTTTTTGTTCCAGGGGCAGAGATACCGGCTTTCTCAGACCTAGTAGTTAGCACAGAATAATATCCTCAGGCCCCTACCTGTAAATCCTCCAGGAGCAGAAAATAAACTACAACAAGGCCTTTTAATCTAATTTCCTTTAAACAAGGCAAGCAATACCCATCTACCATGCCTGCTTTAACTGGAAAATGCTTCAGAGACATCAGATTTCCCTCTGCAAATTCTCAAGAATCTTAACATTCTCCATTTTCTGCCTTCAGAGCCGATGGGCCTGAGATATAAAAGCTCTTGAAAACTGGGGAAGATAGACTATCATGGGAGAACCTGGGTGATCCAGCAAACCTGAAACAGATTTCTTAAAAATAATTTGCTATTAGTTCACAAAAGATTTCAATTCTGGACTAGGTCCATTCTAGGTTTGCTGGATCACACAGGTTCTCAATAGTCTATTCTTCCCTGTCTTAGATAAATTAGGCCCAATGCTTGAATTTTTGGAGTCTTAGATTGTAAGCTTTTCTGGCCAGGGTCCTCCCCTCCTTCTGTGTTATTGTTTGTATCTGTCTGTCATTTGCAACTCCTATTTATTGTACAGCACTGCATAATATGTTAGCCCTATATAAATACTGTTTAATATTAATAATTATAATAATAATAATTTATAGGATCCTGACAACTACCTCCATGGCAGCTCATGTGTTGTCTGATTGGTACAACATACTTGCCGCATGTCATACTCAAAGATCTGTAAAACCCTCCACCTTTACCAAAAGTAAGGACACACTAAATCAAAATTTTTTTAAGATGTAGGTATATACAATGAGTTCCTAATTAAACCATTTCCCTATTGTTTTCAAACATTTTACTTGCAGTTCTAACATATTAAGCTGCAAAGGATCACCCTTTAAACACAATACTACTTTAAAAATCTAAGAGCCCTTTTGTTCTCAAAATATAATATGCTTCTAGCTCCTGTTGCTTAATATTTTTCATGAAGACTATCTATTATAATGTTGTGCATTCTCCCATGACTTGCATTGAACCACAAAGCTTTTTCCATCTCACACTGCAATCTATAGTCTGCAGACACCTAATCATTTTGTATTCAAAATGCAGGGGCCACAAACTAGTCTTATTCACATAAATCTGGTTTGCATCTCCAAATTACAACTGCTGCCACACCTCAAAGGTTTAAAGAACTTGACCGAGTTCATATAAACTATTTTATTGGATCTGTATTTCACCTCTTGTCTTTGTATGGGGCCTATCAGTCCAGCATGGCTGTTATAGAAAAAATATGGGCAAAATTGGTTGATTGATAAAGCCTTTTATTTTACTCACCATTTAGTACTATAACGGCCTCTTATCTGTCTGAAATGCGTAAATTATTCCCTTACCTGTAACTGTTCTAACAGGAGCACACCTTGCCTCCCATCTTTGTACTCTGATAATATGTTTATTGAAAGTTTTCAGTATTGTACATTTTTTCAACAATTAGCCTGTCACATTCTTTATGATGCCTTATTCTCCATTCATCTCTTCCTAATAGGTCATCTGCATACTGGAGGCCCTCTTCCAATACTAGCCAAAAAAAGAAATCTGTTGACTTTTTGGCTCCTAAACTTAAATTATGTTTAAAAAGTCTCATAAAAAAAAAAATAATAGGAGTCACTGTGTGAATGACCCCACTCCACCTCAGTATTAGCTAATTTTTTATCAGTTTCTTTGATTTAAAAGGTTATTATGGTTTACTGTTTTCCCACTGTGTGGTTTTCAAACGTTTTATATATTTTATTTTTATATATATATATATTTTGCTTTTCTATTTAACGCAAAACCAAAGTAACTTTTGCTATTCAAGCAGGTGATTATTGCAGATCTTCAATAACTGCTCTTACCTGCCTGATCTCTGCCTAGCTGTCAAATATTGCTAGGCTGCGCATGCAAACAAGATGGCCAAAGATTGTCTTTGGGAAAGAAAAGAAGAAAGATAATGACACCCTGCAATTGAACAGACATAGGTGGGTAATGGCAGGTTAATTTCAGCTTTTAAACTCTAAATCTAGATGTCTAAGTCTAAATGTCTCCCAGTCTTCAACTTAGCACCACACAAGGGATGATAGGACAGTGACCCTAGTGGCCACCGGGCTACTTTGCTGCAGGTCGAACATCAAGTCATGGCCCCAAGGCTCTCCCCACCAGGGGAAAGCAGAGCAGAGGGCTCTGTTGTAGGGCCAGCCAAGATCAGGTACTGGGTTTCAGACAGTGACAGGCAAGGACTAGGCAGACTGAGGCCAGGGCAGGCAGCAGGCAAGCGTAGATCAGATTCAAGCACAGGTCAGAGCAGGTGGCAGACAATCGTAGTCAAGATCGGGGCAGGCAGCAGGCAACAGTAGCCAAGGTCAGGCACAGGTCAGGAATCTGAAAAGGCACAAAATGGCAACATATAACTTAGCAAGTCTCAGGCAGCAAGGGCTGAGAATCCAGCAACCAGAGTCTGAAATAAACAGGGTATAAATAAGACTAGCAGGCAGTTGCAGGACAGGATTGGAACCAGAAACTAATCTGTTAATTGGCTGCAGCACGTATCTGATATGCCAAAGGTTACCTGTGAGCTCTAAGTAGAGTTAATCTAATTAAATATCACAGTAGTCCTTGGAGTAGTTTTCCATACTGCCTACTTAGGTATCTAAATGAGGCTCACAGAGCTTCCTCTTCTCATGGAAGCCACTTGGGTCATGCTTACAGTACATGTAATGCTTTCATAGCTTAATGGCTTTCAGTTTGTAAATTCCCTTTGCAGCACACAAGACAGGAAAAGATCAGCGACAAAATATGATGAGGCAGTAACAGCACTAATAAAAGAACAGGTTTCCTGTCACAAAGGAATCTTGAAAGGTTTTCCATGGCCTTCACTATAATTAATCTTTATCTTTTACTTTATTTGCAAAAGTGCTTCAACACTGTCATGCATGACTTAATAATAATTCCAGTCGTTATTCCCTATACATTGTCCAAGTGGTGATTAAAATAATGTCATATGAAGCGGAAAAGTGTTATGTACTTATCACCTTCACATGGGTCATCTTACTGTTCATGCAATGCATTGACCGATCTGCGATGAGCATAATGAGCAAGAAAAGAATTGAGTGAAAAAAAAGGTGGTGAAAGTTCACAAGCTATGAAACAGAGGTAATTAGATTCTAAATTCAGACAGGTGACTCAGGCATTTAGATACACCAAGAGTATTACACAAACATATTCAACATGGACAGAGCTGTATTTTTTGTGAAAGTTTTTGAAATTTGAAACTGAACTCTAGGAATTGCTGAAAAAATTTGACATGACTACCTATACACTGCAAGCGTAAATATTTGTTTAGATCTAGGTGGATATAAAGAAGAAATGTACTTATCCTATTCTTTTTATCCCACAGGCTCCTCCACCTTCTGGTCCTCCGGAACCTCTTACTTAAGCTGTCACCCCTACAATGCAGGATCAGAAGTACTGCAATGTAAGTGAAAGATGCCGAGGGCCCACCGACAACCCAAGGTCAGATGGAACTGAGCTGGAAAGAGCTGTATTAGCATTTTTTTTGTGACTATTATAAAATGTGTTTTGTTACCATAGTTGAACAGCCAGGATTCAAAAAAATATCAAAAGTGGGACCGTATTTCAAACAGGGTACAGTAAGACATGGGTTTATGTCACAATACAAGGCTAACAAAAACAACATATACCTATCAAAGGAAATGAGAACATTGTGTCCCACGAGAAACATCTGGTTATTATCTGGTATTATACAGACCCTTGGTCGACAACCATAATTTTTAAACAAACTTAAGCAATTATAAATACAAACAAACAATAAAATAGCCCTCGTAGTGGGGAGGACGGTGGGGGGGGGAGGGAGAGGAACAAGGTTCAATTGGTGTAAGTAGAGATTCTTAACACTAGGCCCGAAAATTTGCTTCAACTTTTATTGCTTTAGCGTATATAAGACTGAATTTGGGAGGATTCTTTAAACCAGTCCCAGACAGATTATGTCATTTTAAATTGTTCGGTGCGGTCGCTATCCTCCGCCACCAGCATTTCCATATGTCAGATTTTTTCAAGTTCCGAGACCCAAACTCTAATAGAAGGAATTGTGCATTGTTTCCATAATCTCAGGATCAGGGCCCTGGAGGCCATAGGAAAATGGTGAAGTAAGCCTTTTTTGATATTTTTGAGTGATCCAGGGATCATAGAAAAAAGAGTCACCTTGGGGTTATTTGGGACAGTGGACCCAACACATTCGTTGTTTAATCAAATAATTGTCTACCTAAACCAGAAAATATGGGGGACATTCCCATCATATGTGAAGCAACAATCCCCTTTGTGTGTGACAGCGCCAACATCTATCGGACTGTTGGGGGTATATTCGACGGAAATCTACTGTTCAGTTCAACAGTTAAATTCAACTTTTAAAGTCATCTCCTGGAAAAATACTAGTCACCCTCCCAACCCAATTGTATCTAACCTTTTCTTGGGAAAGGACATATATTCACCTAAATCCACCATCCTGGTCCCTTGACAGTATTGCTAATCAAGGGCCAAAAATGTGCCTGCACCCACCGTTCCCCTTTTGGTAAAGTCAACACTGTTGTTTATATGTGGACACCAGAAGAAGGGAAGACTCAGCACAAATAAACAGAAGATAAGGAAAATATGAATTAAACTAATATAAAATAAACCTAATTACCTTTTCTGCAGCCAGTTTGAATTACTTTGCCACAATTTATAGCTACATTAATATCTTTTAATGTTTAGGGTTAAACTAAAACTTTGTGCTTGAGCTAAAAATGATTTGCTTGGTGGAATGATATATAGATAAGAACATTTATTTTTCTAAAGCAGTGTGAATTTCATCTTTGTTTGCATCTCAGCACTGATAATCTCCTCCAGCCGCTTTTAGCCATCCCCCATCTATATGTACTGGTTTGTTAAAGTGATAAGTGGCATTGGGTAGAAGCAGATCAGTGCCTGGTGGGTGAATTGTGTGAACAAGTCCTAGCTACTTATCAACTTTTGAGCTAAGATACTGCATGCACATATCAGAACATTTTGGACAAATCAAAGTCTAGTATTTTGATGAGTAGAAGTTTGGAAAGCCAACAGTAAATATGGTGGCCTCATCATATACATATATGATTACATAACCTACACAGAAATGTTTAAAATTTTGAAAATAATAATTACATGAACTTCTACATGTATATCTAAAAAGGATGTTAAGACCTTGCTTGGCATTAAAACAGAACTCAAGGGCCCAAATCTAATTTGTGTTCTTGGGGCACTAAATGCGTTACCCTCAGGCCAAAAAGTCATTAAAGGCTACAAGTCATCAGTAATCAACATTCAAAGGAGAACTGGAGAGGGATTCACTGCTTTTCTATTCTTTGCTTTAGAAATTGAACCATTGGATTTAGGGATTCAAATATAAATATGCCCTGTTTTCCCTATATAGGTGTTACATGTCAAATGGTTTTTGTTTCTATCCTCATATTTACACAGCTCTGTTAGACTGTACAGTCAATGTGGGTACCTACAGTATCTTGTATGGTAAATATATATGGGGTAAAGAAAACTAATATTGGAATAGTCAGACAATGCTTCATATATCATCATCATATGCAACAATAGTGTTGATTTATATGTCTTGTATGTTAAAGTTTTAGTCTGATTCTAATAAAATTGTATTTTAATTGTTATTTGTGTGGTATAGCTAGGCAAAACTCTACAACATACTGGTGCTTATCTCTTAATTTTTACCAATTTATTGCTAGGGGTAAATACCACAACAAGATATTGTTTCTCTGTCCCTAGGCACCTATTTAATATGTTTGAATATGTACGTAAGTTGAATTTGTATGTAAGTCAGAACTGGTACATTATGTTAATAAATGCAGTTAGGACAGATGTTTGTCCAAACGTATTATCAGGCAGCGTGGTGTCAGTTACTGTAAAAAATCCTCACTGTGAGTTAATCACAAACAAAGCAAAAAGAAAAACTTTATGGAGCCTAGACATTCATTAATTCTGGAGCAAGCTGTAGTTTGATATGCAAAAAGAACCAACTGCAGAGTTTGCCTTGGTCATTAAAGAGTTACAAGAGGTTGCAGATCAACTCAGCTCTTAAGATCACCCACAAACTCAGCTGTGTTTAACAAACCGCCCACCCTCCCCCCTCAAAGCCGTCCTGCACACAAGGGAGCAGGGAAGCCCCGTTTATATCTAGGAGTCGTCTGTCTACGGGGACTACCTGTATTCTAAACTTGTTGATTGCTACAGGAGGATAAAGCCACATAAAATAGAGGTCACCACTTGCCTACCTGGTAATTTCAGCCAAATGTCTATGATTAAATTGGCATACTTTCATTTAGTCTGGTATTGTATTTTATTATGTACAGAATGTTTCAATTTTTTGTGGGAAACACTGCCAACATGCTATTGTGCAACTCCAATACCACTTTAGGTAACTTTTTTCATTCCTGGATCTAATCCAGGTGTAATTACCATTGCAAATGTATAAAGCTGCACAAACAAGTACACTTTATATACATTTTAATTGCCTGTTGTCACCTACCTCATCCTAACACAAAGCATTTTACATATTTAATTTCATGTAAAGCCTTTTCATTTGCATGCATCTCCCATTAACTAGTTTGTTACTAATGATGAATTAATGCCTTTGATTTGACATTAATAAATTGAAATCGTTTTGAGAGGTATTCAGATGTAAAATCCTGCAGCTCATTAACTGAATTATATTTGATGGTTTGAGTTTTTGGCTCAGAAACTCCCCTCATTTGAGCTGTTTACTGCACATGTTTGTGGGCTTTGTTCCATTAAGATGTGAAGTGGAATTAAGTGAGAAAATAAAAAAAAAACTGTTCTGAGTCTGATGCAATTGCAAAACAGAAAACTAAAATATTGAATGTTAGAATGACTGTTGATGTTATATCGGGTTGGGGACTGTGGGAGTCCAGGTAAAGGAACCTAAGGCACTGAAACGCATTTGAACGCTATACAATATTTATGAATTCAGTGACATTACTATAGGCAATTCTGAAAACCTTCAGGACCTAATGGGTAGCACCTTGGTGTAGTCCCACGCAAAACATACTTTAATAGGTATGAGTGAAAATGCATAAAAATATATATAAACACATCTAAAATGCACTTTGCATAAATTGAACCCCTAAAACATGTTGAAGTATGCCTGGAAGAGGACAAGGTGAAGATATGAAAGACTAGGAGTAAGGAGAGGTGTGTTTTGTAAAATCATTTGCAAACAGGTTGGCAGTGCTGAGGCTATGTGCAGGAAATCAGCACAGCCTCAGTGTTTTTAGATAAAACACACTTACACATTTGTGGCATAATTTGATCACTTCGGCTCTTTAATAACAATTATATTAAAACAAACAATATCCATAACAAAACATCTTTTTGATCTCAAGCCCGGAAACTTCTACTAGGCCAAGGTCCATGAAGGCACTTAAATAACACATCTAACTACCGGGAGACCGCCTTTTATATTTTCCAGCCCCTACCTGCAAAACACCTCCTTGGAGGCAATTACACCAGGCTTCCCATAGCCAATCCTTTCCTCTAAAACTCCCACTTCCTTAACTGTCTACAAAACACCATAATTTGAAAACACCCCATACCTCAGGTGGGGTTCCTGTCCACTTTTAAATGCCTTTTTGCACCAAAAACTACCACCCCTTCATGGATCTTAACTGCAGTAAAAGTTGCCATCAACAACCTCCCTATCAACACAGTATTCAACCCCATTGAATGTGCACACCCCACAATTCCCCATAATTAGGGGGGAGGGTGGGTGAACTTCGCCTATCTGATCCTCTTCTCAACTGACTGTCACATCCCCCACCTTAGTGGCTCCTACTAAGGCCACTACTATCACCTGATCTCTTTAAACCTATTAGCTAATATCCTCCCCCTTTTCCATAACCCTTCACTTTCCGTAACTCCCTATTCATCCTGGTATGTCGCCCCTTAACCTGTGGGTTTCTTCCCTTGCTCTGAGCCTATCTTTCCTTAGTAAGAGTAATAGCCCTTGATTTTTTTTGAGGAATTATGCAAATATCGAATTATATTGTTTCTTTGTGGGGTTTTGCCATTCTGTAGGAGTGGGTGCTGCTAGGGAGACGTCGCTTGCATGCACACTACCCTAGGTATTACTCACATGTGATAGATGAGTTAGATGGAGGCCCTCTAGCCCAGCTTTCACAAGAATATTTTGGTGGTCCGCGGCTATGGCCGGTGCGCCCCCAAGCGGGGTCAGGGGAAGGTCCCTGTTTGAGGGGCGTACTGGCCAGAGACACCATGTCCCCCGTATGGATCTCAGGCTCAGGGAAGTCCAGAGACACTGTGATGGGAGAGTGGGATGGTTCTTGCATCATGACATCAGTTTGGGGGAAGTTATTCTCCGAGCATGTGCAGTTTGGAGCCGGCAACTTTAGTGGCCCGTGGGTCCGAAAAGGTTGGCGACCACTGATCTAGCCAGAAAATGAGAATCTATATGACTTGTTACAGCTTCTAGCATATGTTATAGGAAGCTCATAGTATGCAGTGAAATCAGAGTGTGTATTTTCAGTACAGGAGAGGAGCGGGTACAACTGTTCAAGACCAAAGTGAAGGCTGGAGTTCAGATTTGATAAAGCCATTATCCAGTAATAGTAGATACAAATAAGGAACTGTCCTATTTGCAAATAATAATTATTTAATTAGGTAGTTCTTTAATTAGTTTTGTTGAACATAATTAAGGGATCCTAAATACATATTTTATATCTGCATATTAAGATCAAGTGTTATTAACTGTGTTTTTAATAGTTGTTTCCTCAATGAGTACATAAAAATTGTTATTTGCATTATTAACCAAAACTTTGTCCTGCCACTCAAATATCTACAATTTAGCTTGTGGTCACTTGTTAAGTCACAACTGGGCAATAAAAGCTTTGATACAGTTTACTGTAAAAAAAAAACAAAAAAACAGCAATTTCATCAAAATCACTCGGACTAACCATTGGGTTTCACAGAAACAACCATAATATGTCCATTCTGCAATAAGAAAAAAACATGTTATTGAAAGTGTAATGGCTCCATCAAATTTCCACAAGTATGCCAGCCTAATGCTAGATGTGGCAATTTTCAATACGTCCAACTAAAAACAGTTTAGAACAAATTGAACGGAATGATCTATAACAACCTGCCACTCACTTTTTTTCCTAGCTGATAAAAGACCAAAGATGCCGTGGGAGTTGATTGGGGCTATGATTGAGTTGCATAGTTTAGGCAAATTGCTGTCAATCATTCAATATTATTACGATTGTTAATTCTATTAAATGCTAATAGAAATCTTCCAAACTTACCACTAGACTGCATGTATGGCCATCATTAATATTGGCAGGGCTGTATACCTTCAAATGTTAGATTTAATGCTGAGAACAAAGAGAAAAGTGAAATTTTGAGATAACTGTACAGCCTGGGTTATTTTAGGATTCAGTTTTGTATGTAGGTGTACTTCTGGAAGTTGCTGTAATGGTGCATTATGCACACATCACTGACCATAGATACGCTGTAAAGAAATAAGTCATGGAATTAAATAAATCTGTATCTCATCAGAACAGTTTTTACAGTGAATCTCTGTAAAGTATTGAATCTCATGGAATCTCTGGAGTATCACATCTTGGCATATCTCTGTATGTGTACAGGTGTCTGCATCCCTTGTGTACAGTGCTTTTGTTGCATATTGCAGGCAAATGATATTATAACTTTTTGACAGCTTGTAAAAAGCACATCATCAAAAGATCTTTTAAAAATTATAATAAATATTGTCATTATTTATTTTGTAATTTTTTAACCATATTTTTTAATCACCCTCCTTATTTGTACATACACACCATGCATTTCCAGATGACCTCTGGCTTATTATTGGGCTGGGCCAGGGCACTCATTACTCAAAGGGGGTCCTAGTAGAAAATAATACATTAAATATATTAAATAAAAAAACTAAGTAGCAATAGATCTTTTAAGATTGCAGTAGGTAGAATTTTTTATTCTTTAATAAAAAATAAAAAATAAATATTAATAAAAAAAGTTAAAATTATGTATGACAAAAATAAAAAGGATACTAAATTTAAAAGACATGCAGCAGAAAGGTCTGATGAACACATAATCAGTAATACATGTATTCAATCTTGCAATAATTCTTGGAAACAAGTGCTAATGGATATATATATATATATATATATATATATATATATATTTAAAATAAGTACCATGGTTTATCTTCCAATCTGTTTATATTTTAGTATATACGATAGTTGACCTATGTAATATTTGAATCAATATTGTGCCTGATTTATTAAAGCTGTCCAAGGCTGGAGAGGTTACACTTTCAGCAGTGAAGCAGTCCAGCAAACCTGGAATGGATTTCTTCAAAGTCACTTGCTGTTTGCTAGCAAATGTTTTGTATCCTGGACCAGATTCATTCCAGTTTTGCTGGATCACCCAGGTTCACTGATGAAAGTGTATCCTCTCCAGCCTTGGAGAGCTTTATTAAATCAGCCACGATTTGCAGTAAGCTAGGTATCACATAAAGGAGTCTGAAGTTATCACCAAATAATTATCCTCACTGAAAGTGTGGAGGCAGTCTATACATAGACAGTACTGGGTGTCTCCTGTGCTGTCAAATAACCTCCTTGAAAGCAAATGCCAATGTCTGGGGTATGCTGGTGAGTCCTGGACACATTTGCCAAAACAAACCAGCACGCTTTGATGGCATGTTCTTTAAAATAGGAATCTCTTTTAATTACTTTTATTCTTTTAATATTATTCTCACATATCCAGAAGCTCGTGCAGCACATTGTTGTATTTATTTTCAAACCATGGACAATTTCCTTGAGAGGCAATAACCTAACTTTATATTTTTTGGAGGTGCAGGGGAAAGCTGAATGCCCAGAGGAAATCCACATAAACATGTCGAGAGTGCCAGCCACTAAGCCATCCGTGCCCTTACCTATTCATTGTTGTTTGTGTAATACAATCACTACTCTTATACATGTTTTTTAAATTAGGTAAATTTTATATTTTTGCCTGTTCAATTATTTGTTAATATTTTTTTTGGATTAATAATAAAGTATGTTGGAATTTTAATACATTATTATACATTATTAAGTGTAGTCTTGCCAAGTCAAAGCAAAGTACAACAGCCAATGATTTCTTTGAGGTTACTATCTTAGTGCTTTTTAAAAAATGAAAACAAACACATTTTAGTTATGATTATTATAAAACAAAATGAAGCAAGTATATAGAAACACTATACATTCCTTTTAACATTCTGTAGAACATAGAAGAAGCATCCTCAGTATTGTCTGACTTCAATAGGGCAGAAATAACACTTCTGAATTGCCAAGTGATAATGAAAACACTGCTGACTATGTTTGTGTCTTCAAGAGCTTTAGAAAACAATCTCATTCTTGTCTTCACATCACAGATTGAGATGATACCTTAGCATATTAATGTATTGGAAATCAAAACAAACAATAACATTAAGAAAAAGATATTATGGTAAGTCTGACACTTTATGCCACTTTGTAATTACTGTTTCATGTCTTGCACAGGCTTCATCTTTACACATTACTCTAAGGATGAAGTGAAATTTAAATTTCAGACTTCTGTTCTGAGAAAATCATTATATTTTAAATAATAAGAAAATATAGCAACGTGGCAATGTTAAGGGAAAAAAAGGAGAAAAAATGACTAACGGTACCCAACCTGTCAAAAAGGATTGTGTTACATTTTGTTGTGAGCAATGTTTTTCCCTGATAGTTTGTCTTTGTAGAAAAAAAAGTGGCTCTATTTTATTTCTTTGTTCTACATTGTGAATACATTAAGGAAATCGTGCATAAAGATTTTGTGTTTTCCACAATTTTTTGTGTGCTCCATTGTAAACAATACTTTACGATTTATAATTGTATACCATGAAAAAATAGTATCAGCCATTTAAGATGTAACACATGGGGCATTTTAACGACTATTGCAAGTGAGCAGCCCTGGGATTTCTGTAAGAGCACCACTAGAATGGCCAAGAATTGTAATCACTCACCATATAGCTTACCAGCACCAATACAGAACATAAAGGACAACTTTATTTTTGTAATTGTATTCTTTAAACATGAATTGTTCCCTCAGATGGAAGGTACATAGCAGGGAAGTCCAAACAAAATATGATAGCTAAGGTGAAATGAAGAAATGGGAACTATTAATCTTCAACACTGGCATGCATGTTCTACCCTTGGTCTTCATTCATTATAATTCCTAAGTGGTGCTTGAGGGGTTCGGAAAGAATAATAGAGGGTCAGGCCAAGCTGTAACTGATTAGAAAGCAGTGTTGAGTACACAGTGTCACAGAGATAATGGGGGTCTAAGGCAACTTCCTAAGATGTCCTAAAGACCAGATACCACTTCTACCTAGCAAAAGCTGTGTTTTTGAAATCCTGGCCATGTGTAGCTTTTGCTACAGATGGCTGCTGTTTTTAATTTCTATGGCTGGGCCCATCATTCAAAGGAGCATGGCTAAAGCCACAAAATGAGATGGGAGGAATAGTGGGTATGTGTAATAGAAGACTGATGTGGCCGGTACTTTTTTCTGCAGAGTCTGTATACAACTGGCCAGGAGTGCAAAAGTGAGCATCTTGGATAAAAGGCTGAAGGTTATATTGAGGAGGAGCATAATAAGGCAACTTCATTAAATGTGCCCCTCTCAGTGGAAAACAATGGCTTTTATCTGGGATTCTCTTCAAGATAACTTAGGAAGGGATGTGAATGTTTAGAAATCGCCTGAAAAAGTTAGTCACTTAGAAAGAGAAAAACAACCTTCAACACATGAGCAGAGAAACAGACCCTTTGCAGCAGATAGTTTAGGAACATATCAACATACATATTTCAATATCAAGAAGTATTAATAATAATACCTGGAAGAGCAGGAACTAGTCAGTTACAAGGTTGAGCACTTCTACTTTATTACACAGGCTAAGGTCTTTTGTTTTGGACCAGTCCTCTTCTGCAATGATGGGAGACAACTATCAAAATGCTCCGGTATCATTCATCAGTCCACATCACTTGAGCTCTAGGTGTCTCTTTGCAGACAATGGACACTGGAACTGTGAATGTTTGTGCACTAATGCAGTAGTCCCCAACCTTTTGGATGTCATGGATCACTAAATTTATGGGCTCCGGACCGTGCATATGCGGGAAGCCGTGTGTCAGAGGAAGAAACATCCCCCATAGTGAAGTCATGATGGCAGAACCTGCCCACTCTCCCATCGTAGGTCTGAGCCTGCAATGGGAGAGTGGGTGGGTTGTGTGCAGAGACATAACCCGCCCAACGCCCTGAGCCTGCGATGCATACAAGAGACATAGTCCGTGGCTCTGGCCAGAGCTGCCGACCACCAAAATTTTCTTGCAGACCACCAGTAGTGGTCCAAGGACCACAGCTTGGAGACCACTGCACTAATGCACAAATAACAATATTACTTATAGGAAATATTTAATATCCTTTTTTTTCCTTCCATTTCTTCCCTTTTCGCTATTGCTTTCGTTCAACCCTTCCTCCCTTTCTTACTCATTTCTCTTTTCTCTGTTGACCTTCTTTCTATGAGCATAGTTTATTAAAGCTCCATGGCTGGAGAAAATACACTTTCATCAGTGAACCTGGGTGATCCAGCAAATTTGAAATGGATTTTTTAAAAGTCAGTTGCTATTTGTTAGCAAATGTTTTAAGTCCTGCACCAGATCCATTCCGGGTTTGCTAGCTTCACTGATGAATGCGTATCCTCTCCAGATTTGGAACGCTATATTAGATTAGGCCCTATGTGTCTGTTTCTTCAATTCTTTATGAGTATTAGCCTGAAGCAGCAACCTCTCTTGCATCTCTACGCTGCCTCTCTTCTCAGGACCTCACTGGTACCTTGCTTTTAAAATAACATTGACTTCACTACCTGTATAATATATCTATCTAGGTGGTATTGGGAGACAAACCACTATTACCACCCATAAGGAATATCCTCCCACATCTTTTCACCCATGACACAACAAATTGCTTCAAACCTAATCAACCTGAACATAACAAAATCTACACCTCTGTAATATACACCTGAGGAAGCCCCCCTTGGCGAAACGCGTCGATAACATGACGTTTCACTGGCTAACTTATGCTATACAATTAATAAGCATACTTAGCACAGGTTTTTCATGTTTAGCACAGCAGTCTCTACCCCATGACTATATAATGGGAGCTGGATATATAAAGTACTGTGCCAGTGTATACTAATACTCATATCTAACTAAATTTTTATGAAATATATATTTGAAAAATAGCCTTATAGCCCATTTCTCATTTCTCTCCTCGCATTCCTTTCACATTATTTACTAGGAATATTCACCCTCTTAATCTTTAATGATTGTCACATTTACTACCTTAAAAACAAGCCCCATATTAACCCAAATCAAAAGCAAAATGAAATTCTTTCAAATAATATTTTTCTCTTCTGTACATGGTAAAAAAATAAAGAAAATTCACTCAAAGACTATACATTTTATATAAATGAAATCACAATTCATAAGTAGTTTTGGTTCCTCAGGCTCACATTTACAGCAGAGCACAAAATTCTATTATCCCCGTAGCAGGACAATACTGCAGTTCTTTCACTTACATTAAACTTAATGGGAGGTCAGATAAGAAATTGAATTGATTCTGTTTCAAGTTATAATGTGCAGCACAGTGTATACATATAGCAGATTGCAATGTGTCAAAAGCACAAACATATTTCAGTATGGCAGAGTTTGGCTTTTATTGTCTAGAAGAGCTTGGGACATGAAAGGGACATTTTTTTTTCAACTATGCTTCTGTTTGATGTCCAAAGCTTCATTGTGAGGATTTTTTTTTTTTGTTGTTTCCAGATTGAGCTGCTGGATGTCAAGTCTCTCCTTTGATTATTTGTCCTAGACAAAAAACAAAAAATAAAACATATTTTATTTATGGAATATGTTCAATGCATTTCTGTGACTTTAGAGAAGTTCAACGAGGTTAGTATTTTCTAGTGTAGTAGTAACTACAGTTCCAGCACAGCACTCATACTCTTTACATGTGAAATCACCCACAGAGGATAAAAGTGTGAACTTATCAGTAGAATAGTACGCCTTTTCTTTTGCATTTTGAGAAGTCATTGCAGTTGCTTTCATTGTCAGCCTTATTCTAAATTTTATCTGATGTCCAGAAAAGGGTAGTGAATGAACATAAAGAGATCATTGCACACTGTTCAATGCAAAGGAAAGCTGTGGCGGGATAAAAAAAAATGCCAATTTTCTTCTTTAAATGTATGTCTTTGGTTTCAGTACTTTTAGTCATTTGTTCAAAAAAGTCAATAACAGTGGACTTGATCTTAAAAAGTGAAAGGTTCCCTTAACCCCCCTAGCGTTCTAATTCCGTTCAAATTGATTTAAATTTATTTTACATTATAATTTACATTTACATTATAATTTTTAGGCATAACTCACCGAAATATGTCCAATATTTAACACATTTAATAAATTGAATAATAAACTTTAAATAAAAAAAACATGTAATGTAAGTGTACAGTAGCATATATAATATATATATAATATAATTATGTATATATATTATATTCAAATTTCTTTGTATTGGACTCAATACAGCTATTTTGTATTGAATCCAATACAAAACTGGAGATCGGAGGAGCAGGACATGTTCCGAGGACCTGCAGGGACCAGCAGGATGATGGGGGACGACAACAGAGCAAGGTATTTGTAATTTTTTTTAGGTAAATTTACCACGAGTGTGACTCCGAATTACCTCTATTTGCAGGTAAAAATCCACCCCACACTCGAGATTACCGCTGGGGGGTTAATGTAGAAATCATCAAACCAATGTCAAATCAAAAGATGTACCATTATAGGTCTTAAAGTTTTATCCCTGCAGTGTGAAATCTTCTCAGTGCTGCTGGACACTGCTATCAGTTAGCAATAATTTTATGAGATTTTAGGAGAGATTTGGAGATGTTGTCATGGCTTGGCTTGTGCCTAAAGTGGAAGTAAACCCAAACTCAATTTGTCTGGAGGTTTCTTTCATCGGGTGCGGCATTGTCCCGGTATCTGTCTTTGGCCCGGCGCAGAGGAAGCCCCAAGCGCTGCCATCTTCTGCTCTCTTCTTCCACGTTCTTCTTTCTACGTCACCTGATCTCGCACTGTTTAGACGTGAGATCGGGTTAAGTAGATTGGGAAAAAACTTGCCAATCTCACTGCGCGTGCATAGGATCGGCAATTTTTTTCCCTATTGAAAGAATTCCTTCCGCACATGCACAAACAGAATTTTTTCTTTAAATAATAGGGTTGTCTACCTTTTTATGTAAAGTGAAAATTCTGAGTTTTAAGGACCTGTCTTTTCAGTTTCACTTTTACATACAGATTCATACTTATGGTGGTGATGCAGAATTTGGCCCTTCCCCCCACTCTTCTGTAACTCTACACCTCATCTACCTGCAAAACAGCTCAGATGCTTTCTAGTCATATACTCCTTCAGTGCCGACCATCATCAGTGACATTCCCCCACAGTGAAGAATCCTTTAATGCAGACCCCCCTCAGCACAGAATCCACATCAATAACACATGCTCCCATTTCCTAATGACAAACTTCTCAGGGCTGACCCCCCCAACAGACGTATCTTTCCCACAGTGACAGACCCCCTCACTAGTAACAAACACCCTCCTTCTCTCCATAGGAGAACCCCGCAGTGCAATCCTCCCATCAGTGGGGGGCATTTTTTTATCCCCCTTCTTCCTTATATGCCGCTTGCAGTCCTTATAGCATTGGCCTGCTCCACAATGTATGGTTAAATAGAGATGAGTGGGAGAGCATGTCCTGACACTGGTCTGGACCTCAACATATCAACAACTTCAGGTCATGAAAGGGTTAAAATAAATAATGTGAATATGATCATTTACATCCCTACATTTGACCTAAAAAATGTGTATTCTGCAACTATCTACAGATTTATCTAAAAGCAGGATTTACACTCCAATACATGACAATTTCCAAAATTTTTTTTAACATACTGCGATTTCCATTGAATTAATTCTATATTAATCAGATGTAAGTGAGTCAATGAATGTTGAATCAAATGTGATACTTTGCTCACTATGATAAAAGAAAAAGCAGAAATTGATTAGAAGTGCCTAATTTAGTAGCAGCTTAGTAAAGATGTATTTAGCTTTTCATTAAAATATTCCCATTCAAGTTTTAAGGTATTCTGGTAGGCGCTCAATATTGTTGATTAACTGCTTCAAATATTTACACTATAAAGGAAAAAACACCATGAGGTTATAATTGATAGGGCTTCTTCAGGTTTCTTAGCAAGTTAGATGCCTGAAGGGCTACATATACTCCGAATGACAGCTGTGTTGTCAAGGCTCCAACTACTACCTAAAAAGGCCACGTCTTATAAATTCAGTGATCAGGATGTGTCCAAACTGCATTGGAGGTCTTCTCACTTTATCGGCCAACACGTCTTTCTCTAACAATTTATCTTGTTCTCAGTGCATCATTCTAACAATGGGCCCAATTAAATAAAGTTCTCTAAGCTTGGACAAGATTGACCAGACTATCATAGAAAAAGGTGATCAACCAACCTAGAATAGATAATAATAATAGATAATAATAATAATAAAAATTTCTGAAGATTTAGTGAAATTGCAGATGATATTGATAGTAATGTTTGTAGTGTAGGGAAGTAGAGATGCCTGCAGCCAGTCTCTAAAGTCTCTCTCCCTTTAGAGACTGGCTGCAGGCAACTTTACTTCCCTACACCACCAATATTACTGTCAATATCATCTTAGATATGGATTTTATTCGTTCTAACATACCATTCCTCAGATATGTCTAGAAAAACTTGACTTGCTTACCTTCTTCAATATAATTAAACCCAGTTATAACTTCGGTACCCTGGTTTTATTCTGAGGAG
Source organism: Pyxicephalus adspersus (assembly GCF_032062135.1). NCBI lineage: Eukaryota > Metazoa > Chordata > Amphibia > Anura > Pyxicephalidae > Pyxicephalus > Pyxicephalus adspersus. Next base: position 20,142,914 of record NC_092861.1, read on the forward strand.
GAGGTTACTAATACCAGGCCCTCCTCCCAATAGCAACCATATTAAAATTACTACCAACAAACACAAAATAACATTCTTGGAAGAATTGTCATTACTCTTCAGTGGAGTATTCCATGCATTTCTACTTGTTATCACCGCATAAAGCATACTGACAAACATATGTCTCTTAAATCCCCTGAGGAAGCCTTCTAGGCGAAACGCGTTGAGAACTGAGACTCACATTTGTTATATTTGATCACTGCTTAGCATAGGAAGACTATGTTGAGTTTAGGCAGCATAGGAGAACTATGTTAAGTTCAGCATTGGAAATTATTGCTTTCCTAAATCTTAAGTACACTAACTACCGTTTGCCATAAAAAGTTGCTTTTTCTTCTCTTCTGTTTTTTACGTGCATCTGTAGATTTGAAAATGAGTGGCAGTAAACGGTACTATGTCAATCACTGCAGCCCCCATTCATTTTTTATGGGGCTATTGAGGGTAGTTGCTGCAAGCAGTAGTTCACTGGTTCAACCTCACTGTCTGACGTACTGTATATGTATTTTGTGGTGCCATTTATGATCTCTCTCTCTCTTTCAATATGTATATATATATATTTATATAATTTAAAAATTCGATGTGTACACATTGGTCGAACAAAATGTATAAAAATACTCCATCGTGTATGTGTGTGTGTACTGTTCTGTCTCCACAGTGATCACTTTCCAACAACAGATGCCTTCAGTTTTAAATGACCCCCAGCATCAATCAGTTAAAAAGACTTAAAAAACAACTTCAGGGCATCATTCTCTAACCATGTAATAATGCAAAAAGTAATACTGACCTTGTCACACCAGCACAAATCTTGCCATCATTATGAACACCCACTGCAAAAGAAGATGCAAAAAGGATTCAGACCATCTTTGACCAATCTAAAGACACAGGGAAAAAGTAAGAAAGCTCCTGAAAAATACAAGCTAAGATTTTGGTAGTTGTATCTGCCAGCTACAAATGTGAATTCCTTGTACTGATATGAAATAATACTTATTTATCAGATTAGAAAAAGGATAATGTATTTTTTTTCAACTGCATTTTTTATTAATTTTCGTTATACCCAAAGAAAATTTGTACAAATGCACTATACTTTTTTTTTTTTAGGAAGCTGGTTCTTACCCAAGAGCCTTGTGAATGCAATCACATAAAATACATTTCAGGCATCACAATTCTGAAATTACTTTCAGCATTTTTTTTATTTCAAAGAAGAAGCAACATTATTTTTGCAAGTTTCAGTTTAGAAGAAAAAAAAGAATGGTTGCTTAAAAAAGCTGATTATTTTCATAACTAGAGGATTTGCTTATGGAATTGAAATGGTTTTATTAAAGTGCTATGGAATTGAAATTGTTTTAGTAACTCAAATCAATGACACAAGATATACATGCAAATCAGGGGTTCTGAATTAAATCTGTTAGTAATCTTGCCAACAGTTTATTCTTGCTCAGTATATCAGAGGTATCCCGTTTGGTGAGACAGGACCACTAGGGGGGGCTACTGCTTGCAAAACAGTGGTGAGTCACAGGCAGGCACGAGTCTAAGGACAGGCTGTACCAAATCACAAGGCAGAAAAACTGTCAAGGAAGGCCGGGGTCAAGGCAGGCAGCAAGCAAGTGAGGTCAAGTCACAAGCCAGAGGTCAAATACCTGGGATCCAGGAAATAGACACCGGGGACCAGGGTTTTTTTTGTTGCCCTCCTCTGAACTAACTATGTCCATAGGGTTTTATATCTGGGATATGTTTATTTCCCTAGTGGTTGAACTTGATAAACTTATGTCTTTTTTCAAACCAATGTAACTATGTGACATAGGGGCCACTACAGACACAGGGAACACAGGAGACACTGGAAGAAACAGGAGGCACTGGTGACACAGGAATATCCAGACAGAGAGGAGCACTGGAACAGCACAAGGAAATATACTGGGAACAAAAGACTGGGCAACAAGGGGTTAACACGGGAGCTGGACAAAGGAAACACTGAATCAATCAACAGGTGTACAGGAACTTGCTAGCAAAGCTAGGGGCTCAGCACTAGTGGAGACACATTGCATGAACACTGAGTGCTGTGTCTGAGCTAGCTATATAGCCAGGGATGATTAAGAGGATATTTTATGATTTGCCAGCAAAACTGATAAAGTTTGCTAGTGTAGGCACAGAGTCAGACCTGCCCGCATGCGCAGGAGAGAGGAGTCTGCACTTTAGTGAGGAAGGGGTAAGTGTGACAAGAGGGTATGGAAAGGGACAGGCATGGTAGTCAAACAATCGGAAGATTAGAAAGAAAAGTACAAAAAGTGCAGATCCATAGAATAAATGAAGGAGAAGCAGGGAGATCCTTGCACTGCAAGGCCTTAGTTATAGCTTCTTCTCCAGCAAGGAGAACAGCGAGCATCACAATACTGATATCACCAAATCTCAATGCACTTAAAAATCTCACTGATGTTACAATTTAAAGACACAGCTGTGAATCTCTAGGTACAGGAGTGCCTAGACATGGGAAATGCATAGCATTGTTTAGGAGGAAAGTAAGAAAAAGTGAGGACACCCCTTAGGCACATTTAAGTAATTTAAAGTTAAACTAATACTTTTTTAAATGTCTCATATAAGAAATCTAATCAAAACTTTTCTAAGATCAGGTCTGCTTTAAGGGTTATAAGTTCAACAATTTGTTTGATTTCTAGGTTATTGTCTTGTCATGCGTAAAGTTTGACTTTGTTCAAGATGGAGGAGAAAACATAAAACTATGTTCAAATAAAACAATGAAGACAATAAATATGTAAATCGAGCTAATCTAAATAGAATAATAACTGATATTTAATAGTGTTGCCACTGACACTATTTGCATGAAATATGCCAGTTGCATTGTAATATAGCTGATTTAAAGAGAATAAAGATTTCATATATTGAAAATGGTTGATGCCATCGGAATGTAAGGCAAGACCATTACTGCCACATACAAGTCATCGTTGGGTTAAATAAAATTAAGTGCTTTTCAATCTATTTACTGTAATTTTTTGCTTTCTCTTTTGAAAATCACAATAGAAATTTAAGATGGGTTCATTAAAATTAAACTTGGAACTGGCTAATGATACGCTTACGCATTTCTTTCATCTTCATTAAATGACTCATCGTCTATATTAGGTTTATGCTGTGAATAGGATTTAATTTGTTGACTGCATTGGGATCTTTGATTTGGAATGGCACAATGATTGATTTCGTTTATATAAAAAATGCAAATAGCAAAGGTTTAATTTAAGAAAAGAAATGTAACTGTAAAGATAAAAAGGCAAACACTGCTATAACTCCAGCAGCAAACACATAAAGGGTCCGATTTAATAAAGCTCTCCCAGGATGGACAAGATAAGCTATTATGGAAGAACCTGGGTGATCCAGCAAAGCTGGAATGAAGAAATTTACTAATCCCGGCTAACGTTTTCAGTCCTGGTCCAGATCCATTTCAGGGTTGCAGCATCAGCCACGTTGACCAATGATAGTCTATCTTCTACAGTCTTGGAAAGCTTTAATAAAACAGGCCCAAAGTTTACAATCCTGATTAAAAATATATTTAAACAATTTTCTGGGTATGATACTTGAAGCTTGTGTTTTTATCAACAATATTATTTATATAACTTTTTTTTCCTTTTGACAGATTTCCCTTCAAGTTTTGTTCTGCAGACATAGAAAATTGGTCCAAAGTGAAAAGAAAATTTCTTCTTAGGTCATTGTCAAGTCAAGTCAAAGCTCCCCCTGTTATCATATCCCCTCTATTCCTCTTCTCGTGGCAAATGTTGTATCTCCTATAATTTCCATCCCAATAACAATGGTACTGGAAGTGAGGAAATCTCAAGAACCTGAAAATATTTCTAACCCATCCCCAGTCTATCCTGGGTAGAGACACACTTTAAAAATATATATATTATCCAAATGTAAAAGGTTGCATCTGGCTGAATATTCACCTTACCAAGTTGGACAAAAAAGCAATCCTAAACCCCAAAATTTAAAAATTGTGATCATATAGGTCCTTTATTGCAGGAGAGACAGCCAATGCCCATCCCCAAATAAAAAAAATTACCTGCCTGATCCTATTTTTTTGCATGCACTTGCACTATCATTGCCCAAATTTTACTTATAGTGTTCAACCATCTTGATTGACCGGGCTTGGATGACATAACTCCTGCGCAGGTGTGTCAACGTTCATTTAGTTACGGCAGCCCCAGAGGAAGGCAGAATGTGTTGGGCAGGTGAGTATGTTTTATTGCAGAAGGGACACTGCCTGTTTCTTTTTGCAATAAATAATTGTGTATTATAGTTCTGCTTTATAGTTACAAGGACACAAGGACATGTTTTTATTATATTTTTAAGATATTATAGGTTATCAAGTCATTGTACATTTTTACACGCACTAGATGATGGTGATGTTTATTTCCACCAGCTGACAAACCACCCACACTCATACAATTGTTAGTAGTTATTTACTTGGATGAATTATTATTAGGAAAACTTATGCTGTTTAAACAGATATATATTTTGCTGTTTGTAAATTTTATATACCTGTACTGTATTTAATTCTAAATGTTAATCACCAAACTAGTTAGGGCTTTCTTGCTTTTTTATTATTATGTTTCCTTCCAATGGTTACAACTACAGTTAAGGGAATGTTATCAGTTAAATAACATTGTTCCTATCATTCTGAAATACGTACCGAGATGTTCTTGTGTTCTCTGTCATAATTTACTAAAGGAAGACAATATATGTTTTACAACTTACTTGTCTATTGTCAAATTTCTTTTGAAGACATAAAAATATAGTGATCCTGGGATACATTGGCAGCTAGAAGGCTGTATTCAAGGTCATAACAGAACCTGAAAAATCCAACATATATAAGGCAGAAAAGTAAGTGATTTTTCTGAGTGTTAAAGCAGAACTAAAGTTTTTTTAAAAATCCATGATCAGGCAGGTTACTATTGCAGAAAGGGAGAGGCGAAGTCCCATTTGCAATAATCCTTCCTACCTGTCAAAAAAATGTCAGGAATTAATGTATGACATCCCGGCCTGGCTAATGAAGATCGCCAAAGGTCATATCCGGTAAGAGAAGAAGGAAGAAGATGGCGGAGCCCTGCAAAAGGGGACTGGTGAGTAGAGTGGGTTTATTAGCCCATGATCTCGGATAACATTTTGGAGTCTCTCATAACTGAGTACATACATTCATATGCCATTTTCAATATATGTCATACCAGTGGTCGCCAACCTTTTCGGACCACCAAAACTACCGGCACTCCTGACCGTGCATGTGCGGGGAGACGGTTGTCACTCCTCCATAATGACTTCATGATGTCATAACTCCGCCCACTCTCCCCTGCGATGGGAGAGTGGGCGGGTTGTGTTTAGGGACACAAAATGCCCACTACCCTGAACCTGGGATTTTTACGGGGGACCGCAGCTCTGAACAAGTATATGTTTTCTAGTGCAAAAAGGGGCATTTAGGAACTTTTTGCAATAGGAGGCCCCTTACCGGTTGTTACATTAAAATGGAGTTCAGGCTAATATGAATTAATCATTCAAACAGTTGACCATCAACATTTATAAGCAATAATACCAGAGACTGTTCAAAGACCAATTCAGGGAATATTCAATTGCCTTAGAGGATTAAGAAGGACTTTTTTGCCCTTAGAGCTAATTGGACCACGATTTATGTGGATTTTTTCTTGCTTTCTTCTAGATACCCAGGCTTTAGGGTTTTGATTATGCAAGTTTTCAATTTATTTATTTCTCTTTTTTGTTGAACTTCATAGACTTGTGCCTTTATTTTAACTTAAGTATGTAATTTGCACAGCTTGATATATTTGGATTATAATTTATTAATATAAAAGATGTTTTTGTAACCATATATAGAAACCATTTACAACATTGTGCCATATGTTAAGACCTTTTAACACATTTGAAGTGGCACTGATTATTTAGTAGCAGTGTTTATGACCAAGTGCATTGTATTTATCGTAAGCCTTTATGCATTAAACTTTGAACATTTCCACCCTAGCTAAGCAAGCCTTTACATTTAAATATTGCCCTCTCTAAAATTTCATAATGAGCCTATATTTTTTAGGAAAGGGGTAATCTATATTTATAATTAGTTTCCCATCGTAACCTAAAGCCCTGTTCCTTCTTTTTACCAAAAAAAGAAGGACTGGAAACATTAAATTGCAGAACATAATGAAGATATGAAAATACAATAAAGGATAAAAGCTTTTGACTCTCACACATAATCACTTACAATGATGAGGGCTATATGTCTCTGCTCCAAATGTTTCTGCTCCATGGATCTCACATAAAGAAGATGAAAAGTTCTATGAATCTTGTTCTACGTTAACTTCAAAGTTGAGTAATCTCTAGTTCAGGTAAAATGCTGATGTAGCTTTTAATTATTCATGTCAGGCTGCCTGAGTAGACACATTACGATAGGATGTCAATAAAATAGTCTGAATTTTCCTTTAACTCAAATAAAATAACTTGGAAAGTGGAAATGAATATTGCATATTATGGGGGTTATAAAGGTGTGTAATTGAAGAGCTTAACATATAGATCGTGTTAGTATTTTTAAACATGCGAGCTGGCATATCAAGATGCCGCAAACGTTTAAAGTTTAAGATTAACATAAAAGAACTATAAAACAGTGACCTAAAGAGGCATAAGATGGAAGCTTACGGGAATAATAATTTTGATATATATATAAGGATATATTATGGAGAAAAGCATTTAACTAAATGAGTATTATTTGTTTTATGACTTAAGTAAGTATACTAAACCCAACTTTTAATTTTCATTTTGGATGAAGTGGGAAATAGTAAAACCCCTGCTCTCCTGCTTATAACTATTTATATTGGACCATCGATTCTGGCCAATACAAATGGTTAGAAGAAGGTAACCAATTAGTGACTCAATAATAGAGAGTTGTAATTTAAATATCACATGCTAAAGATGGGATTTAAAGGTAAATGTAAGGTCCTTCAATTCTCCATTCAGTACCTGTTGTGTAATTACATATTTATTTTCTTTTTCAACTATTTTGGTTGGCCCCTGTTCCTGCACAGAATGTAATCTTAACACCATGTAATTATATGTGAATATTAAGCGTGGTAGTGCTCCAAGCTCATGCAGTTGTGATGATGTTGCCCTATTAGTGAGTCCATGACAGACCTTGCTCAGAGAAAGTGGAATGATTGACACTGCCTGTTATTTATTCATCATTCAATCCAGAAAACCGACTATTTGTAGAGTAAAAAAATACAGCCAATTTTTTGTCTTACTTGGGATATTTTCTTTATTTATGAAGACTTCATACTCCTAGTATAGTTGAATAAAGCATTAGGACTGTGGTTTGTTCATTGAAACAACTGTTTGGGTGCACCTTGTAGAGGATGCCCTACTGGAGTCCTGGAACAAAGAAAGTGGAAATGTAAGAGCGTAGGTTAGATGATTACTAATTATTTTTAGATTTCTGTATTTAAGGTTACTACTCCTAATTGCCTAAGTTTTACAAGCTATGGAAACTTGGTGTCATTGTTCAGCTTTAAAAATGGTTCCAAAACGCATATCCATATTCAAAGACCAGCATAGAGTAACAATGAAATACAACAATATTTACCTTGACACAAAATAGTGTTAATGGCCGTTGTAGACTTTTACCTTACATAGGTAATGATCAGAGCTTAGGAGAGTTAAAGAGGGGACTGATACATGTTGACACTTATCAAGTGGGCATACTTTTCACTTTTCCAAGAGCTCATGAGTGTGAATATATTTTTGAAACGTCAATATGCTTTTGATTAGAGGGATGAAAGAAAACGTTCTTGTCAGAGGCCATAACTTCAGGAACTTTTGTACTGGCACATACAATTTCTACCCATTGTTTTGGATATTTACATGAGCTCATGTTTGCATTTTTACCTCTTTTATTTATGAATTAAAGTTCCCCATCAGTATCACAATCCAAAGAGGTTGTAGTCCACATTGCGGAAATTAGTCCTTATAGGGAACATCAGTTTTCAATTAACATCAGTTTGTTTTCTGTTGATCACTGAAGAGATGTTTCTGCACCTTGATTGAAGTCCATCGTTGCTAAAATTGCTTAAATTGATTGCACACAATCTCTCTATAGAAGGCCTCACAGCTAACATATCAGAGCCAAAATTAAGCCACGAATGTCAAAAGGACTGTCTGTAGAATTTGCAAACAGAAGTTTTGCAAAATACAAATCTTGGGAAGGATGCAAAACATTTTAGCTGCACCAAAGGTTCCCAAGGACACAATACTTATCAAATGGATGAAGTTTAGCACAACCAGGACTTTTCCAGGAGCTGGTAGCCCAGCCAAATTGAGAAATCCAGGGAGAAAGGGCTTAGTGAGAAAGATGACCAAAAGGCCAATGGTTACCTTGAGTGAGCTCCAGAGATCCTGTGTGGATATTGAACTAAGCTCCAGAGGGATAACCATGACTGCAGACCTCCACTGATCTGGGATTTATGGCACAGTGGCTAGATGGAAGCCTCTCCTCAGTCCAAAACACATCAAAGCTTGCTTGAAGTTTGCAAAAAAGTACCTGAAGGTCACTTTGCCCCTGATTTATTAAAGCTCTCCAAGGCTGGAGAAGATACACTTTCTTCAGTGAAGTTAGGTGATCCATCAAACGTGGAATGGATTTCCTAAAGTAATTTGCTATTTATTGACAAATGTTTTTAATCCTGGACCAGATCCTTTCCAGGTTTTTTGAATCACCTAGCTTTACCAAAGAAAGTTATCCCCCCCAGCCTTGAGGAGCTATAAAAAATCAGACCCTCGGTGAGGAATGAGAATCTCCGGTCTGTTAAAACCAAGATTAAACTGTTTGGCCTCAACTGTTAATATTATGTTTTAAGGCACGGGTAAAGCAACAGTACTCTCCAGAAACCAGCCCCAATTTAATGCCACATCCTTCACCTATAGCATGCCCCCGCTAAGCCTCGGGAGACTAGTTGTGCCATCCCTGCACACAGTTTCCTCCAGGACTTCTGTGCACAAGGGATGGTGTTTGACCAAGGACTGACAGAGAACTACGTGAGCACAGATAATGCGGTACCAAGATTCCAGCAGAGGCAAATCCATAATACAGAACCAGGTGATTCAAAGGGAATCATCTGTGGGAGTCCCAGGGACTGTGAGACTTGTCAGAGTTAAGGGAAAACTGAGAACAAAGTACAGAGGTATTCTCAATGAAAATCTGTTCCATAGTGCTCAGGACCTTCTACTGGGCCAAAGTTCCACCTTCCAACATTACAATGACCCAAAGCACAAATTGAAGACAACACTGGGGTAGTTTAGGGGCTCTGTGAATGTCCTAGATCGACCAAACCAGAGCCTTGACTTGAACCTTACCAAACATCGTTGGATAAACCTAAAAATGGGTGTCCACTGACGGTCGCCATATAACCTGACTGAGCATGGAAGGATTTGCAAAGTCAAATCAATACTTAATACTTAATTATTAATACTTCTTTTTAAAATTTACTAAATTGTCTAATTTTCTGTTTTCCCATCATGATGGGGTATTGAGTATAGATTATTGAGAAACAAAATAGATATTAAACAATTGTAGCATCAGGCTGCAACATAACAAAATGAAAAAAGTAAAGAGGGCCTAAATACTTTCTGAAGCCACTGTACACAGGTTATTAATTATAAGTATAAAAGGTTTTTAGGCATGAAACACAAAAGCTGTTAAAACAATAATATCCTGCAGTGGTCTTTTTTATATGAACTGCACGTTTAATTTGTAGGTCTAAACTTATTATGTTTCAACAACTAACTATAGTATTAGCCAACACAATAGCAGCTCAAATCAAGATATGCCATTCATAATTTAACTAGATAGTTTAACAACAGAAAACTCCATATATAATTAGGGACATTGTCAGAGATACACAGGAAAGTACATGTTTGTACAAACAAAGTACATTTGGTTTTCTGGTGACCTTCACACCTACATTCTGTTCCACGGAGTCTGGGGACTTCAACAATTATTGCTGGAAATATGGAAAATATATTATAAATGTGGGAGGACATTTTTTTTTCTTTGCAATGAGTACTTACATGTCTGACTACCAAGATAATTAGTACTTAAGCAGCCTGTCAACTTTGGAAACAGTGGGAGAAAACAGATTAATGCAAGCCCACAAATTACAGTACAGTCCAAATGTGAATATTCTTAAAAATAAGCTAAATAAAATAAAAAGTGTAAGATGAACATTTAGTAGAGGTGCTTTGATTTTCTTCCTTAAAGTGTAACACTTTTAGGGCCTTTGTATTTATAATAAGAACAATATAGACAAGTGCTTCAGGCTTTGGGAAGAGAACAGTATTTTCAAAATTTTGGCAGAAAACATTATTGAAAGGACACAAATCTTTGTGGAAAGGTTGACCTGGGAGGAGATTTCTGGGGGTGTTTTCATCACACATAGTATACATAAAACCCATGCTATCTCTTTGGTTGTCAGAACGGGTAAAAGTTGCACTTTACTGAGCAACATTTGGTGAGCAATATTATTGTGATTGATTGCATGTTGGATTAAGCTTTACTACTCTTTTACAGCATTGTCAGATTGTTGTTGTACCCCATGTACCCATACCAAAACCTCCATGCTTTATAGCTTACTGTTTCTTTTTTTTTTTTTTTAAAGAGAACCTTAACCAAAACCTTTTTTTGCTGGTTCAGACTAGGAGATAGAACCTCTGTCAGGTCACTGCTGTCTGCAGTACACAATTCGCTAGCACCAATTGTTCCATCCGCTCCAGATATTTTTTCATATGCATTTCATGTCCCTTTAAATTATATTTAAATTTTAAAGACTTTTTTTATTATAGTAATGCAAAACTTGGTTTCCTGCCTATAAAGCGTGCATGGTATCTTTTGATTGGAATTCTAATGTTGGAATATTTGGATTCCCTATGTATTTGTCTAAAATTTGAAAAGCAGACAGTGAACTGACAATTCAAAGGTAGCCCTGGAAGTAGACTCGCTATGATCCTAAAAGACGTTAAGCATTAGCAGAACGGCGGCTGATAAAATAAAATACCAATAAATGGCTCCAAACCCCAAAGATGTACCTTATGGCTGGGAAGAACTAACACCAACCAATGCTCTGGTCAGACATCTATTAAGAAACTCCACCATCTGGAGTGGGTCACCCTTGCAGCTACAGTCCCAAAATCAAGCACCTGTGAACTAATATCCTCCTGAGGGTCCTATCTCTGGAAACATCTCCTCTATTATTAAGAGGACCCTAAACCATGGGAGACCTTTCATTTTTCTCCCCAGCAGATCAAGATCTGCGTTTTGGCCTAGCTCCAATTATTCAAGCTTTTACTCCATGGTTGGGAAACCACAGATTCTTTTGTTCTCCACCCATTTATTTGCTTTGAACACCCACCTAGGTGGGCACTTAACCCACCCATTGGCTTGTGGACATTTGGTCCTTGGTTAGTTCCCACCTCACTATAACAGGGGGTTTTCTTTGGGTCAGCAGCCAACCAAACACTCCCAGAGATGAACAAGTGTCCACAGCATTCCAGTAAATTCTAGTCAAACCTTCCTAAAACCTAGTAACAATATTTTCTATTTCAAATTGAAACAGAACATTCTGTCATACCATTACAGCACAATAAAATATATAAAGGCATATCACTTAGTAACATATTGCGTTATAAGATATATTGCATGGCACAGTATATTGCCTAAAATGAAGCACCCACCTGCTCTTTCAACATTGATCATCTGTTGATAGAAACCTGGCAGCAATGACACAATGCTGATTTGATTGCGGTAGAATATCATAATGAATGTTTTCCCCTGCTTTCACGTGTCTGCCTACCCAAAAGTTGCCTTCAGCAACAGTATTGCTAGTGTGACATGGCCCTAAATGCTTCAATAAATTTATCTTCATTTCCTGAAATATAATTTAATATAACTATTCTACCTGAATAAACAGCAAAAACATTTATTCCTAAGTAAATATTCTTTAAAACTCTTGTAAATTTATTTGAGTTGTCTTTGGTTTTCATTTCTGGCTTTGTGACCCTTACAAGTAAAGACTCTGAACATTTCTTGAATATATCCACATTGCAATTGGTTTTCAAACAAACCTACCATATCCCAGGTGTTTTAGAAGCAACAGCAACAAGGCAGTTTTTCAGATAAAAGAATTAGGATATTATAAGGTCATGTTATGTGCACACTAAAAGGTCAAGCTGCAGAAATGCACAGAATAACAATTTTGAATTATCAAACACGACATTGTTCCTTGCTTGCAGGGAATCTAACTTTTTAAAAACTTTATTTATATAGCAAGAGATAGAGAGATAGTGGGCAAAGGTTTTTATTTCTGTCCATGTACTTGTATGCCAGCACATTATAAGGATGTGTCACAAAATCTTGATGGCACTTGACCCTACTTAAGGTCAACTATTGCTTTTCTACTACGACTGAATAAATGTCTCCCTTTATTCAATCATAGGGATCAAAGGAAAAAGAAAGCCTTTGTCATTGAATGGTGGTCATTCTTTTGGAGCCATCTGTGGAGTAACATCTTTTCGAACTTGTCATATGGTTGCTTACCAGATTTTGTCATTCTGGGAATATCTGCAGGTCAAAGACTCCTTTTCCTTGGGGATAGTTAGTGCAATGGTATGCTTGAAGAGACTCTGAAGATGAACTGGGGGATATCAAGAAATGCACCAGCATGCATCTAGTAAAGTATACCTACTGAATATACTAGGATATAAACCAATCTAAAAATAAGCCAAGGTACATATTTTTACCTGAAAATACAGCAATATGTAATTTAACTTAGATAAAACCCCAAGGCACACAATGGGGTCATCACTGATAACATTCAAAGGAGTAATCAAAAGAAATGCCAATAAAATGAATGCAAATAAATGCATGCCCTCAGTTGACAGCACACACTGAGGGCAGGTGTGCAGGCAAGGACCTTGCAAGGTTCTGCAGGGGTCTCTGCTAGCTGAGGGCTGTCTGGGGCCCTCATGCAGCTGTACACAGTGGACCACAAAATTCAACCCTAAGGCTATGTACACATGTCCAATGGTTCTCGTCCGATAATTGGCTCAGGACCGTTACATGGGACACATATTTACATTTCGACTTCCATAAAGTCTGGAGCCCCAAAGATTTTTTGCAAAAACTGAATTTTGATTAGTTTTAAAGTCCAAAACTGACATAAAGCAAAACACTAGAGCCTCAACTTTAATAATAATTACTGGAACTGTATGCAGATGACACAAATCTATTTGTCCACCTCTGACTTGTCTCCCTCTGAATCTGTTCTGTTCTGAATAAGGTTTCATGCTGTATGTTGGACATCTAGTCATGAATGGCTGACAGATTTCTGAAACTCAACCTGAATAAAACTGAACTCATCGCCCCCCCCCCCCCCACACACCCCCCATATTCCAAATCTCCCCGTGACCTATTTCTAACTGATAATAACACTGTTGTCTCAGGCACGTTGTCTTGGTGTTACCTTTCCTTCTGCCCTCTTATTTACCCCTCATATTCAGAACATTTCCAGGTCCTGTTTCACCTACGCAACATCTCCAAAATCCGCCCCTACCTGTCCCTAGAGACCACCAAACACCTTGTACATGCTCTTATCATCTCTTGTCTGGACTACTGTAACCTCCTCCTCTCTGGTATTCTACTAACCCGACTTTCTCCTCTACAATCTATTATGAATGCTGCAGCCAGACTCATCCATCCTTCCCACCGCTCCTCTTCCGCTGCATCTCTTTGCGGTTCTCTTCATTGGCTTCCATTTCACCTTAAAATCAAATTCAAGCTCTTGTGCTTTGCCTTCAAATCCCTACACAGTTCTTGTCCTACTCACCTTTCTGACCTGGTAAAAAAATACTCTCCCTGCCGCTCTCTTCGCTCCTGCAATTACCTACTAATGACTTCTTTACTCATAACCTCATCACACGCACGGATACACGACTTCTCTGGAGCTGCCCCAACTCTCTGGAATGGTCTTCCTCGTCCTTTTCAGCTTGCTCCTACTTTTCTGGTCTTTTGAAATATCACTCGAAACCCATCTTTTTATTCACCTACCTGTCTTCTTCCATTCCATATTCCCCTCCTATTGTGTGCTTTTTTCCACCTCCTCTTTTATTGTAAACTCTTTCGGGCAGGGTTCTCGCCTCCCCCTGTGTCCCCCTGTTGTTTGTATCTGTCTGTCATTGCCAACCCCTAATTAATGTACAGCACTGCGTAATATGTTGATGCTATATAAATACTGTTTATTATTTTCAATAATAATAATATTACCAGCATCTTATATTACCCATTACTCAATACAGTCTAATTAAAAAGTAAGCAGTGTCAAATAGAAGCCATCCCTTTTATAAACTGACTAGCTGATTACCCAGCATTGCCCAGGTATTGATTTAGTGCAATCTTATATTATACAGAAATAGGAATGAAATGAAGCTATAGTGTTAAGCAAAAAGGCACACTGTCACTGAGCAATACATACACACATACATGCAAATATACCTCTGACATATATCACAGGGCTGCACAAAGATCAGCAGTGCACTCACATGAGTCTGAGTCATATGTCAAGCAAGTTTGGTTTAAATGTTTTGATGCGTTTCCTGTTATGATCAACAAATGTAGCTCTGACATAAAGCACAGCGCTGTACAAAGATGACAGGTGCACTCACATGAGTCTCAGTCATTTGTATGCAAGTTTGGTTTAAATGTCTCCATGCATTTTTGAGTGATGACTCGAGTGATGGTGGAACATACACACAAACACACATACATCCAGTTTTATATATATAGATTTACCTATAGTTACCCATAATTAGCTCTAATAAACTCTATACTCCTTATCCTATCATTCCTATTTATGTTTTATGGTTCACATATAGGGATAGGCAAAATCAAAATTTCTGTAGCACTCACCCCTATAGGGGTGACTGGAATTTACCCCCGTTTACCTTCTCATGGGCCAGAAATGACCACGCATGCTAAGTATAGGGTATGTTTATTGACAGACTCAACAGCATGAGAGAGGGTTAAGCAGTGTCAGGTGGCTGCAGACTATGAATGGGCACCAGTCTCATCCAAAGGCCAAGGAACAAATGCACCTGGACAGAAAAGAGCTGCCACCTTACTAGAACCGGGTTCCACTCTGGCAACATAAGGTAGCCAACCAACAATACCCAAAAGAAAATTATAATCTGGAATATTCTAGCAAATCCTTGTAGCACACTGTATCCTAAAGAGATCTTTACACCAAAAAAAGTGCAATCATCCAATTTGGGGTTAATTGCAAAACCTGAAACCTGAACATAGTTTTGTAACAAAAAAAGTTAAAAAAAAAAAGTCCAGAGGATTTGCAATTAGCTTGAAAAGTTGGCAGATGCCTTCAAAATTGGTTCTATTTTTAACCTTGATTTATAGGAAAAACTGTAGTTTTCTTAAAATGTTTTCACTTGATGTGTTCCCAAATCTAGAGACTAGAGCAGTGGCCAAGGTAACAATGCTGCAGTAATTTCATTGCAGGACAAACAAGTGTTGTCATCCTGCCAGAGAAGAGTGGAGTGACTATTGCACCAACCTTTATGTATATACATAGAGAATTATCAATGCTTAGCATATAAATTGGGAAGACTTTTGTACTTGGTTATTTTATTGGGTAAAATTGTACATGAGAATAAAAAGTTTTTACTGAATCAGTATGCCCTCAGCTTAAATGGTAAAATATGCTGGAGCCAAAGTGGTTAAAATCAGAAGATATTTCAATTCAACATGGTGTTGTTGGAAAATAACATAAAACTTTTCCTACAATATATTTTTAAATGAAATTATACGCATTTATCATTGCATAGAATAAAAAAAGCGTTCCTATTTAATTTTATTTTCCGCCAATGTCTCCCTATGGGATCATTCGCTGTGTTTGTCATCTGTGGCTTAATTGAACATTTACAATACTTGCTGGAAGTTGACTGCTAATCTTTTGTATGAATATTTTAAAAATCTGTTTTGTAAGAAGAATAGAACCTAAAAGAAATTGCTACATTGCCCATAAACTCTAAACTACATTACAATTTAAAGATTGTATTTATTTAAATTAAGGAATTATAGATCAGGAGAACATTGACGACATGAATGAATGCTTAGCTACAAAATAGAATTTCATGCAGATCCTCTGTTCTGTAACTAGCAGCTGTTACAAAACATTTTTGTGCTCATGGTACAGTGTTCTGAAAATGACTTGGCTTTTCTGTACTGTGACAGAGTGAAATATGGTCATGTAGTTTAAATGCTTATACAGTATAAAAGGTATACAAAAAGCATTACATTTCACAAAATAGGCAATAATATAGCTTTAGTTTGCAATGAGAAAAAATGTGTGTTTATTTTTTATACAAAAATGTAATGGCATCTTTTGCAGAGAAGCTTGCATTCACAGCTGGGCCAGTTTTAATTTAAGATATCCAAAACTTTCGGATACACTGCAATTTTTTTAAAACAAACTTAAAAATTAAAAAAAGTTTCCAAAGAAGCAACCTTTTTAGCTTCATGAAGTTGGTCATTGTTACTGTAACTTGTACCTTAACACATTGTAGAGACTCCAACCCCCTCCTAGATTTCTACCTGTGCTCCCTCACAACAGTTTCCTCCACATCAGCTGTGGTAACAACCTTGGATGTTATCATTACTTCTAATATGTGATGATGTTCTGGCATGGCAATTGGCACAGAGCAGGTCACATGCTTCCCCATAGCCTAGATTCTCGCCAGGTGCAGGAGGTCCCAATGTAGATGGACAGAACTTCTAGGGATACAATGATATCCTTTACACACAGGGCCAGACTTCCACCTAGATCATGGCCTAGAGAACCATGGCTAATAGGAGCAGAATGTGTACCCCTTTGCCACTCAATAACTACATGCAAAGCCCTTCAGTGGGTCACATTTTTCAGATCCAGAGGATCCTCAGGCACAGTGAGCCCCTACTCATTATTGCAGATAGGGACAGGTGATGTCCCTTCTTCAAAAATGTGACTTACCTGCCTAATTGCTCTGGGTATCTGAATAAAAGCCGAGCTGCACATGCACAGTATCAGCTTTAGACGCCAGGGAGAGCCGACATTTCTGGCTTTCTTTGCATGTGCTGAGACGACGTATGGTTATCCAATCAAGGTGGCTGAAGATCATGAAGATGCAGAAGAGTAGAAGGAAGATGGCAGTGCCCGGCGCTGGAACATGGACAGTTGAGTAGGCTGTGTTAAGTTCCACTGTATGGTATAAATCATTGCATGTTCATTTATCATTTACTTTTTTTTTATGTTTTTACTTGTTCTTTTTTCGGACACTTCTGTTTTGTGATAAAGTTAAGTGTTTGTGACTATGTACTTTATTTGGAACAGCTCTCATGGTGTTTGTATCAAACGCTGTTATTGGTTTTGGTGGCAGCCAGTGCTGACCCTGCTTTCCCAATCCCACAAGAAGGTAAAGTTAAACAACCACAGAACTTGCACACTGTTGAAAAAACCATTTCATTAAATAAAAGGAAAAACATGTATTTTCTGACTTTATGAACATTTATTTTCATCCACATAATGTCCACATCAATTATTCAATCCACATCAATCACAATGACCCCAAACCTAATGATTTTAATGCACTACACTACTGTTGTTAGATAACAGATTCCTGGCGATGGATGTTCTTTCATAGAAAATGGCACATATGGCAAAAAAGGCACTTCAGCAGTTCATCTAAATTAGCATGGAAACATACTTTCCATCATGAAGATGATTCATCCGAACAAGGCCACTGATTCCTATAAAGTTCCAGCAATGTCAACCTTGCAAGTGCACTCCTGCTAGAACTACAGGCTGGCATGCCAATGCAAAACATTTCATGATGTTTAGTTTAAAAAAAAAAGATAAAAGATAGGTGCAAAGATCAGGCTGAGGTTAAAAAATCTGCAAAAAGCGTGTCCCTTTTAGTACATCTATTTATCTTCTAGTACAGAGGTAGGCAAACTCCAGCCTTTAGGCCGGGTACGGCCTAATTGAATTGTCACATTATCACATCGATATCATCGAGTTTCGGCACAGTAACCCCAATTATTAAAGAGCAGAAGCAACGCGCAGTTACCAGTCTCCGGAAGGTTGACCTCGAACCTCGTGTTTTCAACCCCGAATAGACTGACAAATTATTCTTCATCTAAAGTGGCAACAAAGCCCTGTGTTTGGTGTGCAACGAAACCAACAGCACTTTCAAGCTCAGGGGGCATTGCAATGCCCAGCACGCACACACATACACCGCATACACAGACTGAGGCTGCTCACTTGCAGTCACAGTTGGAAAAAACCTTTCCTTGGACACCTTGTTTCTTCTGGCCTAGTGTGCTTTTTTGACCTCCTGAAATGGCCTAGTAGTCCAAAAAGTTTGCCGAACCCTGTTCTAGTACATCCACACCTATCTCCACTATGCAGGTGGTGAGTTCTGACTCAGAAAAGGGGCTTAACGCATGAACATCAAAGAACAGCAACTTCATGTTCACCTAAGAGTTGTTCAGTTGTTCACCTAAGAGGAAGTACCCAGAAGGTATTCCTGCCTATTCCTAACCCCCTAAACTAAAAAAAAAATTACCAACCCGGAGGAGGAGTCACAAATATAATTATTTTACTCGCTGAACACGGTTGCACTTGGACAAAAATTTCAATGCTATCCTGTTATTTAATAGACTGCCACCTAAAAAAAAGTTTTTGATGAGAAAAAGTTACCCGCCTACCCATCCCTAAATGGGGTGGGAGGAGAGAGGTGGTGGGGAGGAACGGAGCCGTTGGGATCTTGGAAGGCCTCTAAAGTAATTAATGGTTACAGTTCCTAAAGCTGGGTGGCTAGGGGCAATTGTGGTGTGATTGCATTGGAGGATCTGATTTGGTGCGCACTTTGCCCTCCGAGACCCGCAGCCTTGTTGTCTTTGGTTTAGATCGGGTATGTTTGTTTTTTTCAAAGAGGAAAGTACTGTTGTATAATTTATGGTTAAATTGTTGAAGTGTTTATGTTATGTTTAATGTTTGTATGTTATTAAAACTTTATAAAAAATATATGTTCTTTTGTAATTTGGTATAAAAATATGTTGTTTTAAATGAAAGGCAGCTTGCCAGCCATTTTAAGTCCTGTGAAGTGTCAGTGTGTTTGAAGGAATAAAGTTGGGGCGAGAGGGAAGGGTGAGCTGGTAAGCAGTGACAAGTTAAAGGTAAAGGGGCTGGGGGCGACATCTGAGCTACCCTGGTCATGCCTCATATTTAAAATGTAGGTATTTAGAAAGATATTGTACATTTTAAGCTAAAATCTAGTTAGCCCATAGATCATGTAATTTTTATTCAGATCCCTGTTGGAGGTGAGTTATATACTTCAGCCTTTTTTGGACTATTTCCAGACACTCATATGAAGCTTGCACGCCTTGACAGTAGACTGTCGTCTTGTACTCTACACCTTTGCTCCTTTCAATATGCCACCTCGAGTTACTCAACGAGATGAAGAGACCACTATAAATCCCCAGTCAAAGGTAGATTTAAATGTCCATGTACAATATCTCTTGCACAAACCAAAAAAAAAATACTATATTTTATTCATTCGGCCTAAATAATTTAGGGGGCTTCAGCTAGATGTGATTTCAATAATTCCAGGAAACCTTCACGACATGAGCCTTCATATCCAGTAGATATGCTAGCACCAAAGGCCTAACAGGAGGAACACATAATTGGGTAGACATGCGATCTGACTGTCACTCAGGTAACAGAGCCTAGTCGGTAGAGAAATAACTGAAAGTCTATGACAGCCAGGATGCAGTGCTTGTGAAGGGGGCTCAAATCAAGCAGCTGATTCCATGAATTAGTACATCTGTCAGTGACAACCTAACTTTGAAAAAAAACTTTCTTCTATTTTCGTTGAGTGCAAAATGAGAACAAGTGATGACAATGACAGGTAAGCAAAAACAGCACATAAGACCATGATATCAGTACCAGAACACATAGGAGACAGTACTGAAATACATAGAAACTGCTCCTGGGTACAGTCTGGGGATGCCGGTTGACATACACAACTTCCATGGATTATTAAATTAAGGTTTTACACTGCCTTCATACTAAACATTGGAACTGTATATTGTAGAAATCAGTATTAAATGGAAAACATTTTTTTTTGATATATGTATGACAGTGATCAGATTAAGTTACATTACATGGTCCCATCCTACGGAAGGTGAAACCGTTTTTCAGAAGATGAAGGATTTACCAAGAGAATACTGTGATTTTTATGGGCTCTGTTTATAAAACAGGAAATCAGACATTTTCCCTGGTTGTCATTAAAACACATGAACCCAAAGGATTCTCATGAGGGAAAGTTTGAGGGAATGGCTAATTCCCTGTTTTATAAATGGAGCACTATACGTATTACAATTACAAATGCATACACATAACATAAAATATTTAATATATTTGATTTTTTTGTCAACTTTAAATGCACAACAGCATTTGTAAAAATATTAAAATTAAACATTTTCAAATAAATATCATAGTGTAAATGTGAAAAACAAAATCAGTATAACAAAAAGTAAAACAGACATAATTATGCTGAAACAAATACAGAAAGGCTAACTGTAGTTTTAGCAATAATTGCACAGATCACTTGGCAGTCAATGTGCTGCCAAGAAAGCAGTAAAACTCTGAGCTTTGTCGTCCAGAAACAGTTATTATAATTGCAAGTCCAGTACATAACTTGGGTTATAAATATTCAGTAAATATCTTTGGGGCCACTTCTGTAGTGACTGGGGGCAATGTATTCTGGATAGGGAGCAAGTAAAATATTGCCCTGGTTATTTTAGAATTCTGGATTTTTTAGATACAGCGGTGACAGTAGTCAATACAAATTTTTTGGGAGTTTGTATTGGACCACAGGTAGACTTAGTCCTTCCATAGAAAATTTCAGGTAGATGACATATTTTAGATAACCATCTTCCTTCTCTTCAATTATCCAATTAGTCACAATCTTTGCACGGTGGAATAACACTGAAATTATTTTTTAATCTCAGTGTATAGTAAAGCCACAGATGATAATTTGTTTTTTACATTTCCCAATACCATAGCATATATTTCAGTGATAATCATGAAACAAAACAAATAATATTAACAGGAAGAAGAACCTTGGACAGTAAAAAATGTACTGTTCCTCACATCAGTGGACAGTGAGAAATGCCCTTTTACAGTGGTAGTCAATGTAGTGTCAAAATGACTCCTCTGCATTGATAAACACTGATTCAATGTGCAATGATGAAATGGCAGGTGCTCAGTAATTCCCCCATGTGCACTATTGAAGATCTACATTGCTTTGTTGGAAAGGTCCCTGATTACAATGGTGATCAGCAAACAAGGGACTCCTTCCTTTGACAGTCATGGGAAAGTGTGCCCTCACATAGGTAGTTAATGGAAAAATATTTCCCTGGTATTAGTAACAATTGGTAGACAGTAGTGCACAATGGAGCAGGACCCCTTTTAAATTGTTAGGTAGTGAAATAGGTTCCCACTTACACTGGTGGTCAGTGGAGAGGAGTACCTCTTTCATTTGCAGTCTACGGCACATTTCCCCTCTTACATTGGTGGTGAGTGGAAAAAGGTCTATTCCACATTTGTGCTCAGTGAAATAATACACTCTTACATTGGTAGCCAGTGGATAGGAATCACTCCTTACTTTAGGCATCAGCAGGAAAGTTCCCCCTTTATATTGGTGAACGGTTTTAACAACTAGAGTTTTTTTTGTTTAACATGCACTTTGTCTACAAAAAATAGTATGTGTCACAAATTTCAAATTGCTAGATCTTTTGGGAAGACTATTATGTGTGTTACCATAGCCCACCAGGCGAGTAGAATAATGATTACAACCGTTGATCCCAGCAATGCAGATGATGGGCAGATGTCTTTTCCAGGGAAAACATCTGTCCATCTATGATTGACCTTAGAAGCCCAGTACCCACACTCAAAGAAGCCAGTGGGCTGAAGTTCTTTTCTGATTTCTTATAAGTCTCTGATGAGACCATGGTGTGTGTATTTAGCTGGGATTTTTTTCACAAAATAACTGCCAACTGTACAAAAAGTTGTGAACACGACACATCCTAACCAAGCTCATTTTTTAATCATTATCCTCTTTAGTTATGTTTCAGTAGATAAAATGTGCTTAACACTGCTCTGATTGTCAAAGCTCTCCATTTCTCTTTTATTATCTCATCTTTTTTACCTTTATCTGATAATATTGATTTTATTTAAAATGGTTTTCTATTAATTCATTCTAATCTCAGACACCTGTATTGAAGAAATTCATGAATTCTATCACTTAACAAGTGCACAGAAACAGGGCAGGAAAGAGACGTGGAGTGCTGTGTATTGAAATGAAAAACTTACTTTAATAAAGATAAGAAGGAAACTTGAGATTTTTTCCTAGAGCGTTGAGATGATAGGACAATGACAGTGCTTGAAAAATGAAAGTGCTGTCTTCACTTCTAAACAGGCCAACCAGCCAACGAATACTTAAAGGGTGTATAAACCTTATATTGAGAAAGGAAGAATTTTTCCACGGATGCCAAGAAGGCCTTTGATGGGGTCTCAAGGGTGTTTATGTCTTAGATACATAGACATGGAGCAGAATAAATGTATCCTGGCTTTCTACTCAAACCCATTGATGTAGGAACCCATACAAAAAAAACTTTATTTTACATTAAATATTTGATATATATATATATATATATATATATATATATATATTATATACATGCAAGATAGGTTTGTTCTTAAGCTGAATTTGTATGAAAGTCAGAACAGGTACATTATTTTAATAAATGCAATTAGGACTGATGTTTGTCTCAACATGTTATTAGGCAGCGTGGTGTTACTGTATAAAATGCTCACTGTAAAATATTCACAAACAAACCAAAAAAAAACATCTTTATGGAGCCTAGACATTTATTAACTTCTAGTGCTGTGCTTTGATATGCATAGGAAACAACTGCAGAGTTTGTCTTGGTCATTTGAGAGTTACAAGAGGCTGCAGATCACCCACAACCTCAGCTGTGTTTAGCAAAAGATTTCTTCTGCAAGTCATGCAAACCGCCCCCTTCCCCCTCCAAGCCTACATCCTGAACAGAATGAGAAAGGAAGCCTCGTTTGTATCTAGGAGTCGTCTTTATGTCGGATGTCCTCATTCCTCAACCCAGGTATTGCCTGTATTTATATACAGTGATACTTCAGCTAACGAGTGGCCCTGCTAATACATTTTTCAGCTAACAATTTTTTCCCCACTGTTTAGGAGACTTGGCTAAATAATATGGACTAACAAATGTAAAAAAAAAAAAAAGCAACATATGTTGACTGATATGTTAACATGTTGACTTACAGAATTGTTTCAAACATTTTATGATTCAAAATTATTTTATGTTATGAGTAAAAACATCTATGCATAATTTATAAATATTATGTTTAATTACTCATTCATGTGAACTATTATACCTTATCATGTATATGTATGCAATATGCTTATGTGCAGTTATTGTACATGTCTTACCAAGTCCCCTGAGGAAGCCTAGGTAGGCAAAATGCGTTGGTACACAGGATTTCTAATTGTTCGTATATATAAAACTTCAGTTGGAAACTACTGTCTAGTACATTGTCGTTTTCCCCCTCTCTGAAAATAGAGTAGTGGCGAAGACCAGTACTTTTGTGAAAATTGTAGCTGTATGCACTATTCCAAAATTGTTTATCCAATATAATTCACCACATTTGAAACACCCTGGCTTTTTCTTTATTCTTTGTTTCAATCTATCTCTAATGATTAAGACATACTCTGCAGTTGTTTCTTTTTGCATATCAAAGCACAGCTTGCTCCAGAAGTTAATGAATTTCTAGGCTCCATAAAGTTTGTTTTTTTTTTTTTTTATTTGTTTTTTTTTTTTGCTTTCTTTCTGATAAAAGAGGAACCAAACTTAAAACTGACCAAAAAAAGTATATATACTTAACTTCAGTCCCCCAGAGCAGTCCGATCCATCCGGTGGTGTCTTGCATCTAGTCCCATTTCTTCCTGGCATCTGTCCCTGAGACGGCGCTTCACCTTTTGTTCCTGGTTCTTCATCCTACGTCACCTGACCCAGGCTTTAGAACGGGGGATGTAGGATAAAAAAAAATTGCTGATCTCACTGCACATGCATTGACATACGTGGGATTGACATATTTTTCTATTTGCACGAAAAGGCTCCTTCTACGCATGCCTGAGATGCTCGAGCATGGCCAAAAGGAGCACTCAAGATCCTCCCAGGATACAGGACGTAGGTATCCTGAGAGGCTTTGCGCTCCCATTCATTCTTCATCGCCTATGCAATCGAGAATTAGGGGGCAGTGCTGCGCCCTTTTTTTTTTTTAAACAAAGGTGTTGCTCCTAAAAAAAAAAAAAAAGGATTTTTACCTTACATAAAAGGGTTATCTACCCATTTTTCTAAAGTGAAAATTCTGAGTTTAGGTATGCTTTAACAGTGAGGATTTTTACAGCAACTGACACCATACCGCTTAATAATATGTTGATTGTTCCAATTGGAAAGCTGTGTACCTCAGCCTTTGGTGACTTTATGAACTTTTATATTGTGTTTTTTATTATTTTTATAAAACTTATCTTTAAATTGTGGGCAGCATCCAGAAAGAATTAAAAGATTTTCTATAGAAACCTAAGGGAAATCACGTTTCGGCTCAGAAACATTTCGGCTAAAAAATGTGATTCCGGAACGAATTATCTTTGTTAGCTGAGGTATCACTGTATATACGACAAATAAATAATACAATAAGTTATCCTCCATTACATTCTCATTTATATATAATACAATATATTACCCCTCAAAAAACAAAAATACAAAAGGGAAAATAACAATTCCAAAATGTACACAAAACTATGTTCCTGTCTGTGCTAAAAAGCAAATTTTAAGGGAACACCTGTGACTTTTCAGACTAATAGTAAAAAAAAAAAAACAAGGCATTTACAACTCCTGGGCACCTACCAGTGACCACTATACTTTGAGGGTAGCATTTGCAAAGTCTAGAAAAGAATATTTTTTTTCCCTTTTCCTTCCATCCCTCCAGAAATACTGCAACTTCTAAAAAATTATAAATGTTGGAAATGCTTTAAAATCTAGTTTCAGTTCAAGTCTATGAAGGCTGTTAGGGTGGCAAACTACCTTAACATTGTGCATTTAGTACCTGAAAAAATGTAGGTCAATGCTACCACAAGTACCGTAAATGCCTCAAAACAAGGAAAAATAAAAATGATTCCATCCGTGCCATTATTACCCTTTTTATAGGGCAGCTAAATACTGTTTACCGGGGTGACAATATGACTTAAAAAAAAGTGTGCACATAATCCTAATGAGTCATTTATAAAAGCTACAAACACAAACTAATAAAACAAGTAAAAAGAATTATACCAACGGTGCTGGCTGGTGCTTTTACAACTCTAAAGCAGAAGGTTTACGCCTGTGCTCTTGTCAGACTTTTAGTTTGGAATCCAGAGCCCATGAAAGCCCTGCATTTGATCCTCAATTTCATTTTTTAAAGCGATAACCTGACCAGGAGAATTAATTTGGATTTCAAATTTCTGATGAATCAGATTTATAGAGTTTATTGAATGCGGTATCAGTAAACATTTGCTGTGAACTTATGTAACAGATTTGGTAATAAAACAAGTAAGCAATTATTAGTATCAAATATGCCACAGAGAAAAGATTAATATACAAATGTGCACAATATGTGAACATGTGTGGACAATATGAAGCTTATTACATCCTAAACCTACATAAAGTGCTAAACGATACAATGAATAAATATAATAACTATAATATAACGTGGTAAATCAGACCCAGCACACAAGGAGAGAGGTGGTTTAGACCCAGACATCAGCCAGTGGTAAATTACTGCAGTCCAGGTAATTCCCCACATTTTCCATGGCCAAGATGTTTTGTCAGGATGGTGAGGCTGAACCAAGACATCAAGGGATAAATTTAAGAATGAGAGTGAATAAAATAGAAATATATGCTGACAGTTTGTTTTTCTAGATTACAAACCCAAGGGATACTATTCCCAATGTGATGAAAGATTTTGATACAATCTACGAACTTTTTTTAGTAAGGAATTTTTTTTTCTCTCCAACAAAAAAAACATACACTATTTTCAACACTTTTTTCTATTTAGGTAAGTAGTAATATCCTAAATAAATAATATGTATCAACAGATCTTGTCCACCTATATGTAATAAACTACCAACTTAAGGTGAGAAAGGTGTTAAAGACTCCTTAGAAAATACCATTTCTGTGCTCATGTAAAATTGTCATTTTACTTAAACTGATGTACTTATTTCAAGTATGTCTGATTCCATGATATATGGGTGTATTTGGGGCAATGAAATCCCAAGAATTACCAAGTAAAATCTTAATAGAAAAAAAAGTAGTGCTAGCACCAAATATTCATAGATATAGGGCAACTGCTATCATATACAGATTATTAGACTGGACAAGACATAAAGATGGTGAGCAGTGGGTCATGATTGAGCAAGAAAGGTAAAAATACTGTTAGATAAACTTCTATTAAGCTCTCTAACCCTGGCATGCAATACTGGAAACATCCTTGATAGATAGCATTCTACAACTTTTTTTTTTCAAAAGTTTAAATTGCCCTTTTTATCACCTTTACCAATCGATGCAAATCCAGATTCTAGATTATTATCTTTTTACAATCTGTGACAATCTGTGAGCCAATAAACTTGGTTGGAACAAAGTGATAATGCAGGTAAGGAAGCTAATTAGTTAGGAGGGTTGGGTTTCTTTAGTGAAAATACAAAATAGACATGCAATTATTGACTCTATATATTTGAGGATATACAAATTGTGCAATTTATATACCAAAAAGGTTAGAACTCCTTCAGCCTAAAACTCTGTTTAGGAATGTGTATAAATAGAATAGCACAATATGATGAGCGCCAAGACATATAAATGGATAGGTAGCAATTTAATAAAGCCTTTGAGGTTCTGCACAGACACGTAAAAGAAATTGAATCAGGTTATAAATGTAATAACATTTTTCATATTACACATAAAGATTCTATTTCAACCACAGTACAAGGTTCCAGTTTTAAGAACATGCTTCTTTGGTAATATCCCCCTCATAACCTGTACCAGATGTTTTATGTAAATGTGAGCTCTCCTTATAATCTTATTATAATTGACTACATAATCCAAAATATCTGCACTGGCAGGGATAGAAGATGGTGCATAAACTAAAAAAGTCTTACAGCTTTTATGTCTTAAGGAAAGGATAAATAACAAAGCCTTCCAGTATTAAGTCTATTTTATTGTCTAAAAACTTTTACTAAGGATAATAAAGATAGATCCACATAACTTTCTATACAGAAACACTTGGTTTTTAGAAATGGAAACAGATGATTTTATCAAACCAAATTTTCAAAAAACAAGGAATGAGGATGTGACTAGAGAGAGAACCCTTTGTGGAAAAGGTAAAGGCTTTGTTACATTCATGGAGCTCTAATGTCTATTTTTTTTTTTTGTTTTCTTCAGCCTGTAATATAAAGTTCCCATAATGAACTGGAACACCCAGCCTCTTAAGCACATGCTAGATAATTGTTGCCTTTGACAAATGTTTGTAATCACCTTGGAGAAAATCAAGTGTGTTTACAGCGGTCCCCCCATGTTGTTTAGTGACCCATTGGCTAAGACAGTCTCTGTCATTCCCTATGTTATTTTTCGTGATGGAGAAAAAAAGGAGGTGTTTCCTCTGTGTACATTGCTCAAATAATAATTTTACTGTCATTGGAAACAATCATGAAACATCATCTGCAACAACAGAAATTCAATGTATATACTGGCTTTGGGCTGGGATGATGACCTCTGGATCAGCGGTCGCCAACCTTTTGGACCTCATGGACCACTAAACTCATAATTTTAAATCCATTAATATGACTTTTTAAAAAAAAAGGTAAATAAAATAATGATCTATGGCCCAATGGTACCTGACGAGGACTGTGGAGGCTCTGATTCATTGATCAGCTCACGGTTAAGTGAAGTATTACTATTGTTACTATTATCATTAGTTGCATTATTTCTGGTATTATGGGTTTATTTCATTCCAATCTAAGACCAAACAAGAAATGAGTTATCAAAGTCAAATAATTGATGCCAATAAATAAACCAGTTAAAGGAAATACACATATAAGGTCATACTTACCTAAAAAAGCATCTGAGAAATAAACAAATAAAATAAAACAATCAGATGACAATCGGTATTGGCGGAGTGGGGTGACTGTTGGAATGGTGGAAGCAATACTGAAGCGTACGGCTCAGTAACGGTTGCCTCATCCAGCTTAGGACTACACTGACGCCACGTTGCGCCTCCCTTGTTTTTCTGTCTCTAGTACAATTCGTGAATTTAGTGCAAAATAAGGGCAAAAATTGTCATTCAGAATATAAGAATTTAATAAAATATTATTTCTGACTTATTTATAATAATACATAAAAATTGCAAATAATCTCCAAATTTTCGTGCAGAACACCAGTGGTGACCGCTGCTCTGGATGATTGTATAGCATGAGCTCACCAAGGTTGAAATAAGAAGCCTTGTCTAAAACAGAACGATCCCTAGGCACTAATAGGTTGACCCTACCTGAAAATACTCATTAGAAAACCTTATCTTTGGAAGCTTATGATCAGCAAAAGAATCTCATTAAAAAACAGAGAGAGAAATCTAAATTTGGGAAATCCATAGCCCTAGGGAATAACTGAGTAAGACCTGTTGACCCATTAAACATCTCACTAGTGGCTAAAACTGAAAGCTGAACTCCAGACAGATATTTACAAAACATGGAATGCAATACTTTAGTGTGTAAAAAAATATTTAAACAAATTTTAACCACCTGAGCGTTACACTGATTTCTAGATTTCTGTTCCAAAAGCGTCACAGGTTTTCATGAAATTTTTTTTTTTAAATTGTAGACCTGTAACTTACAGAAATATGTCCGAATAGGGTTCTACTAGATATCATGAATATAAAAAATGTTTGAAACACACAATCATGTAAAAAAAAAAAAAAAAAACTTTTAATAAAATTAAAGGAAAAACACAAAAATCAGCTTAAACAAGAACACATCAATAAATGAAAAATACTGAAAATGCGATAATTCGGTATAATGTATAGTAATATATTTTTGTAAAACACCTCCCTAGTGTCCGTCACATACCTATAGACAAAACCACATAAATATATTTTCTATTATTTTGTATTGGATTGGATACAGGACTTTGTATTAAATCCAATACAAAAAAATTTGAATTTTCCGCTACGACCCTCATCGACGGGCGCACGCACGCGCATCACCAGGAATCGCCGAGGGACGCGTACGCAAATGCCGGGTATTCTAATTCTTTCCAAACTTCCATGCAAAAAGTGTTACATTTTTTGCATGGAAATTTATTTTGGATTGTAGGCTCTAATTCACCGAATTACCGCATAACTCACCAAAATATGTCCAAAATTTTATAAATTTAATAATTAAATTTTTTTTTTATAAAACATAAAAAAAACAAAAAAAAAAAAATCTTTAAAAAAAACTAAAAAAAGTTAAAAAAAAAAAAAAGTGTAAAATGTAATGTACAGTAGCTTATATAATATATATATAATACAATTATATATATATTATATAAGGATTTCTTTGTATTGAACTAAATACAGCTTTTTTGTATTGAGTTCAATACAAAGGAACTCAATGCAAAATTTTGAATTTGCCGCCCCGCCTCCCTCCCGCGCCGACGCACGCAGCGACGTCACCGGGAAACCCCGGTGATCGTCTCTGCACTCGCCGGCTGAACACAGAAGACACAAGACGTGTCCGGAGGAGCGGAGGAAGAAGGTGAGTATTTTTTTTTTTTTTTCGATCGACGCTGGACAGTGACAGGCACAGGGATAGGGACAGGGAGAGGAGGGAGAGGAAGCCGGCTGGCTTAGAAAAGAAAGCCAGCTGGCTTTCTCCTCTAAGCCGGCCGGCTTTTTCTTTTAAGGAGAGGGACACCCGACGCTGGAGGACGACGCTGGAACATGGACCCGACGCTGGAACACGGAACCGACGCTGGATTAGCACAGCGGGACCAGGTAAGTGGGGATTTTAGTGTAGGCGAAAAAATACGGGGTTAACCAAAAGAGCAAAAATATTTAGTGCGAGAAATTACGGGCTTAGCGGTTAGGGGGTTAATGTAACTAGTGTAAGATCCAAACTTTGACCAGGCATTTCTCCATATGCAAATCAAAACATTTGCTTCTGACCATTATACCAGGAGGTTAGCATTATGTTCTGTTTCAGACAAGGCTTCCTCTTTCAATCTTGAGTAACTCATACAATAATTAGCTGTTTTCGGTGGCAATCTCACAGTAGAACATAAGGAATACGCACAGCTTAGCCGTTGTTTTGGAGTCCATACCAGGTGGCACACCCAAGTGTCAGATTTTAATTGTGCAGAACCACAGAACTTCAGTAATGGCAGGTGGTGGCTGTTCACTTTATACTATGCAATCCTACTTATTTGCCATACATAAAATAAATGGCTAAATTTAAACAGGTGGTGCTATTGTTTTCCATTTATGAAAAATATTAGTTAAATTAAAATTTAAATAACTTAAAATTTTTCAGCATGGAACAAATTTATTAAATGACTAGGCATGCTTGAAAAAAACAGCACTTTTTTATCTTTGAAAACTTTTCTATAACTTTAGACTACTAGAAAAGTATCTTTTTAGATTGGAAATTCCTGCAGTTTAAAGATAAATGTTGATACAACTTTCTGTCGGCAAGCAGCATTTATATCATGTACCATTTACAGCTGTGTGAAGGTAAATGTACCAGACTGCTAATGGGCACTCTTAGCTCAGAATGGCATCGCAGCATAAAGTAACCATGCCATCAATCTGAATTTCAGCCCTCTGACACTCCAGCTAGAAGGAGCAGCTGCAGTTGTTGGGTCATTAACTTCTTCAATGCCACTGAGAGGCCTGATACGTGGCTTTAATCAATACTCAAAAACAAGGTATCGTGAACTGTGAATGCAAACAAATAATTTTGCTATACAAAACTAATATTATTATTCTTACACAGTATTTATATAGCGCCATCATATTACGCAGCGCTGTACAAAGTCTATAGTCATGTCACTAGTTGTCCTTCAAAGGGGCTCACAATCCAATGTCCCTACCATAATCAAATGTCACTAATACAGTCTAAGGTCAATTTTTGGGAGAAACCACTTAACCTGACTAATTATGTAATAAAGGGGTTCACATAGAGACAACATTCCCCAGCAGTTTGCTAAGCGCCCACCACTTGTGATGAGTGAAACACTGCAAAATAGGAAAATCCCTTTTTTTAAAAATTATTTTCATAATAAATAGAAATATTCCTACGATAGTTAGGCAAATCAGACATTTCAAAGCCCTGATTCTTCTGCTTTAACATTCATTATATAGGTAGGTATAGAATTATCTAATTAAATTGGGCATCAATGACCTCTGGGCAGAAAAAGGTTGAAATTAGTAAATTGGCTCATGTGTGTTTGTAAAAACCAGATTCGTCCAATTTGCCCGTGGACTCTATTACCTTTCCTGTCTTGCTTGGTCTAATGCTGATTGACATTTTACTTTGTTGGTAGCACTTGGAAAGTTATATATGGACACTAGCAGGATTTTACTTCCTGGTATCCTAAGCCCTTACCCTTTGGCTAAACTATATACTGCAAATGTAGATATAAATTTATATATAGCCATTCATGAATCGTTTAACTAACTCAAAATTATCGTCATTAAAATGCATTGATTTATTGAAATACTAAACCATTTAAAAACATAAAATTTAAATATACATTAATATAGCTTTCTTCAGTTTCCTGCAGGTTTTCTTAGGGGAAAGAGAAGTGCAGTTTTCATACATGCATGTGTTTCAACTAAAGTTACATAGGTAGTCAGATTGAAAAATGAGCCCATTAAGTTCAACTACTAAGCAAAAAAAACATGCTAGAAACCAAAATATCACAGATAAAACCATATATGCACAGTGGACCCGGAGGAAGGCAAAAGAAAAACTTAGTTAAAATGAAATTCAATGTGCTCCATCAGTGGAAAAAATGCATCCTGATCTTGTAAGGCAATCAGATGTTTCCTGGCCAACAGTCTCTGGTATCATTTTGTTTAAACTTTAATACCCAGTTATATTCTGTGCTTCTAAAAAGACATCCAGCTTTTTTTTAAATCAATCTATAGAATGTGCCAAAATGACTTCCCTAGAGAGCCTATTTCACATTTTCACAGACCTTACTGTAAAGAATCCCTTCCTTATCCAAGGATCCTCTGGAGAAGAAAAAAAAAATTACTTCCAACAGCTTAAGTTTAATTAGATAGGTATTTTATTATTTTCTGGGTACTTTTTTTTTCCCCAGCAATAAAAACCATGACTAATGTGGAAAGCCATCATTTAAAATAAATGTTTGTATTTATTTTACCTTTTTTTTAATTTTGGTATATTTTGACATAATAATAACTTAAATACTTAATATAACAGTAAGAAGGGAAGTTAAAGTTCTAAATCCTTTGTCTTGTGTATTCTTTTGAATTCTTTGTGTATTCTTTTAAAATAGAAAAACAAAATGCAAAAATCATAGCTTGAAGTATTAGGAGACATGTAATCTACTCACATTGTAAATAATAATGAAACATAATTTTTAGGGACAGAAGTATAGTGAAATACTTGGGAGACATGTAACACGTGGTATATTGTCTCTACATTTTTCAAATCACTATGTTTATCACTTGTTTTGCCAAACAAAAAACACAATAAACAACAAAATGCATTAAATCATGTAATACAATAGAGTAGTATGTTAATATAGATATAGTTATAAAAATGTACAAATTAGGAAACAATTACATGTTTTTTTTTGGCATCTTTTGTAACACTTGCTGTATACTTGGCTTACCAACAAATAAGAAAATTGTGTCCTTACTTGACCTGGTGATTATGAATGGTCTTGTTGAACAACCACACGATTGCTAGCTAGAAGGAGAAGTAATAGATTGAAGCTGTACTTTGCTCTTGGCTGCTATAAGGAGTCAGAGCTTGGAAAAGGAGAATGAAAGGGGAGCAGGACCAGAGCCCATTTATCCTTAATTAAAAAAAAGAAGGTAAGTGCCTGCTGACTAGAAGGATTTCAATCCGGATAGCAATCCAGCTTTAGATGCAGATGTGGCAAGAACCAATAAGCCATCTCAGCTTGACTTTATTATGGAGCTATGTACCCACATCAAGTCCAAAAGATTTAAGCAATGACAAGTGCCAATATCAGAATTTAGGGCTTGTTCATACCTACAGGCATTTTTTTTTAAATTACATTGACATACACATTATTGTATTGTCGTGTTACATTAACCCCCCCCCCCCCTTTCCCATGGGGCCAATGCAGGGAAAACATGGCCTGACTTTGTTTCCAATGCTGTACACCACAGCACATGAGTATTTATATCTAATGTCAGGCCCTCACCTTGCATCCTTGTGTACAAAACCATGATTTAGTGGAAGAACAAGGTTCATATGAAACCTGCAATACTGCATTCACCACCAGAAGAAGATTCTCCCAGTGGTATTGGTGATTAGCTACCCATATAGACTTAGTTATCCCTGCTGTCCTAGCTGGATGTTCGTCTACTAACAGCCTATTCCTTCAGACCTCTAGCCCCTGGCTTTTGATCTTTCGATGGCTCCCAACCTCTAGCTCAGGCTTTCAGTCTTGCTTTTGGTCCCAACCTTGGGCGTTGGCTCCCAACATTGTTTTGGCTCTCAACCCTTGGATTCAGTTTCATCTATACCCCTAATCCCTGGCTTGACTTCTGACAATTCTCCAGTTACCACCACTCTGTATTTCCTTCCTGCTTCCACCTCTGCTGACCCTGTCTGTGTACAGATAAAGGGACATAACCTGGTACCTGTTGGAAGTGCAACATCCTAACCCACAAAGACTATTGTAAAGATCCATTGCTGCACCGTACTGTCCACAGATCCATGGCTCTTAGATGGACCTCCAGCATTGGAGCTGACCAATGCCTCTTTACATCAAGTTAAAGGGTCAAGTCTAATTTTTCTGTATTGGCATTCAATGTGGGCCCATTAAAAATGAATGGTGGGAAAATGTAACATAATAACAATAGCTGCAAGACTGCAACCAACTTAGTTTTGGTAGTTCTGTATATGATGTAATGTTGTCTTTCTTTTAGTTTAACAAAAATTGAACTTTTAAACAAGTCACTGTCCTGTCCTCTCTGCTAATCCTAAAAAGTGTACCAAATGTTCAGCTTCTTGGTATGACTACAAAAAATTAGTTGTTAATTGAGCAGTGTCCTGACACCATCTTTATTACTGTCACTAATTGAATGAATAATTAGAGATGCACTTTTACCTAATGTACCTTTCGTTTTCTATGATGTGGTTCAGGTGTTAGCAGTTTTATTTTAGTTATAAGCATGAAAGATGATGAAAGAAACTAATTAGCTGATAGAGGGGATATAAGTAATTTGGCATCCTGCAAATCAGTTTGGGTGTCATAATAGGCCCATCGTTATTTGCCATGTTTATCTACAAGCTTCAGTAAAACATGTACAAATCTTTCAAAATTCAAACATGTTCAGACATGTTCATTATTGCAGAAGGTATAGGCGATGCACAATGGGGAAAGGTTAGTGTATTTAAAAAATTGCAATCAGGTAAGTACTTATATTAGTGATTGCCTGACCCTTCTGCAATAAAGGACCTGCCTGACCGGTTTAGTTCCACTAGATCCATCTTACTTTAAAGTATGGACCTGTACAGTTTTTATGTTGAAGGGATTATATATATATATATATATATATATATATATATATATATATATATTCACCTAAAACCAATTCAATGATGTAGAAGCAAAAAAATCTGTTTTGCACATTATTGGGTTTTCTTTGCAAAGTAAACATGCACTACTGCATTTGTAAATCAGTTTTATGATTGAACCCTCATTTTATCAGTGAATCCTTCCACAGATTCAAACAGAAGGAGCATGTATGAATACTCTGACGTATTCCAAAGTATTTGTAATTTTCAGATTTGAAGATCTGTAAACATCTGGCTTTATACAAGGGTACAGAGAAACTTAAACATTAAGATGCTAGAAGAACCATCACAAAGATTTGTTGGCTTTACACCGATAGTGTGAACCTCTCGTTCTACCACATCTAAAAAGGTGCTGTACTGGATTTAGACCTAGTGGCTGTGGAGGGTATTTGAGTATAGTAAATTAATTTTCATGTAAAAAAAAAAGTTTGGAATGATTTCAGCTTTCTAATATGGAGCATTATGCTGCTGGAAGAATCCATCAAAAGATAGGTATCATACATTCATAAAGGGATAGACATGATCACTAACATTACTAAGGAGGGCTGTGACATTTAAACAATGCTTAGATGGTATTAAGGGACCCAAAGTGTGTCAGGAAAATCTCCCCCATACTATTACACTGCCATCAACAGCCTGAACTATTGAAACAAGGCAGGAAGGATACATGCTCTCATGTTGCTGATGTCAAATTCTGACCCTACTATTTGAATATTGTTGCAGACATTGACATTTAAAAGGCAAACCAATGTCTCCTGCTGCAGCAGCCCAACTGCTTCAAAGTTTGACATGTTCTATATTCATTGACTTTCCACTACATAGAAGTAGTCCCTGGGTTACATACAAGATATGGACTGTAGGATAGGTCTTAAGTTGAATTTGTATATAAGTCAGTACAGGTAAATTTATTAAATGCAATTACAACAGATGTTTGTCTCAACATAATATTAGGCAGCGTGGTGTCAGTTGCTGTAAAAAATCCTCACTGTGAGTTAATCACAAACAAAGCAAAAAAAAAATCTTTATGGAGCCTAGACATTCATTAACTTCATGAGCAAGCTGTCCTTTGATATTCAAAAAGAAACAACTGCAGAGTTTGTCTTGGTCATTAAAGTGTTACATGATGTTACAGATTAGCTCAGCTCTTAAGATCCCCCATGACAGCTGTATATAGCAAAACATTTTTCTGCAAGACATGCAAACCGCCTCCTTCCCCCATCAAGCGTCTGTCCTGCACACGAGCGAGAAGGAAAGCCTCGTTCGTATGTTGGATGTCCTTAACTCAGGGACTACCTGTACCTTGGTTGTAATCAGTGTTTTTTCAGTTACTGTTGCCTTTCTATCAGCTCAAACTAGCCCTGCCTTCTGTTCTCTGGCATATAAAGAACTGCTGCTTACTGGACATTTTCCTTTTTTGTGCACCATTTTCTGTAAGCCTGATGGTTGTGTATGAAAATCTCTGCAGATCAGCAGTTTCTGAAATAGATCAAGCTGCTTACCACCAACAACTATGCCATGTTCAAAATCACTTTAATGACCTTTCTTCTCTATTCTACTGTTTGGTTTTTAGGTTATCTTGGCAATGTCTACATGCCTAATTGCATTGAGTTACTGCCATGTGATTGGCTGATCAGATATTTGTATTAACACACAATTGAACAAGTGTACCTGATAAAGTGACCAGTGAATGCTTATTTCATATTTACTTTTTTACTTTTAAATATATATCTTTTAGTCCTGGCTAATAAAAGAAAACCTAGTGTCACCCCTATACTACCTGTTAATCATTTTATGTGAACATGTTACATAAAGATACAGATACCTAGCTCCCCACTTATATATTTTGGGCCTAAAACTCTAGTAGAGTTTAATTTAATATCTATCAGAAGTTATATTTTCCTCCTGTAGTTTACTACTTTAGATTTTCTTTACTTTAGATTGCAGGTTAGTAAGGTCAGAAAGAATACAGCCAGATATTTTTTTGCAACTCTGTGGCAGTTCAATGTCTCGGGTCCTGTACAACTAATACCAGTGTCATCATTGATAAGGGAAAAACTGCACAATAAGGTGTTTCCACTATGCAGCCCTCGGCGACAAGACAGCAATTGCAAAACTGCCTAGAGCAAAAAATACACATTAAAAAAATAAAACTGAACTCTAATAATTTTCAAATAAAAAGTATAAGTACGCTCAATAACATTAGCAACTAATATGAGAAAAATCAAAAAAGAATTATCCTTATTTAAAAAAAAATAAAAAGTATTGTAAGTTATTGTAAACTGAGTTCAATGAGCTTTGAACATTATAGTCACAAAACTGAAAATAATGATCCATATCCTGTTATTCTGTAGGGGGTACCTAGTGCAATAGACAGTATCACCTAATAATGTTTGGTTCCATTGTTAGATCCTCAATATGTGGCAGTTGGGTTGTAATGGGAAATAGAAGTCGTGGTAAGAGGCAACTGTATAAATGGCATGTCTGAGAGCAGGAGCAATTCCACACATTAACCAAGAAGAGGGGGGGTATAAACCTAAACTAGCAGGCACCATTATTAAGGAGTATAACCTGGCTAATGGTGTAAAACTTAATCTGTAAAGCAGTGTTTCTCAACCAAGGCTCCTCAAGAGGTTGCTAGGGGCTCCTTGAGCCATGGGAAATCCGTTTAACTGATACCAATGATCTTTTTGGTTATCTGTAAGGGTAGCATTCTTCCCAATGGCCAGTAGGAGAATAGTAATAATGGTAGAAGTTCCCTAAAGTCATAAACATTATTTCAAGGGGTTCCCCCGTGTCAAGAAACACTTTTGTAGGGCCTCATTGGTTTATGTGTTAGGCAGTACTGGATTTAGATATAGGCTAAGGAAAATTAGCTAAGCATACTTCCAGGGTCAGTAAGGTAGCAAAAACATGTATCTGCAAATACTTAATACAAACTAGAAGGAAAGTACTGATAAAAGATAATTTTTCAAAATTTCAGTTTTGAATGTTTATGAAGAGTGGGTTTTGGCACTTTGATCTGGAAACATTATGGTGCTGCAGCTCTTCCAGGATTGGTGAGAGAAGATTGGTAGCTTAGAGATTATTTGTTCAAAAAGAAATTCAACAAAAGAAGAGAATATTAAGTCCATGTTCATTTTCTTCAGAGTCTTATGTCATAAGAGTCTGAAGTTGATGAAAATACCATAATGTTAAATTTTACAAGAATATGAAACTAAAAAAATTATCCATTGGGGAAACCTGTTCTTGCGCTTTCTAAGGGGAAATACCTACTTCCAGTTTCGAAGAGATTCCCTCTTACTTCTGGAAAGAAAGTGAAAGGAAACCTTCTCAATGGGCCACAGACTGAGAAAAAAATACTAACAGGGTCCAACCCATTACATACTCTATCCAAATCAATCCAAAAAATATATTTAGCTTTACATATACTTTAAGGCATGTATGTATAGCTAAACACCCACTGAACAGCAGTCACCAAAATCAACCTGGTTTGTTGATGTAATTTATTTATATTTTTTATTATTATTTTGTATATTTTTTAATACTTGGAGATCCTGTCATTAAAACCACTGAGCCAATGTCTCAAAAATAGAAGCAGTATTGTCACACTTCTCTGGTTGGCCATTGGGCTGTCTATCTGATAAACACCCCAACAAATAACTAAAGGAGCTCACACATCCAACCACCCAAATTTTGGCATCTCCCTTATTTGCTATTGCCTGTAATACTGTCACTATTCTTTGGGAATCCTTTGGGTCTTATGTTCCTTATTAATATTACACAGTATTTATATAGCTTCAACATATTATGCAGCACTGTACAAAGTCCTTAGTTGTGTCACTAGCTGTACCTCAAAAGACTCACAATCTAATGTCCCTACCTGTCACGGATAACAGGGGAGGGGAGGGAAACAGAAAGGGTTATACTCTGGACTAGGCCTCCAGTGGCTAGGGAAAAGGGAATGGTCACCCCTTGCAGACACCCTAACCTAGCCCTAACTCCTAACCGTATGAGTATCCCCTGATGGTGGGAATGCTCATACACAGGAACCTGGTCCCTACTAGCCCTGTATAGCCCTAGCAGTAGTGTCTGGCTTGAGACTGCTGGTTCCTTCCCCTATGAAGGACCCAGTGTCTCCCTGAGGCCTAGTAAACAACTAAATAACCACAAAACACCAAAAGTAAAGCAACTTATCTTATAGCAGATATAAACAGGAACTCAGGATGGCTCAACACTCCAGCTCTTCACAACCCAGCAGTGAATATCAACCGCACAGCATGAAGTGTGAGGCCAGACTAAATGGA